>NW_022589721.1:22613517-22930815 GCF_004348235.1 Phoca vitulina | reverse complement strand
AAAGAAAGAAAGAAAGAAAGAAAGAAAGAAAGAAAGAAAGAAAGAAAGAAAAAAAGAAAGGAAGAAAGAAAGAAAGGAAGAAAAGAGAAGAGAAAAGAAAAGAAGAAAAGAAAAAGCTATGATTTTTGTTTGTTTTCAGATCTCCATTGTGTGAATATTCATGTCCAATTTTAAGCTACAGACAGTTTGCTAATGAGCTCCATCTTGTCCTTCCTTGCCTCAGCCCCAGAATCAGCCATTTCTCCAAGGAGCTCTGGCTATTTTTGTTGGATAATGTTATTTGGAAACCAATATGTGGGTGTTAGTTGTGCTAATTGTTGTTGAGATGCCATCTGCACCTAGGCTCACTCAGAGATGAGAGGAAGAATTTAGGTACACATCCTCATCTGCACACACATTTATATACATTTATATCACTACTTGTGTATATATTAACAATTATGAGGTCATACTGATATTTTTTATTCTAATTCAACACCACAGGGTTTATTTTTGCCATAATCCTTTCTATACTTATAAATCCTTTCTCTGATGGTGAGAAATCTGGTCCTTTCATTATCCACAATATATTTACCTATTTGGTTGGTCTTAGAATACACATTACATTTCAGTATTGTTAACCTGTGTCTTTGTGAAAAGAAATTTACTGCTAATAATATATATACTAGTAAACACTAATATATAATAGTAGTACTACTATAATATATAAATAACCTTTGTTCAGGGTTTTTCTTGTCCTTTAGCCTTACAATATACTGTCAAAATACTATTTTCAAAGTAACTTAGGTTAGTTTTTCTCTTCCCCACGTGCATCAGTGTGGTAACGCTGTTCTGTTATAATACAGTTAGGTTTATTTGTTACTATTTACATTCTGCTGGGTTTTCTTCACAGCCTGATTTTAATCACTTATACATATTTTTGAGTATATGAACATTATCATTGTTTTAAGAGTCAAAAGCTCTTAAAATATCTTATAGAAAGATATATTCAGAGACTTTATCTCCCACATTTACTCCTTATTCCTACCCACCCTCTCTTTCTACCTTGTCTCTACCCACTCCAGGTGGGTACCAATCTTAAGTTTCTGGTTTATCCTTCCTGTACTTCTGCATATTTGGGTAGGTTCATGTTTATTTTCCTCTATCTCCTTCTTTCTTACAAGAAGAGTGGCATACAACAGATAATCTTTTGCACTTTGCATTTTTCACTGGGCAACATATTCTAGAAATTACTCCACATCAGTATAGAAAGATTTTCCTTATTCTTTTTATAAGTGTATAGGACTCCATTGGGTGGATGTACTGAGTTTATCCAATCGCTCTCCAAGGTACTGGGCATTCAGATTGTTTCCAATATTTTGCAGTTGTAAACAATGTTCCAAGGAAAGCTCTTTGCATAAGCATTTTCCTATTGGAAGTGCAGTTTTATGACGAATTCCTAAAAGCGGGTTTGATGAGTCAAAGGTAGGTGAAAGTGTAGTTTTGTGCACTATTGCCAAATTTCTTTCTAAAAT
The DNA here is from genome assembly GCF_004348235.1 of Phoca vitulina. NCBI lineage: Eukaryota > Metazoa > Chordata > Mammalia > Carnivora > Phocidae > Phoca > Phoca vitulina. The sequence goes on along the minus strand of NW_022589721.1, from coordinate 22,929,301 downwards.
GTTTGTATGAGTTTGCATTCCTACCTGCAATGTATGAGTTCCTGTTTCCCAACAGCCTTGCCAATGAAATACATTGTTAAATATTTGAATTTTTGCCAATCTGGTAGGTAAAAATGATATCTTAGTGCTTATTATGAGTGAGATTAAACATCTTTTCATATATTTAAAGGCTATTTTTATAGGTTTTCTGTGATTTGTCTGCTTATGGTTTTCCTCATTTTTAAAAAATCAGGCTTTTGGACTTTTGCCCCAGAAGGTTTTAGTGTCTTTTATAAAGTAGTCATATTAACTTCTTGTTTGTGGTATATGACTTAACATGGTATAAGACTTACCCTGCTCCGAAGCTAAGGAGGAATTTATGAATGACTTATACTTTATCTCCCACTGTTTTTAAAATCCCACATATTTTTCAATAAGCCATGATCAAACTGTATCTGGAGAGGTACAGCAGGTGTTTGTGTCATACCTAGAATAAACTCTGCAGACTTACCTTTGATGGAGAGCATCCAGGCACACTATCTATGAGGCAGTCACCTCCACGCTACAGTCCTTTATAAAAGGGTGGTCAACACGGCCATCTTGCTTTTACCCTTGTTTCATTTCCATCTCTTTTCATTGGAGCAGCCAGAGCCTCACTTAAGTCAGATCATGTCATCCATTACTCAAATTGCTGTAGGCACCCTGGTCTTGCTTTCCTTGACCTCACTAAGCTGCTTCTGTCTCAGAGCCCTTGCATTGCCCTCCTTCTGCTTAACAAGCTCTTTCCTCCAGTCATCTGTGTAGTTCACTCTTTCCATTGTCTCTATCATCTCTCACCTGGCTCCTGGTCAGTGAGATCTTCTGTGACCACTCTATTTAAAATAGGAATCCATCCCTACTTCCATACTGCTCACCTTCTTTCCCTACTTTATTTCACTTTTCATTATGTGACACCATTTTTATTTTACTTGTTTCCTTGCCCACTGCCCATCTTCTTCTAGTAGAAGTAAGGCTTCATGAGCACAGGAGTGTTTGTTATTTTCACTGTGTTAGCCCTTGAGCCTACTTATGGCAGCATGTTGTGCATAGCAGACATTCAAAAGAGACTTGTTGAAAAAAAATGCATTAATTATTATATTAGTTTGGTCTGGTTGCATTCTCAATAATATAAGAAGTTTCTAGAGAATGATCAAAGAAACATATTTTTGAAGAATTGATAATAATGTCTATTGTGACTCAGAATCAAAGAGTTTATGGCTGAAAGAAACCTTAGGGATTATATGGGTTGCTGTTGCCTCATTCAAAAGGAAGAACTGGAGCCCACAGAAGTGAAGAGATTTGCCTATCACCCCGCAGCCAATCCAGCTCTTGGGCACTGAGTCCTGTGCTTCTCAATCACAAAGGTGGGAATCCCATTTATGTCTCTGTCTGTACAGGGACTTGAGGGATCAGGCAGGAAGGTCAGGGTGGTGTGAAGAATTTTCAATTCATTTGATCCAGTAGAAAGCCAACATGGTCAAAGAATGTGCCTGAAGCCTAACTTTTAATCCATTTTTATCATGCTGGTTTTGAACAAACCAGGATGAAGAATTCTCTTTTTATTTTACTTAGGAGGTTTGTTCACTATTGTCTGACAGTGATGTTCAGACATTATTATTTTTTTAAATACCAAAAAAACACCTTATAGAGGACTTTATAGTGAGACGAGATAAAAGAAATCCCCCCACATTTTTGCCACTATTAATGACAGAAGAGGGCCTAGATACTAGATTTTCAGATTCTAGACATGATCTGTCTAGAAAACCCAAGCCATTGCTTAATTTCCAAAAATTCTATGCCATAACAAGCATTTATCTGAAGAATTAATTTTAGACAATTTGTTATACAGTTCATCGAGATGATGGAATATATACATTGATTCAACAAACTTTTTGTTTTTTACTTCTTGGCTTTGAGCAAGTAACTTAATTGGTCCTAGTCTGAGTTGTCATATTTGTAAAAGGAGGACAATAATACATCACAGGAGTTGCTAGGAGAATTAATTGTTGTAAAATGTTTATAATAGTCCTTAGTATATACTATGGACCCTTACATAGAAGGCATTATTGTAATTCTTATTTCCTTTTTGTTATTATTTTGCTTTATTATTGTTAGTGGTAGTCTTAAAGCAGAGACTGTTTTCAATGGCTTGACTATTTTTAGGGTCTTTACCTAAGGCATTGGAACAGCAGGGGCTGTCCTACCAAAGGCAGGTCATCCCAACCATTTCTCAACCCATATGAAAGAGAATCACTGAAAATAGTACCTCAAGTTAACTTTCATTCCCCCCCAAGGACAGTTTCCAAGCCCCTAGGCAGAAGTAATATCTCCTTTGGGAAGTTGGAGGCAGCACTTTATCAACAAAAGCACAAAAGCTCCTTTTGGAAAACAGAGTTATTGTGTTCTTTGTTCTGAGTTTGTGATGCGTTAAAACTCTATCTTCATGTCAGTAGCACAGAACTTTGATTTTGTCCCCTCTGAGCAGAAAAAAACTTCCCTTAAAATAAGCATTGTTGCTTTATTTCCCACAATTAGAGCCTTTTATTTAACTTGGTTGAACTTAACTTTTTAAATTTTATTATTGTTTTCATACTCATTTTTTCTGGTTATTCTAGCCATATGGTGGTGATCAAGAAGGGTAAGAGCTCTGCCTTCAAGAAACTTATAGACTAGTAGTTTTTAAGGGTCTTCTCTCTCTTTTTCTATGATATATTTCACTTAAATATAGGCAAAGATGATGGCAGTTGTTCTACAAATAGTCCCGATGTTGAAATTTTAAGTACAAAGCCATTATTTACTTAAAAGATGTATTGGGGAAAAGAAGGTCCAAATCTGTTCCATAGAAGATTATTGGAGTAGAGCAAATGATATAGAGTAAGAAACTTAATTGCTTCATGCAATGTATGTAAGGGTATAATTTACTCTTCAGGTGTCTTTATTGGTTAGGCAAACCAGACAGCCATGTACCAAAAAGATCATAAATGGTTTGCAATGATTCAATAAGATTTGTCCAACAGAGACACTCATGGGCCCAGTTTCATTAATACATAAATCTAATACTTAGGCAAGCTGCTATGGAAAGGGCTGAAGAATACATGAGAAATTTAGGCCCAGAATCCTAATGCAGGAGTCACATCAGCAATATCGTCACATACAGAGAGTTTTCTCAGTCTGCTTGGCATAACTACTGAGAGAGTAAAAATGTTGGGGGTGGGAAGGGTGGCATATATGTTGCTGCCCATGGTCCTGAAAATCGTTTCTGCTTTGGGCTCATTCTCATAATCCTAAAATAATGATGGCTCATGTTCAGTCTTGCCCCACTTGTCCTGAACAAAGTCAGAAAAAGGCAATGACAGGAGATAAAAGAGAAAAGAGAAAATAAAGATGAGAGAAAATATAGAGAGAAGGAAGAAGGGACATAACCCTTAAAGAGTGATAGGAGAAAATAAAATGAAAGTCCTTAATTTCTCAATCATGTTCAAATAATTGCAATAACCAAGAAAGAAAATGTCTTGTACTTTGAAATATTAAGTGTTGTTATATATTGGGTTTCCTGGGAAACAGTCTGTGAGACAAAGTTAGAGTAAACATGCAGGATATTTTAAGTCAAGCCCTTAGAATCGATACCTGTTGATGGGAAGAGGAAGAAATAGGATTGGGAAGGGAAGGAGTCAAGCCACAATGCAATCTCAAAATCTTAGCTGACCCCATGGGAAGGGCTGAAGCCAGACTAGCCCTCCAGAATTATTTCAAGTTGGGTCAGGCCTTTAAATCTCCACATTGATCAGTCATTGAGTCTGAGTTGTCCTGGGAAGGATCCCTGAGGTGGTCTCTAGAACTAAGGCAATCCTTGGAAAGACTTATAGCTGGGGACAAGTTCTCCGTTGATGGGAGATGTGGGTGGCCCACCACAGTGCCCACTGCAGGGGTCCTGGGTCACACTGCTTCTTGTCTATGTTTATGCATAAGTATAATACCTCTTGAGTGAACTCATGGCAGTATTGTATATCTCTTTCTATATATACATTCTACCTCACATTGAATCAATAGCTTTCTCCTTATAATTTCCCACCATTCATCCTCACCTGACTAATCCCTTATTCACATTTCATTCCATCAGCTCTTTGGAGGCAGCTGCCATGCTTCACCACCACCTCCAAATCTTCAGACCTTTTCTTTTCCTGGTGCACCATCCTTGGCTCCAACAAAGGTTTTTGAAATGACAATAATTTCTAAGTCATCCTTTATCTTTTTCACTCTTCTATCATTATATTCTTATTGGCAGAAGTCTTTCATAAAAATAATACCTAGAGCTATAATACCTGTGAAAATATAGTCACAAAGCCACTTGTGAACACATTTTGGAAGCTAAAAATTTTGGCATCCATTTGAACTATGTATATGGAGAAGAGTATCAGAGCATAGTTATGGAAAGAAAAGAAGGGAGTTAAATATGAGTACATAAAAATTAAAAAATATTAAAAATATGTAATTTAGAAGTAAAAAATATCAGGCTGGCAGAATAAAAAAACAAAGCAAGGAGGAGGGGTTCATAGGCTATCCATTCTTCTATTCAATAGAATCCTTCAAAGCTATTCAGTCTGATTTTCACCACTCAGCTTGACCCATGAGAAGTGGGCCTCCAATATTCTTACCTTCTTCCTTATCTTGGTTCTGGACAGCTTGCTCTACTTATATTGCATTCTACCTCACCTAAAGCTACTCCCTTCTAAGCTTCAAACTCATGGTCCACCTGATCCCACCTCACCTTTTTGAACAAATGAATTGGCATTGTTGCTCCAGGAGCAAGCTATGCTTTCCTCACCTGTGATTTAAATCTTTCCTCTGTCTATATTTAAAAGACATTTAAGTTCCATGAGAGCAGAGACTATACTCTTTTACTCACCACTTTATTGCTGGTGCCTGGCATCAATGAGTCTTGGCTGATTGGATGGTGCCTGATGTAGCTGCTGACAAACATCTGCATCTCCTGGTCTGTATTTGGGACTGTCTGGCTCAGCCCATCCCATAAACATGTTACTTACTTAAGCTCATGTCATATGAGAGGGAGGCCAAAACAGTGAGCCACTCTTCCTCTCTGTGGAGAGGAAGAACAAGCTGCCAGAATTCCCAGTCCTGGACAGCAAGCAGTTAACTCTGGGGAAGGGAGAAAGGAGAAGACAATAGGGGAATGGTCTTCATTTTCAGGGGCATCTGCTTCCCCAAATGAAACATTTGGAAGTTTTTTTGAGTGCTTGTGAGGGGGGGATTTAAAATGGAACATGTGAAGTGAGGTTATTTAAATTCTGATCTAACTGTGTGGCCTATCTTCATGCCTGCATTAAAATTGTTCAGGCTTTGACCATCCACCCCCGTCATTTTGTTTGGATTAGCCGAGGGCTCCACTTGTGTGGTACGTTTTGATTTTGTCTGACACAGTATTCCCATCCCATCCTCCCTCAAGAAGTCTGGGGAAAAAATGTACTGAGCTGAGAAGTCACAATCTCAGCTTTTTTATGCTTCCAAGGAAACTTAACAGGAAATGGCTTTGCTTTGCCATATTTAGGATAGCTTAGAATACAGATTCACAGAGAGTTTTCCTCAAGTTACATTTTACACAGAAAACTCAATGACAGATGCAAAGAAAGAAATGATCACACAATCCAATCCCAGGACACTTAGAGTATGATTAAAGCTTTCCATTTAATAGATGAGGGAATTGATTCCTGCTGAGGGAAAAGGTTTTACTCAAAGCCACAAAGTGAACTACAGATGGTTTAAGAAGCAGGACTGGAATCCAGGTCTCCTGCTACTAGTAGGCACGAGATAGAAGTTAAGCTAAAGCATACCCTATGGAGCCATGTAGTTTGTATGCTTTCATTTTTTAACTCTATTGTTCCATTTCCCAATGCAGTGACCAAAAGCAATATTCCTCAGGTTTTGTCACCTGGATCTGTGTGTGTTTGGGGGTGGGTGGGCTCAGGGAACCATGTCAAGAATGTGGTCTAGGCGGTTCCTGACTGAGGGAGTTCTACAGGTTCTATAAAGGCAAGAGTAGTAAAGGTAAGATCAACTAGTCTAGAGTTGTAAGATGCTTATAGGATATTATTCTCCATAACCTAGAGATTTTCTTCTTCTCTTTCTCTTTAACAGAAGAATGAGGACACTTAGGGCAACAGAAGTATGTTAAACACCAACTTGTGCCTTACATTGTTTTCACTCTAGGGAAACAACAAAACACAATGCCGCAACAGAGTGGCAAGAGGTAGCCTGAACCAAGTTTTTTGCAGGACCTCTACCTGGGAAGGGTATGTGCCCTAGTCATGCTGTAGGGAAACAGCTTTAAAGTAGGTCACAAGGCAGGCAAGAGTGTGCATTAGCTTCCTTAACTTTGTCAGGCAGCAGGAGGGAAGGAAGGAAAAGTGAGAATCTTTGTTTGAGAGGGTGTTCTGGAATATTCCAAGGTCTGCCTTGATTTCCTACTAATGGTCCTTCATTAGGCCACACCTAAGGCTTTGATCCATCCCAGTCCTAGAGACAGTTCTATGATGAAGAAGCTTCAACCCCACTACAATTGGAGGAATGGAAAGGCCAAGATTTAGTGGGTCTTTTAAGCAGATCGATATAGCCCCTATGTTGTACAATAGTAGCTCTCTAGTCCCCTTCACAAGTTATGCTGGATTACTCTGGTTAAACAGCAGTATCTACATTAAATACACCTTCACTTTATTTGAATACTTTTGAGACACTAAGCAATGTGAATGTTGGGCATTTTATAGGTATTATATTTGATCCCAACACCAATATTTAAATGCAAATATTATCAATGGATGGTCTATAGAAAAAGATGATGGAGATCCAAAGAGATAAAGTATTTAACCCAAGGTCACATGGCTGGGTTGCTATCTAGCATGATGGTTAGGAACATGGACTCTGGAAACAGAATACCTAGGTTCAAGTTTTAGCTTTGCTGCTTGATAGCTGAGCTAAAGCCTCTAAGACAATTCCAATTAATCCCTGCTCTTGGTATTCATAGACTGTGTAATCCCCTCCCATTGAATAACTTGTTTATAACCGGTAGAATATGGCAACATTGTATAGTTGGCATTTTGGTGATTAGGTTACAAAAATTGTCATTTCCATATTCCTAGCAGACTCTCTCTATTATTGGCTTTGATGAAGCGAGTTTCAATGTGGGAAGAGGCCCTTATGGCAAGGAACTAAGAGTGACTTCTGGTCAACAGGCAGTGAAGAGCTGAGGCCTCCAGTCCAACAGCCCATGAGGAGCTGAATTCTGCTAACAGCCACATGAGTTAACCTGGACACACATTCTTCCCCGGTCAAGCCTTCAGATGAAATCCCTTTCATAGAGGATACCTTGATTGTAGCTTTATAAGAAACTGTGAAACTGGATAAGCCATGTCCTGATTCCTTACCCATAAGAAATGTGAGACGATAAATATGTGTTGTTTTAAGCCTCTAAATTTTGGGGTAATTTGTTACATAATGATAGATAATGCAGGGGTCTTGGACAAGTTGCTTGACCTCCCTTTGCCTCAGTTTCTTACCTTTAAATAGAGACAAATAACATGACTTATTTCATAGGGCTACTGGGAGGATCCTGTGAGGTTATATATATGAAGCCTGACACTTGGGAAATGCCAACTAAGTGTTAAAGAAGCAAAGCTGACCAGTCAAACCTGAGTCTGGATGCTGCTCAAGCCCCTCCCCCTACAGGCTCTCTTGCACCATGCCAGTCCATAAGAATCTTATCTTTAATATCTACTTCACAACACATTTATTGTCTTGTCTGTTGTCTCTTCTTGCATCCCTACATTTACCTCATTCCCAATTCAGTGTTATCCTCAGTTCCTAAACCCATTCTTACCGAGAACCAAACAGGGATTTGGTTTCTTCCCTTTACTGCCCAGCATCCTTTCTTGGGCCCCTGTTTATTCTTGACCTCTGGCTTCCCATGCCCAGCTTAACTCATGCTCAGTTTCACTGGGCCACATTCCTAAGCATGGAACTATAGGTGTTCTCCTGGAAAACTGGAAAGAACAATGACTAAGGTGAGGAGCTGTGTCCTCTTGTTCCGGTTCTTCCTCAAGGAAGTCCATTCACCATTTCCTACATCTCAGTTTATCATGTGGCCTGGGGGTTATAACATATGCCTCTCAGAGAGAGTACACAGCCTTAACTGAAATGAGGGAGACAGAGTGATTGGCGTGATGTAGGTAGAATGAGCCTTACCTCCCATTCCTCGGCTGATGTTCCATGGTTCTGCCTATAAATGCTTCAAGCAGAAGCCATGAAAAGACTAGAATATCACTCCTTCTTGGTCATGATCTTTCTCCCCACTCTGTCCTGACTTCTTTCCCACTGGAAATGCTGTTTCTATTTGGGAAAATAATAGCCAACTTCAGAGAGATCAGTCCTGCAAGTTTTCTGGATATAGACGGAGCTTCTGGGGCAAAATGTCAGCAGGTTTTAGACTTTCCACTGCCTTCCCTCATGTCCTCCTTCTATCTGTCAGTCACAGGAACCCTGCCCTTCCTTCCTAGCTTTATCCCAGGTACCTGCTTGTTAAGACTTCAAGGCTATAGCCATATATAGCCACCAAGTGTCCCAGATTTTCCAGTCTGATCAAACCTGTTATCATGCAATTTTTTTTCACTTGCTGCCCCTTGGCTCTCTCAGCCTTATTTGCTTCATTCATAAATGAGGTTAGAAGCCTTATTTTGGAGCACAATAATAATGTACATAAAATGCCTAGTACACAGGCACTCAGTGTAGGGATGGTTATTATCTTAAATAGAGGTCAGGCAAAGCTAAATTGTTTATCTTTGTAAAGTTTTGCTATGCATGTATTGATAAATTTTTTAAAAATCCTTTGTCAGGATTATTTATTCCTACAAAACCAGATATTCTTCAGGATGTCAGTAATGCTGTGAGTGTAGTGTTGGTCACTGTAATGGGGGCTGAAAGAAGGACTGCGCAGTTGGGACCAGTCTAGGCTGTAAGCTCAGCTCAGCCATGTTCAGCTATGTGACCTTGGCAAGCTTCTTCCTCATTCACTTTCCTCTTCTGGACAGTCATGATCATAGACCCTACCTTGCAAGCATTTTATATACATGAGCGATCTGTCATATGCTAGATACTCAATATGTTAACTCCCTTTCCTTCACAAATGGTCTTTCCAAGATAATCCACTTTTCCTAATTGAAGCCAGTCCTTGCCTTGCTCCAGCTGATGAGGGATTTTGCATTGTTAATGTTCCTCCCTGAGAGTTGCTTCAGATTAGGCACCTAATGCCTGACCTCAAACATGGATAACCCATCCCCCCTCCCCACCCCGCCTCGTTTCTCATCTAGAAAAATCTTTCTTCAAAATTCAAAAGGCCAAGGGGTCTTCCGAGGGAAGTGAAATCCCTTTATACTTTGCCAGAGAACTTTCCCACAAAGAGGAAGTTCTACAAATACTCGGATGACATCACCGAGAAAAGGCTCTTGTTCCCCCGGGGCCCAGCCTCCCTGGAAGATGACAAGGGTTAGGGATAGAGAAAGCCCCGGCCACTTGTCGGATTTGGCAAGCGGCAGCCAACAGCTGGTCCGGCCGGTTAATTAGCCCCGCACTCCTCTCCCGTCCGGCCTTTACTGGCAGAAGCAGAACAGAGGCAGAAGCAAGCAGCTCTGGCCTGCTTTGCTCTTTCTATTAACAAAGCCCAGTGCCATCGGATTACCTTGGCCCCGAGCCAGGCCTGCTCGCCGTTTGCCTGCCTGTGCGTTGCCATGGCAATGGCTATGCGTCTTTTGCCAAGGCAGCAGCTGGTGGATGGGTAGCGATTACCTACCAAGCAGATTAACTAGCTCCAAAGTGCAGACCTTTCTGTGACAAGTCAAAGAGGAGGGAGGTTCGAGACGCAGACAAGGAGGGTGGGGTCTCCGCACTTTTTGACCCATTCCCCCAATTTTCATTTCCGAACAAAAGATGATTATCCTCCTTCGTTTGTCCAGATGCCCATCCGCTAAGCACACAGGCCCATCTTGCATCATCTTTTCCCGAGGAGAGGCAGTCAACAATTTGGTCTTTGTCCTTGCTGCGAGAAACAGGCTACTCGCCCCCAGCATCCTGCAGCCCTAGCAGCGCCTTCCACACTGCAGTGCAGGGCTTTGGGGGAGCAAAGGGGTTCAGGCAATGGAAAGAGTTTCCCGGAAGAAGAGAAGGCAGTATCCACTTTGATGGAATCGTGAAAACTTTGTGGGAAACATAGGGTGATGATGGCTTTCACCTAGGAGGAGATTCCCAGGGAATTCTGGGGCCCCGAGTTATAGGATGGTTTTTTTCATGGCAAATTTTATGCAGGAAGCATTTATTAAACACCAACTGCATGCAAACTTAGTTTTTACTGAATTTCAAGCACCAGTCTCCTGCTCTCCTCCATGTGTAACTAGTATTGGGACCATCCAGAGTGGGTAAGATTTCAAAGTCCGGACAAGCGGAGGTAAGCTGGCACTCCAGGCAGAGAAGATGGATTGAGCCAGGGACAGAGGCAGGGTTGAAGTGGGGAGTGCTTTGCACAACTTGAGTGTGGGGGCTGTGCATGGGAGAAAGGAGAGCACAGGGAGCTGGCTGGGATCTTGTATGTATTAGAGGACTAAGCACTGAGGAATTTGCACACTCCTCCTGGCAGTGGAGACCTGTTAAAGGTTCTTAACCAGGGAGTAAAACGACCAGTTATGCTTCAGGAGTGAAACTCACTGTCTCGCAGAATGAATTGGGGGGCAGGGGGCAAAATACCACAGGGGTAAGAGGTGAGAAGGAGCTGGTAATAAAGAAAAGGAGGGTTTAAGAGCGGTTTCAGCAAGGATTCAATTTTACCATAATAAAAGTTAACACGAATGGGAGGCCTTTTATGTAGGAGGCTCTACGGTCATTGCTCCATGTCTGTCCTTCTCTGGCACACACGTCCACCTCGGTCACTGTCATTATCATTATCCCCATGCCATCTCCTTTAGGTCTCCCTCTACAGATGGCAAAGTCGGCTCTGGGATATTACTGTGATTACACAGCTGGCCAAGTATTGTTTTGTGGTTTTAATTCAAAACAGTCTGCTTCTAGATCTTAGGGTCTTAACCATTTTACCACATTGCCTCCCAAATTCCAGTCCAAGTGAGGTGAGATACATTTCTGGGCCCCACCCAGGGGCTGGTTAGAAAACTTGTTCTGATCTTAAGCTTCGTGGGCCATGCAGTCTGTGTCCCAGGTATTCGGCCATGTAGTGCGAAAGCAGCCATAGGTAATACATAAAATAAAGGAGTATAGCTGTGCCCCCAATAAAACTTTATTTATAAAAAAACAGGCAGCAGGCCAGATTAGGCCGGGGGGCTATAGTCTGCTAACTCCTGATCCAAGGTAAAGAATATACAGGAAGGAGGGGCGCCTGGGTGGCTCAGTCGTTAAGCGTCTGCCTTCGGCTCAGGTCATGATCCCAGGGTCCTGGGATCGAGCCCCGCATCGGGCTCCCTGCCCAGCGGGAAGCCTGCTTCTCCCTCTCCCACTCCCCCTGCTTGTATTCCCTCTCTCGCTGTGTCTCTCTGTCAAATAAATAAACAAAATCTTTAAAAAAAAAAAAAAAAGAATATACAGGAAGGAGGTCACCTTTGGGTATAATAATGGAAGAGCTAAGGTGAATTACTGCATTAGATTTGGGGGGCTCTGATAGCCTAAGAGACCAAAATTCAAATCCAGAAGGAAACGTAGAATTCACCCAGTCCAAGGGCTCTAAACCTGGACAGATGAGTGGAAGGCCAGTGTTCAGGAAGGATTAGGGTGATGGGGGCCACAGCGCTTATGTCAACATATGTGGGAGAAAATAGGTGAACTTTGAAAAAGTCTGCTTTCCTAGCAAAATCAATGGAGTAAAGCTTAATGAATGTTTGGTTAGAGTTGTGTAAAAGAGGGAATGGGAGCACACTGTGGGGACCTCCATGGCCTTCAGAGAACCTGTAAACTTCCTGGGATTATTTGCAGAATTATTAGTAGATGTGTGTGTCTGTGATCGCTCCCCCACTCTGCCCTGACCTAGAGAGAAATAGCATAACTCAGCAGGTAAAGATGCCAGGGTTGGACTCAGATAGACCTGGGTGCAGATATGGTTTTTAATTATGTTCTGCAGATCATGCTGCTTAACCTCTTTTAGTTTGCATACCTAAACCGGGACAAAAATAACAACAATGGGGCGGGGGACTATTGTTCTGAGAATTGAATGAGCTGGTAAATATAAATCATTGTGCACACAGTCCCCCAAGTAGGATAAGAATTATAGCACTCTCAGAGTTTGGTTGAGGGGTTGAGCTCATGGTCTCTGGAGATAGGCACCTGTATATCATTTTCTTCATTTGCAAATAAAAGCAAGAAAATCGACCTCATCGAGCTATTGTGAGGATAAAATGAAATGGTATTTATGAAGAGTTTAAAGAATGCCTGACACCTAGTAAGTAGTCTTTAAGTTTAAATTTTATATGGAGAGATAAACTGAGGCTCAAGAGATTAAATGACTTGTCCAGAGTCACGCTGCTTCTTGGAAATCGTCCAGTCTTTGAAGAATGATAGAAAGAGCTATTCTAAAACACTGCCTTTGTCTCTGCACCAGATTAAAGAAGAAAATGTCTTATTAATGATAAATATTTCTATAGTGCTTACCAGGTGTCAACAATATTCTAAATGCTTCTATTTACATCCATTAATCCTCTGAACAACCCTACAAGGCGGGTACTATTATTAACCTCATTTCTCATCTGAGGAAATAAAGGCACAAAGGTAAAATCACTTTCTCAGAGTGACATGGTAGTAGATGGCAGACTTGGGATTTGAACAGAGGCATCTTGCTGCATGGCCTCTCAAATAAGCTCATTAAGTTCAGACAGAAGAACAGCAGAGGATGAGGGGAGGCCAATGTGAAAGCATGGGTGTGTCTCAGCTCCACAGATCTGAGAGGTGAGGACAGGACCCAGAATCCCCAGTCAAAAGGACGTGGACTAGGAGATGTATCTGATTCAATAAAGTTGTCTAATCATTCAACATTTGTCTAACGTCCATCTCCTCAGTGAAGGCTTCACTACACCCTCTTCATCCCCAGGGAATCGCTCTCTCCCTGCTGTGTGTGCCCTTGCTCCCTCATCCAGACTGCTGGGATAGAATCCGTAGCACATTATTAGGTGTGTTGGATTATATTCTCTCTCCCTCTTATTTCTAAGTCTTGAGGGTCGGAGTCTGTCTTATCTGTCTTTGTATTTGGGGGACCTGGCACAGTACCTGGCATAGCATAAGCACCTGATCCATTTGTACTGGTTGAATAAACAAATGCACAGAAAAAGGTTTGAGGGCTCTGTAGGGGGAGGAAGGGGAAGGGTTCACAGGCCATGATAAAACTCAAGGAAAATCCGGGAGTGTGCTGTAATGAATTCCTCTGCAGTTTGATGAAGCTACTGCGTGACTCTCACCCCAGCTGGATGTCAAAATGAAAGCCAACATGAACCCGTGTTCTGCTAAGAATAACACCTACGAGATAGCAGTGTTTGAAATAAGCCTGTCTCTGGAAAGGTTCCTGAGCCTTGTAATTTTACTTTTATAGTCATGGCCCCAGCATGTTTGACTTTTCAAATCCCCTCACTGAGATCCAAGCGTCTGTTTATAAAAGCTGTATCTTAAACTCATTCCTGTGTGAGGTACAAGTGGGATTTGTACTCCTCTATATAAATTGGTCCCCTGGAGCGACATTACATTCTGCTCCTTGTAGGGCTTCTCTCTTTGGTGCAATGGGAAGAGAAGGCAAACAGCATAATACGAAGTTGGTCATAAATGTCTCATGGGAACCAGAGCCCTCTAACAATAAAAATAACAATAACAACAATAACAGTAACGGCCCAAATCAGCTGTCATCCAAGAGGCAAGAGCAAATAGAGACTTAGTAGAAGAAACTAGATTAGTACCAGAGGAGCAATAGGACATTTTAAGGGTGATGTTCTAGGTAGTAGATGGGAACCAGGGACACTGGAAACAGGGTTGGAAAGCAAAGAAACAGGTTATAACACAAAGCAAAAGGACTCAGGACCTATTTTAGGATCCAGGAAGGGCTACCAGGAGGTCAAGTTTATTGGATTCCAATGTGGTCTGGTTAAGATATTTAAAACCAGACCAGAGCTCTGTCACCACACACACACACACACACACACACGCACACAAAACGTTATGGTGGCTTTATAATGTATTAACTTGGCAAGGCTGAACTAAGTTTCCCAAAAATTCTTTTTCCAGAGTATTTCTGGTTAATATGGGCCCAACAAAGATTCTTGCACAAGATTTGAAGGGTGGCACAATATGGCACCATATTGTCGATTACACAGGATGTCACTTACCAATGGCTCACCTTGTCAGCATGAGGCAACAGTTGGGCTGACAACTACTCTAGCTTCCCTTGGTTCCTACCTAAGCTTATCCATCTCCTGGACCAGGTGCATGTGTGTGTTTAGCCCTGTGATGAAAGGTGCTAGCATTTTCTGCAGGACACCTACACCAACAAGGTCAGAGGCAATGAGAGCTCTTTCAGCCTCTCTCTTGGATTCCAACTTGTGTTTTTGGCTTCCAGCTTGCCCTTGCTCTCCCCTACTTCATCTCTATTTTCCCTCTCTAATATCTGCCTTGTGGGGGTCAAGGTCTAGCATTAGATACAAAGATGATAGTCTTGCAGAGATTATTTCACCAGCTGCGCAATTGGGTAAGGTGAGATCCCTTATTATGGACATATTTACACTATCTAGTGGTTCTGGTTTTCTGATCGAACAGTGACTGACACACATCTTCCACAGAATGGAAGGAGCATAGCTTTGAACCTGAGAAACAGATTTGAGTTCACATCCCATTTTTGTCATTCCTTGTTTTTAAACTTTGATGTAGGTGCTGATCTTGATGAGCCTCACATTTCTCATTTGTAACATGAGAACAATGCCTACCTTATAGGATTGTTATAAAGGATTAAATTAAATAAATATGCATGGCACCTAGCTCACAAAGACAGTCAATTATTATGGGGGAGAAAGTACTTTTTTCTTTATTGACTCAGGGTAGCATCTCTTCTCTCCCACCCATCCGAAACAGCTTTATTACAGAAAATGGTACCTGATATGTACTCTGTGGTTAATTAGTAATGAGTGGTCATGGCTGCCCACTTCCAGAAAGTGATGGAGATGGAGCTGGTTTGATTCAGGCCATGCTCGCTTCCTCTCAAGTGAGTCACTATAAATGATTTCCTCTCCACTGCAAGGGCATAAATGCCTCATCCAGAATGAGCTGAGCACATGTGGCATGGTTCCTAATCCCCAAACATTTCCATATGGCTCACGGGCTGCCGATTCCCCACCTCTGACTGTCCCATCTCTTCTTGCCTCTCTTGGTTATGGCAGTACTAGGGGCCAGAGTTGCTGAAGAAGAGGTTGAAGGCTTTGTCAGACAGCTTCATAAGCCCCTGATGAGCCCCTAGCTGAGCCCATCGGTGGCCTCTCGCATCCAGGCAGTCAAGGGTATCAGCATCCTCACAGGAGAAGCTTTCTTGGGACACAGAGAGCTTCCTTTAGCCAGTAATGTGATGGGTGCTGTCAGAACTAGATTTCTGATGACAAGTCCGTTGATCAAAAATCTCTTTGGGGCACCTGGGTGGCTCAGCTTCGTACTTTGTGTGCACGCATGCACACACACACGCTCTTTCTCTCTCTCAAATAAATAAATAAACCTTAAAAAAAACCTCTTATATTTACTTAACAAGACAGAAGTTA
This sequence comes from Phoca vitulina, assembly GCF_004348235.1. NCBI lineage: Eukaryota > Metazoa > Chordata > Mammalia > Carnivora > Phocidae > Phoca > Phoca vitulina. The sequence goes on along the minus strand of NW_022589721.1, from coordinate 22,913,450 downwards.
CGGAGTATGAGTCTAGAGAATCGTGAGTATCCTTCACCCTTAGTAGGTTAAGTCACAGCACAGGCATTAGAAAGCAATAGAAAAAGCACTGGGTTGACACGGGGGAGGAAGAGATTCTGGTCATTATCTGTCACCCATGGTGGAGGGAGCTGTAGAAAGCCACTCAGTTCCTCTGAGCCTCATGTTCGTCCTCCAGAGCACTATCTTGAAGGTCCATTCTGAACTCTGAATATTCATGTTTCAGCATGGATTCATAGGAAAAGGACTAGGTTATCAAGCAATAAATACTTTTGAATATTTATGGTGTGCCAGGCACTTTGCAAGATTCTACAGGATGAACAAAAAGACGTAATTCCCATCTTCAAGGGGTAGATAAGAATTAAAAACTCAAAAAGTTATTAGGTAACATCAAGGTAATAATAGAAAAGATGTCAAAGGCAGAACATGATTAGTTACCATGTGACTTGTAAAGGAAATATGTGCCTAAGAAGAGCAAAGACATTGAAACAAAAAGCCAGGGAAGTGAATCACACTGGTCTATGAGTTCAAGCGGTATGTCTGTCCTTGCTGAAGTATATGATCTGGATAAGTAAAGGAAGAAAGAGGACCAGGAAGGAAACTAGATTCTCTGCTGCAAACTAGATGATTGGAAAAGACTGTAGACTTCTCAAAGCCTTAGTTTTCTCATCTGCCACATGGGGTTATCAAGTCAGTCTCTTAGAGGGGACCAGTCTGGCTATCTAACTAGTTGATGCTCCCTGCTGCTCTGACCAACACTGAGCAAATCAAAGTCTCAGCCTGTCAGCCAATTGCATTTATTAAATACCAGCAATGGATACATTGATGCTTTGGCAAGCAGAGTAAGAGGGACCAACATAAGCATTAACTATAAGATTTTTCCCTTAAAAAGGTTAACGGTCATAGTGGGAAGGCGTGATTGGCAGTCAAGAATCTATTTCGACAGTGGTACTTGAAACAGTGTTGTGTAGACACATTGTGCATATAACAAACTAAAGCCAAATGAAGGTAGGTAATCTGGTTTGAATTACCAAGTCAATATAGAATCAGAGCATTTCGGCTCAAATTCCCACACCCCTGGAAGCACGCAACACTGAAAATTTATGCAAGGAGAGGAAAACGTGTGAAAATTTTCACCACAATCTTTTCTCACAAAGCCAAATACTTGGTGTCTTTTTTTTTTTTTTCTTTTTGCAAGTTTGCAAAATGACAAAAAGACTTCTCAGGCTGTTGGGAACAGATTGTCCTTTTGGCCCAAGTGGAAGGGGGTGAGACTCTGCTGAGTAAGAAACATGTCTGAAGCACACAGACATGGTATTTTCATTTCAACTTCAGCGGTTTCAATAGAATGACTGAGGCTTTTTATAAATTATTGTTTTGGCCTTGTAAATCTGCAAATCTGTTTTCAATCAAGTGGGATCATTGTCTCTTGCAGTGCAATATTTCAAAAGGACAAGTTGGTATAGTTGACCAAGATGTGGACAGCTCAGCATCATTTTCTTCATGGAGCCTTAGCAAGTTGCTTTATTGGGCAAGAAGTCTGATTTGTCCTAAGGTAACAGACATAGATCTTTTAACCTGTCAAGAAAACTGACTTTTGACATTTTAGAATAAAGAGGCTACAGATTCTCCAGTCCCGGCTACTTGACATAAGATTGTCATGATTACCATAATTGTCCCTTAATTTGGAAAACACTTGTGGCTTAAAAAGAGCTTCCAGTTTTGCTACTCTAATGACTTTGTTTTTCTGTTTCTTATCTCACATGATGCTACCTGGCAATATTTTCCAGGCCTGGCTTCCCAATTGGATGTCTGTTGAGAGTAGGGGTAGGTTTTATTCATCTTGGTTTCTCCCCTAGTGCCTGGTGCTTGTTTTGCAAACAGCAATTATATTTTAAGAAGCGTTTTTCAAAGTGATTTTGACTCCCCCAAACAACCTTGTGTGACAGATAAGGCAAGAAATATTGTCACTTAATTAGCTGAGGCTGAGGGAGGTAATAAGCCATATGTGAGGTCCAGCCCCTCACCAGTGTTCCTTCCTTTCTAAATAGACAAGTCTCAAGTATCTTTATTCCACTAAAGTCCCCTGATTCATCTGGGTATTCCCAGATCATCCTGATATTCAGTACAGGGGATTTCCACTCCAAAATAATATCACTGATATGAGGCCTTGACATATTTTCCTCTGCCTTCTCCTTAAATCATTCTGATGATACATGAGACAAAACCCCAGAAAATCAGGACCCCTAAACTCTTGCAAGAATTTGAAAAGGAACTTCACTTGTTACAGTACTTCAGCAATTCAACTAAAAATCCTAGCTTGTGGCTGTTGCATTCATTGCTATGTGAAATGGAATAGATCCACTTGTTAAAAGAAGGTAGGGAAACGATTTGCTGCATTCTGTCATATACATAACTATTTCTTCATCAAGGACGCAGGGTTTTGGTCAATCAGAAAATTGCACCATTATCTCTCTGCTGAATAGGACCATCTTATTGAAAGGGATGGATATTGGGCTCCTGGGTGGCTCAGTCTGTTAAACATCTGCCTTTGGTTCAGGTCCATGATCCCAGGGCCCTGGAATCGAGTCCCACATCAGACTCCCTGGTCAGTGGTGAGTCTGCTTCTCCCTCTCCCTCTGTCCCTCCCTGCTGCTTATGCTCTCTCTCTCTCTCGTGCTCTCAATCTCTTTCTCTCAAGTAAATAAATAAAATCTTAAAAAAAGAAAAGGCCAGATATTGTGTCTTGTTTAAGAATTACTGCCTAACAATAAAATACATAGACACACACATATTTTAGACACATATTTTTTTTCAAGTTGCTTTGAAGTCCTATCATTTGGGTCTTCAATTTTCAAATCAGCTGGAATAATTTTTATTATGGCATGAGTTTGGGGTTATTTTTTAAAAATTTTTATTTAAACTCAATTTAGTTAACACATAGCATATTATTAGTTTCAGGGGTAGAATTTAGTGATTCATCAGCTGCATATCACACCCAGTGCTCATTACAACATCTGTCCTCCTTAATGCCCATCACCCAATCACCCCATCCTCCCCCTACCTCCCCTCTGACAACCCTCAGTTTGTTTCCTAGAGTTCAGAGTCTCTTATGGTTTGTCTCCCTCTCTGTTTTTATCTTATTTTATTTTTCCACCCCTTCCCCTATGTTCATTAGTTTTGTTTCTTAATTTCCTCATATGAGTGAAATCATACAGTATTTGTCTTTCTCTGACTGACTTATTTCACTTAGCAGAATACCCTCTAGTTCCATCTATATTGTTGTGAATGGCAAGATTTCATTCATTTTGATGTCTAAGTAATATTCCATTATATCTATCTATATCATCTATCTATCTATCTATCTATCTATCTATCTATCTATCATCTATCTATCATCACATCTTCTTTATCCATACATCTGCCGATGAACTTCTAGGCTCTTTCCATATTTTAGCTATTGTGGACATTGCTGCTATAAACATTGGGGTGCTGCTATAAACATTGGGGTGCATGTGCCCCTTCGAATCACTATGTTTGTATCCTTTGGATAAATACCTAATAGTGCAATTGCTGGGTCATAGGGTAGCTCTATTTTTAACTTTTTGAGGAAACTCCATACTGTTTTCCAGAGCGGCTGCACCAGTTTGCATTCCCACCAACAGTGTAAGAGAGTTCCCCTTTCTCCACATCCTTGCCCAAATCTGTTTTTTCCTGAGTTGTTAATTTTAGCCATTCTGACCGGTGTGAGGTGGTATCTCATTGTGGTTTTGATTTGTATTTCCCTGATGGGGATTAATTTTGTTTTAAATATGGAATAGTCACTTCCCCATTTTATTTTTGAAAAGTTCATTTTCCCCAGTAATTTGTAGTGTCACTTCAACAATTGCCTTACATTCAAGGGTCTGTCTCTGGGCAGTGTATTTGGCTCCGTTGATCAATCTTACACTGTTTTAATTAATGCAGCTTAAAAATAAGTCTTTATATCTGCTAGGGCAAGGATAACATCCTAGTTCTTTGGCAGAATTTTCTTAGCTATTCTTAGACAACTATTCTTCCACACGACTCTTAAGTAACATTTTGTCAAGATCCATGAAAAAATATTACTGGGAAATTGATTGGAATAGACTAATTTGGAAAGACCCCACACCTCATTTCCTGGCCTTCAACCCCACAAGGGTATATTTTCTGTAATCTGACCCAATCTCACACCATCCCTGATTTCCCAAACCGTTCCACAATGCACTCAAGGACTCAGTCTGTCATTAACATATTCCTTATGAACTAAACCCAAAGATATTGCTTCCTCTGAAGCTCTATCAGTTGGAGGCAATATTACTTTCCACATACTTAGTGGATCTATACGTGGGGTAGATGTCTTATTACTGCCACTTCTCAACTATTTACCCTCCTTTTTCTCTAAAATACCCATGTCATTTGAAAAAGATACTATCAGACTACTTTTTTTTTTTTTTTTAATTTCCTTAGTTTTTTTTTTTTTAATTTAAAAAACTTTTTCTGTTCTAGGATCCCATCCAGGAAACCACATTACATGTAGTCATCATATTTCCTTAGGTTCTACCTATCAGACTACTTTTGCTATTACTTTATACCTCAAGTACAGAGCTCCTGGGTTCTTTCTCCTCACTTAGGGACTCTTAGCCTCTGCCCCATGGCTTTTCTCTCCATGGCTGCTGTTGTCATCCTTGCTGGTGATTTTCATATTCATGTAGATGTCTCTGCCCAATTATCTGTCTTCTTTTCATGATCTCGTTCTCCTCACTTAGCCACTCACCTCAACTTACCCACCTCCAGGGTCCTAGCTTAGCCCTAGTCATTACAAATAATGCCCTCCCCTCCAAAAAAGAATCTCAGCTTCAAGCCTCTCCTTCTCTGACCAGCACCTCCTGTCTTTTCAGCTCCTTCTGGTGCCACTTTTCCAGAAACACTTTCACCTCACTGAGGACTCTAGTTCATGGTAAGTGGGATCCTACCTATCACTCCTTTCTGTCATCGGTCCCCTCCTGGTCCCATGTCCCTCCATATACCATTTATTCTATGTTCCATGATTATAATCACATGTTTGCCTCTCTTTTTCCAGGGTACTTACATTAGTTCCCTATTGCTACTGGAACAAATTACCACAAATTTAGTGCCTTAAGACAACACAAATTCAATATCTTACAGTTCTACACATCAGAAAAAAAAAGTGGATCTAACAGGCTGAAATCCAGGTGTTCGCAGGGCTGCATTTCCTTTTGAAGGTTCTATGGGAGAATCAGTTTTCTTGCCTTTCCAGCTTTGGGAGTCTGCCTGAGTTCCTGTACTCCTGCCCCTTCCATCTTCAGAGTCAGCAGTGGCTAAGTAAACCCCTCTCATATCACATGGCTCTGACCCTCCCAATGATAAAGACCCTTGTGATGACATTGCCCACTTGGATAATTCACAATAATCTCCATCTCCAGGTCACTGGATTGATCATTTTAATTCCATCTGCAACCTTAATTTCACCTTTGTCATGTAACATAACATAATCACAATTTCCTAGGATTAGGACAAGACATCTTTGTGGGGCTATTATTCTGTCTGTTATAGGACTTAGATGGCAAAACCCTATGTTGGTGAGATTAAAACTCTGTCCGTACTCTGGACCATACTCTGGAAACAGAACATGACATTCACCCCATGACAAGAGACCTTAGTGTCTTAGGCTGTCTGGGCTGTGACAATGAAATAACATAGATTGGATGACTTAAGCAACAAACATTTTTTTTTCTTCTCACAGTTCTAAAGGCTGGGAGGTCCAAGACCAAGAATCCAGCAAATTAACTTTTTGGTGAGGGCCTTCTTTCTGGCTTGCAGAAGGCTGCCTTCTCCCTGTATCTTCATGTGGTGGGGAGGAGAGAGAATGCTCTGGTTTCTTCTTCTTCTTATAAGGACACTAATGTCATCACAGAAGTCCCACCCTCATGACTTCATCTAAACCTAATTACCTCCCCAAATGCCCCACCTCCAAATACTGTCACACTGGAGTTTAGAGCTTCAATCTCTAAGCAGTCAAGGATTCCAGAGCTCAGTTTACAGACCTCCTCTTGATTAGGGTTCATGATTTTTAAACAATAGCTGTAAATTGATAACTCTCAAATTTGTTCTTCCAGCCCTGATCTTCCCCTGAATTCACACTTAAATATCCAACTTCCAAAGTGGCATCTTCACTTGGATGTCTTCCAAGGATTAAATATTAATTTTTCCCAAACCAAACTCTTCATCCACATCTCCATACTGATAAATGTCCTCCTATATTATTTTCAAATTCATTATAAAATAGCTAAACCTGTTGTCTCTACCATTAAGTATAACCCAAGACTGATCTTTCCTCTCCACCTCCTATGCTACCTTCTAGTGCACTCTACAACCCATTGTCTTTTGCCTTTTAAAACTAAAAGCAATAGTTTTTCTAACCGGCCTTTCTTTTTCCACTCTTATCTGATAAAGTCTAGTCTGTTCTTTATACAATAAATTAAGTAGTCCAATTAAAATTTTAACCTGTTTTTCATCTTCCCATCATGCTTAGAATAAAATCCATCCCTTATCATGACCTACAAGGTCATTCATCATATGGCCAACCTTATCTCCTCCTACTATTCCCTTGTTCACTCTATACAATCACATTAGCTCCTTGTTCTTTCTTGAATGTGTTGTGCCAGGAGTTGTCTTTTCCCTTATGTTCTCATAAATGTCTCCTTCACCTCACTAAGTCTCTACCTAAATTCATCTCCTTCCAAGCCATTTCTGATATTCTTGTCTGAAATACTTCCCTAGTCACTATCTTTCCCCTTATTCCTTCTTTATTTTTCTTCTTTATATTTCTTCTTATTTTTCTTACCTGAGATGAAGGATTTTGGTTATTTTGCTTACTGCTGTATCTTCAGAGCCTAGAAGAGTGACCAGGCCGCAGAGGCTCTCTTTAGTTATTTGCTAACTGAACTGACTAAATGATTGAATGTTATTAAACTTTCCTGTCTGTATGTGGTATAGCTCTTCATTTCTTTCCTTTTACAAATTTCAACAATGTTTTGAAGCCCACAGTGGTTTCCAGCTATAGAATTCCTATACCCAAAGTTGCCTTTTGATAGTGAGAGAGAGAGAGAAAGAGAGAGAGAAAATGACAGAGATGCTCTGCTTCTCATAGCTTAGGTAGCTAGTACTCTGCCATTTTGGAACGTGTGAATTTATTTTCTGGGATATCCATGCTTCACTCCAGGCTAATTAAATAAAAAAATTGGCGGTGGGATGGGGACAGATATCAGTTATGTTTTAAAGGTCCCCAGATGATTTGAATATTCAGCCAATGTTGAGAACTCTTCTTCTAAATGCTGAGAACCAAGGGTGAAGTTATACAGAGCAAATTCATGACCTGGCTTTTTCCCAGTCACCTCCCCAACGACCACCATTCTTTAATCCAGTGTTGCTCATGGTTCTCTCACTGCACCATGTTCTCATTATACTCTGGACCTTTACTTGTTACTCCCTTTGGGATTATCTGCCTTCCCTTCTTTATCCAAATCCCATTCATCCTCTAGACTCTGCTCAGACTCCTCCAAACTTCCCAGAGCATCTTCTCACAGTTTGTGAAAGACCGTCCTCCTCTGGGCCCCTCAGCATTCCACCCTTACCTCCACCATCCCATTGGGCAAATGACTTTGGTTGTTTGTTTCCTTTCTGTTTCTCCCATCAGACTGAATGCCCTTTGAAGTCAGGGACTATAGAATATTGATCTATAACTTCTCAGCTCTTAGAAGAATGCTCAGTACATCATAGGCCCTTAATGAATGTTGGATTAGTGTTTGAAAATCATGAGGATGTTTGAATAATCACAGACCTGTACCTCTGAAACAAATAATACATTATATGTTAAAAAAAAAAAAAGAAGAAGATAGTAGGAAGGGAAAAAATGAAGAGGGGGAAATCGGAGGGGGAGACGAACCATGAGAGACTATGGACTCTGAGAAACAAACTGAGGGTTCTAGAGGGGAGGGGGTAGGGGAATGGGTTCACCTGGTGATGCGTATTAAAGAGGGCATGTATTGAATGGAGAAAAAAAAACTGATTGGTGCTGCTACAGCTTTGGGGGCAGAGCTCAGGACAACTTGCCACAGCCAGTGTGGAGTAGGTTTTGATCACCAATGCGTGCATGCTGGGGAGTCACCTCCCAGACCATGGTGGGACCACTTTGAGCCTAAGAGTTTATGAGACTTCCTATTGAGAAAGACATAGCCCAGTGTGGAAAATTGTTAGCAATAAGCTTTTGACACTATGTGGTCTGATTTCCCCAATTTAATGTCCCTTGAAGCTTACTCAACTCCAATCTTCATTCATAAAAAAGATGTCTATAAATTGTGTTTCAAAAGACCATAAGTAGTTGTCTTGGAATTCAGTCCTCCCACCGCCTCCTCCCCAAAAAGCAGATTTAATAAATGACCAGAAAAATTCCCTTTAACCTGCCTTGGTCAAACATTTTACAAACTGTTTTTTTTTTCAGGAGAAAACAGAAGTTAACACCAGCATCAGCATCCCATCATTTCATATTGTTAGATAGTTGCGTAAATGAAATTGTCTTAAATTGACTGTTTAACAAATTATATTTTTCATTCCATAGTATTACCCCATCACTCTCAGCTAATATTTTGGCTCTTTTATTAATTTTTATGAGATTAAAATAGTTCAAATATTGTACTAGATAGCTATCTGGACAAAGGCAGACATTAACTGATAATGGAACAAAAATTTTGCAGCCAAATGTGGGTAGACAAGGAGAGCAGTTTATTCCTGGTGTGATGTGCCGCAGCCTTCAAATGAACAGCCAAGCCCAGAACTATGCTGATCCCCAATGAGCCCAAATCATGCTGACAATGGTGCCATTACTGTGAAATTAAGTCCTGTCTGGTCATGTCTACATTAGAACAAAAATGACAATAGGATAAGTTAATGAATAATGATCAGCAACAATAATAACAACAGTAATTTGTAGAGTCCCTTCTTTTCTTTTTTTTTTTTTTTTTTTTTTTTTTTTTTTTAAAGATTTTATTTATTTATTTGACAGAGACACAGCGAGAGAGGGAACACAAGCAGGGGGAGTGGGAGAGGGAGAAGCAGGCTTCCCGCGGAGCAGGGAGCCCGATGCGGGGCTCGATCCCAGGACCCTGAGATCATGACCTGAGCCGAAGGCAGACGCTTAACGGCTGAGCCACCCAGGCGCCCCGAGTCCCTTCTTTTCAACTCATTTTTCTATGATATGGAGAGCTTCCTAATTTCTTGAAGAATGAATTAAAAGGATTCCAAATTATAGAACTAGTGCAAGCTTTTTATATCACAGAAAGAAATGTTTAGTAAAAAGGAGAAGAAAATTCTACATGAACAGCATGGAATTTATAGAGGTCTATGGTCGGGTATAAGGAGCAGAAGTGATAGCATTGGACCGAGGCACAACAATATTTCGGTAAGTTAGTGGTTCTCAATCAACTTGGGGCAATTTTGCCCCCAAGGAACAGTTGGCAGTGTCTAGGGCATTTTTAGTTGTCACGGCTTGGGGAAGGAGGTGCTACTGGCATTTGGTAGGTAAAGGTCAGGGATGATATTAAATATCCTACAATGCACCAGGCAGCTCCCACAGCAAGGAATTCTCCAAATTAAAACTTTGATAGTGTCAAGGCTGAGAAACTCTTCTGATAAGGCAAACTCAGTTGAATTTCTGCCTCCAACACTAAGAGCTATGTGACAATTTGAACAATTTGCCTTGCTTACCTGTGCCTGGGTTTCCTTAAGTACAAAATGAAGATAATAATAATAATACAAATGGGATTTTCAGAGGGTTAATAAAATAATTTGTGGAAAGTTTCCCGCCATAGTAAATATGTGAAGTTTCCCTCACATAGTAAATACGTGAAGGAATTAGGTATGACTACTAGAATATTCTGTCTGGATCCAGAGATAATCTAATCCTATCTTCCTCCCCATGAAGGAAGGTTCTTTACCTATAAAAACCTTAGGAGATGTTATTCACCTTTTCTTGTGATTCCCTGAAAACCAAAACCATTTTTAGGTAGCTCTAACTATTAAATATTGTTCTTTCATATTATGCCTAAGCTGCCTACCCAAAATTTGAACTCATTTGTTTTGGAGGAACCCCCTTGAATAAAATACCACAAGTCTCATTACTCTTTCATGTGTTAGTACCTCAAATGCCAGCAAACTGTATAACCTAAAAAGAGAGTAAGGTTTTCCCTATCATCTTTAATATGAGGATATGACTACTCACCTTGTAGTTTTAGTATGATAATATCGTGAGATAATAGAGGTTGCAGGATATAATATAGTTCTTCACAATTTAAAGACTTAAAAATGTTTCTGACATTCCTTCCTTTTCAATCCAAATTTAATGTCAATGATGAGAAACAGAAAGGCAGGTTTCTAAGGATAATTGAAGTATATACCACATGCAGGCTATTTCTCTATTTTTGAAAGAGGTGCCACTCAATAAAGACATGTCCATAAGATCTGGTTAATTCGTCTCTTTATCTTTTGCAATTCCCAAACATCCTATCCTCCCCCTCTTCCTCTTCTTTCTTGTCTCAGCAAATGGCATTCCATTCATTTCATCTACCTTGTTCCATTTCAGTGCCTAAACCAAATGCCTCCTTTCCATCCTTGATTCCTCCTTTTTCTTCATCCTCCATAGATGGATTCCATTTATACTAGCTCCTCATTAGATCTTAAATCCAGCTATTCATTTCCACCTATAATGCCACTCCCTTAAGGAAGGACACCATCATTTATCTCCTGGTTTATTACTAAAGTAACCAACTAATCTCCTTACTTGTATGCATTTAAGCCCTTCTTTTAAATAGACTTACAATGATTTATTAACTATGTCTACACATAATGCAAAAGGCTTTGTAACATCTCTTTATTGAAGAGAAAAAGTCTATCTTACCGACCTGGCAGTGAATTTTGACCAATTAAAAACCCACTCACACTTGAATTCATAGAACAATATCTAAACATTCACATCAACAAAAATGAATTTTATTTTAGGTGTTTAGATCCTCAGAATTACTTCTTTCACTTTTCATGTCCAACTTGCCTCCTGATCCAATATAGCTCTAGGGGACCCTTCTTGTTAGGGAGATATCTCTGGGTATGGATGTGTTCCCTTCACTCCTCCTATGTAGTGAGGAATATCCATATTTTTCTATCTTCCTTCCACAATTACTTCCTGCCCATACCTTTCACGGTGAAATCAGGACCTTGATGTTCTTGGTTAATGAGGAGAAAAGGAGAATGGAAGTGTCATTAGTTACCACCTCACATTTTGTTTTAATGTCTACCAGATTTGATTTCCCTTTTGAACTCAGTAGAAGCTTTTCCACCAACTACAAGATCCCAAATCACAATATCAAAGAATTTTTTTAAAGATTTATTTGTTTTGGGGAGGGGGCAGAGGAAGAGGGAGAGAGAGAATCCGCAAGCAGACTCCCTGCTGAGCACGGAGTCTGATGCCGGGCTCTATCCCAGGACCCTGAGATCATGACGTGAACTGAAATCAAGAGTGGGCCGTTTAACTGATTCAGCCACCCAGGCCCCCTAAAGGAAATCAAAGAATTTTAAACCTCAAAGACCATAAAACTTAAATGTGTTTCAGGAGAATGGCCAAATGGTAAAGTCATCTTTTAGCCAGACGTTCCAACATTTCTTAATTTTGAACAAATACACCAACCTGTCTGCCGACAGTAAATAAAAACAAAATGCACCATCTGCATCTTGGCTTTAAATTATATAGTTATAAGAAAACATTAGTCTACTCTTTTCAGAAAAATCCCCTTCTTCAGCACCATCACATTACTTGGTTCATATACAATCTGCTTTCAATTTGTTGAAATTTTAGGTTCTTAATAGGCATAGACTTAATTTCTATAATATGGTTTTTTCATATTCAGCATATTTATTTGTATCTTGGTTTGCTTTCCCTGATCCAACAACCAAGACACTAAAAAGGGTGTCTTTATAATCATGTTGCAAATGATATATATTCTAGAGTGCGCATTTGAGCAAGCTCCTGCCTTCAGTGTAGATGTGCACTGATCGTAGTATCGCAACACCAATAGTCTTGACAAACTTGAATAAAAGACATGTCTCCCAATTTTGTTTTTGGAACATACCTCCATTAGAAACGTGTCTTAGATGAATGGATAAAGAAGATGTGGTATATATATACAATGGAATATTATGCAGCCATAAAAAGGAATGAGATCTTGCCATTTGCAATGACATGGATGGAACTGGAGGGTGTTATGCTGAGCGAAATAAGTCAATCAGAGAAAGACATGTATCATATGACCTCACTGATATGAGGAATTCTTAATCTCAGGAAACAAATTGAGGGTTGCTCAAGTGGGGGGTGGGGTGGGAGGGATGGGGTGGCTGGGTGATAGACATTGGGGAGGGTAGGTGCTATGGTGAGCGCTGTGAATTGTGCAAGACTGTTGAACCACAGATCTGTACCTCTGAAACAAATAATGCAATATATGTTAAGAAAAAAAAAGAAGAAGAAGAAGATAGCAGGAGCGGAAGAATGAAGGGGGGAAATCAGAGGGGGAGACAAACCATGAGAGACGATGGACTCTGAAAAACAAACTGAGGGTTCTAGAGGGGAGGGGGGGTGGGGGGATGGGTTAGCCTGGTGATGGGTATTAAAGAGGGCACGTTCTGCATGGAGCACTGGGTGTTATGCACAAACAATGAATCATGGAACACTACATCAAAAACTAATGATGTAATGTATGGTGATTAACCTAACAATAAAAATTAAAAAAAAAGAAATGTGTCTTAATATTTAACATCTTCCTTTTAAAAATCATTCTTGTCTATGACTAAAATGCTACAGGAATATATGCCTAGAATCTCTTTTTAGAGACTGCTTTACGAATCAAGAAAAACTAGCTATAAATGTCAAGAAATTGCATATCTGTCTGCTGGTTAGTTATCTGTAGTCATTTATCCTACTGTTTTTCTTCCAATATTCCTTGTTTCAATATCTCTTTTTTATATCTCCCACCATCTTTCTACCAGTTGCTTGAGTTTCCTCTTCAGTCCCTGAAGTCTTGTACCTTAAAAGAGTAAGCGTGCCTTTTTTTTTTTTTTTTAAGGTTGTATGGTTAATCACCTTAGGAAACCAGTCAGAGGTATAGAAAATTGCAAACACTGAATAGTCACCAAGCTTTGACAAAGTGGTACAATATGTTTAAACGGGTGCACTGGCATAAAAAAGTATAGAATTTAAAATTATATCTCAGTTTCACTACTTTAAAGATGTCACTTCTCCAAAACTCAGTTGTCCCCTGAAAAACAAGATAATACCATCCAACCTTTAAGATTGTTAGAAAAACTAGAGATAATTCATACATTCAACAAATATGTGCTAGGCTCTGAGTGTACAATGGTGGACAGGTCTATTACATAGGTCTGATTGGTCTCTGATAGGTTTATGGCCTCATGAAGTTCACATTTGATTGAAGGCCAGGCAAAATAATAAATAAGCCTACAGCAAATAGATATTTATGAGTGGTCTAAATTAAAAATATATGAACTAAAGGTGAAGATATAGGGCACTTTGGAAATTTTTTCTTATAATTTTTGAAGTTATTTGTTGACCTCACTTATTTGTATGTCTAGAAAATTACCTTAATCTATTGGGGCTTTCTCTTGAGTGACATGTCAATTACCTGGGAATAAAATAAGGTAATCCCTGATCTGGGAGAGAGAATGTTCTCTTCTGCTTTTGGACTCTAAAGAAAGAGGTCAAGAGGAAGGGCCAGATTTAGTCACAGCTACTGGCTGACTTGTCCAAATGGTTAGCCTGAGGGCAGGGCTCCATGCATTTAGATTTGAAGAAACTAAACACTATGAGCTTATGTGGTACATATAAAATCCTTTGTTCTTATAGAAAGGGAACTGAGGTAAAAATTGGTGGCAAGTAAAATAGGGGTCAATATATCTCATAAAGTTACTAATATGAGGACTCATTGCTGTAACTAGAAATATAATTTCATAGAATAATTATTTTTATTTTGCATCATATTTTCCTATTAGATATTTTGAACATTAACCTTCTCAAGTACTCATTGGGTTCATCAGCTCACACTGACTGAGTCCATATAATTCTCCAGAGACTTTAAAAGGCTGGAGATATGGTAAAGAGGGATTTATTTCTAGCCTCAAGGAGCCCAGAGTATATGGGGAAGGCAGACAGTAGATGAATCACTGCAGCATGATACAGTTAATTCTCCAGTGGGACTGAATGCTGGAGCTCAGAAGCTTCAATACATCAAATCTCCAGGGTGTGGCGTGTTGACGTTTGTTTTCTTTTCTGGGATAGAAGAAAGAACAAAGAAAGAAAGAAAGAAAGAAAGAAAGAAAGAAAGAAAGAAAGAAAGAAAAGAAAGTCATCATATCCAGCCTGCACATATCTGAACTTTTGATATGATTATTATGTTTTGACTAACCCAAAAGCTCATTGTAATTTCTCTAAGCCTTGTAGTGGTTGAGTCTACTCTTGGTCTGCTTAAGTCTGTAGCTGAGTCTACTCTGCTATTTTTTAAATCTGATATTGTGCCAGAAGGAATTCTCAGTAAAGACTGTTTTTGCTTTCAACCCTGCTGCCAAACCTGGGAAGCAGTCATCAGACCGAGTCACTTTGAGGGCATACTTTGAGAACACTTTGAGTGTTCTTGTCAAATATGTTGTGGTTGTCTAACTACCATGTAGCAGTTTTCTGAAGAGGCATTTACAGTTAGGGTCCCAGAGCATAAACACTCTATAAATGTCAAAGACTCCTAAATGTACATCTCCTAGTCTCACCTCTTTCCGGAATTCTAGTCTCATGTATCTAGCAGCCCACTCCACATCTCTACCTAACGTTATCTAACATGCATATCAAAGATTACATGTTCAAAACAAAACTCTTGATTCTCTACCTTGTAAAACTGTTCTTCTCTCAGACTTTCACAACTCAGAATGGTACCACCATTCATTCAGTGTTTGAAGCCAAAAGCCTGAAATAATACCAGGTCCCTCTCTTCTTCCCTACCTGTAGTTCATTAGTAAGTCTTCCTGATTGACCTCACAACTCGTCTGAGTTATCTATTCTCTGTGCGCAACATAAGCACCTAGCCCAATACATTATTACCTCCTGCCTAGCTTATAGCCTCCTTCCACAACTGCTCACAAAGTCCTCTCAAAGGGCTGCTTGAGTCAACTTTTTATAAAACATAACTAAGATTAATTCTGCTCCTTGCATTGCAATTCAGTTTTACCAAACTTCCCCTGAACTAGGACCTAAGTAATTATCCATTGGTTGACTAAAAAGCCCATGGTGTAGTGAAGGGTATACACTTTGGAATCAAAGAGACCATTCATAATTTGATCCTAAGATTTTCTGCACAACAGCTGTATGATTTTGATCAAGTTATTTAACATTTTTAAGCCTAATTTCCCAATCTGAAAAATAAAATGTAAAATATTACATTCATTCATTCATTCATTTTAAAATTGTTTGTTGCACAACTAAGATGTGTCATTTACTGTGATGGGCATCAGTATAAAAAGTAAATAAAACAGATCAAAGCTATCCTTATGTTGCTTAAAGTTTATAATTGAACATAATAAGTGTCAAACATATAACCAGTACTCAATAAACAATGGTTGCTGCTATGGTCTTAATGTTTGTGCTTTCCCCCTCCCCATTCATATATTGAAATCCTAACGCCCAATATGATAGTCTTAGGAGGTGGGGCCTTTGGGAAGTACTTAGGTCAGGATGGTGGAGCCCTCATAATGGGATTAGTGTTCTTATAAAAGAGACAAAGGCAGCTCCCTGCCCCTTCTGCAATGAGAAGATACAACCTAGTATCTGTAACCCAGAAGAGGGCTCTCACTTGACCATGCTGGTGATGAAGGATAGCTGGAAGAAAGGCAGGCAGGGATAAGGGGCCCCCACCTGAGGAGGAAACCACCCTTAAAAGGATTTTATACCACCCTGGAAGAAGCCTTCCACTTTTTCCCATATGATAGATAGATGACAAAAACCTGATTGGAGGACAGGCACAGGGAGAGTTAATCAGATGAAAACAGCCCACCAACAAGCTCATAAAAACCCCTAGACTTAGAAACTCTGGTGGCAACCCTCTCGGGTCCCCTCCCTCTTTGGGAGCTTTGTACTCGATCATTCAATAAACTTTACTATCACTCAGTAAACCTTGCTTTGCTGCCCCACTACTCTGGCCGGTCTACCTCTTCATTCTTCGAAGTGGCGTGACCAAGAACTGTGGGCACCAAAGGAAAAAGAAATCCTGTAAGATTGGTACTCTGATCTCAGACATCCAGCCTCCAGAAGTGTAAGAAATAAATATCTGATATTTATAAACTACCCAATCTGTGCTATTTTGTTATAGCAGCCTGAAAAGACTGACAGGTGCTTTGTTCTTTTCCCATCTGACCCTGTGGATCATCTGTCGCCTATCCCAACCTCCTTCAGACACCTCCCGATTCTTAGCACAGAGCTATTTTTTACTTTCCCATGGTGCCTTAACAGTCATCTATTGTAGCAATATCCAGTGCTTACATTTATACCAAAGAGCTGAAAGTATTAGTCCTCAAAGGATCACTTGGGTAGTGCTTAGTGCAAGTTAGGGAAAGGATGCAATTACTATCTGAGGAGGCCCTCAGCCGCCTATAGCACCTACTAGATGTGTGGTAAGATAGGGTGTATGAGGAAGTGAGCATGTTTATTGGAGGTTATAAATAACAATATAACATTTGTTGCAAAATACAAGACTTAGGTTTGAATTACAGCAACATCCTATAAACAGTTAGATGACACCTACAAGCACAAAACAAGAACGTAGTTCAATAACTGGAGTAGATTGAGACACTAAAAACCATGGCTGCCACTAGTATCGGCTGGAAACCAGCTCAAGCCAATTCAGGCTCAGCTCAGTGCCAGGAGACACCACCCTTTGATGAACAAAATGTCACTGCAGCAACCTGGGGGGCCAGAGGCTGGGTGAAATTGCCTGAGGCACTGAACAGTTTCCTTTTTATATTTAGCCCCAGGATTCATGCCCTCATTCCTCCAGAGGAGCCACAATTCAGTTCATAGAGGAGAAAAGTCAAAAGGATTCCCGGCATAAACTGAGCCGATCAGAAACTGCCTGTTTTCAGACCTTACGGATGTCGCTCTGAAATTGTTTGATTTTCATTTGCACTGAACAAGGAAATACAACCATATAGAATGGCAGGCAAAATGCAAATTCACTGGCTTGATTTGAAAGGTTTTCTCTTTGTGCTCTTTGGGCATGAAAGGTAATAAAAATGTAGGCGGTCTGGGGACCATGCCTATGCACCAACGGGTAGGTCATTTCCTTTCTCTGGGCCTTTATTTCCTCAATTATTAAATAGTAGTTGAGCAGGAAGTTTTCGAAGGCTCTTTCAGGTCTTCAAAAGAGGATGGAGCTGTTAACATGACTCAGGCCCAGGCCTCTCTCCTATCTGTGATTCAGATCACCGACATCAGCCTTCTAGGGCATTTGACCAAACTCTGAGTGTCCTTTCAGGAAGTTGCTTTGCATTAAGTAGGCTCTTTCTGTTCTTTAGTCCCATACTGTTAACCAGATTTTACCTTGTTAACTACCTGCATTTTCTCCTCTTTGAGCCTTGGGGCCCCCTCTTTGTATAGTAGCTTAATTTGATGCCTGGGCAACTGCACTAGAATTTCCAGTGGGTTCCTCTACCCAGCCTTTGCTCTAAGGCCAAGAGACATGCTTCCTTAGAAGAAAGGGAGATTGCACTTTTATAAGCTTTTTATTAATTCCCTTTTCTCAGTTTAAGCATCTATAAACTCATGACAAGTGGGAATTAATGGACATTAAGGATTAATGGACCCATCCAGACATTTGTTCTGTAAACAGTTAATTAAGCATCTTTCATGTACCATGTGCTAAAGGCATTGCATATATCTTACGTAATCAAACAAATTAAAAATATTAATTGGTACCTACTAAGTATCTGGAAACACATATCCTGCATGCCTGGCAAATTTTCCTGAATTTTTTCTTTCATAATGTCCTTCCTTTAAAAAAAAGATAAAAATAAATTTTATCAAGATATAATTCACATTTTGAGTATACAATTCAATGAGTTTTGACCAATATATATATATATCCATGAAACCACTCCAACCAAAATACAGAACATTTACATCATCTCTAGAAATTCCCTCATTCCCCTTTGCAATCAACTCTCTTCTATTATTGGCCCCAGGTAAGCACTCTTCCATTATTATAGATTAGTTTTGCCTATTCTAGAATTTCATATAAATGGACTCATACAGTATGTTTTCTTGTGTCTTGTTTCTTTCACTCAGCATGATGTTTTTGAGATTTATCCAGATTGTTTATGTGTATTACTCATTATCCCTTTCTACTGTTAAACAATTTTTATTGTAAGGATATACCACAGTTGATTTATGTATTCATATACTGATGACATTCGTGTTGTTCCCAGTTAAGGCTATTATAATAAAGCTGCTATAAACACTCATGAACAAGGCTTTGTGTGAATACATGTTTTTATTTCTCTTAGGTAAATACCTAGAAATGGAATAGTTAGGTCATATTTAAGTATATGTTTTACTTTATGAGAAACTGCCAAAGTGATTTTAGAATAGTGGTACTATTTCATATTCCTAGAATTTTAGCTGCTCCACATTTTCGCCAATACTTAATATTGTCAGTCTTTTAATTCCAGCCTTTCAAGTGGATGTTTAGTGATACCTCATTGGGATTTTAACTTCCATTTCCCTGATGACTAGCAAGGCTGAGCATTTTTGGATATGCTTATTGATCATTCCTATGTCCATATATTGTTTATTGAAGTACTTTGGGTAGTTAGACTTTTTATAATTGAGTTGTAAGAGTTTTTTATATATTTTTGATACAAATTTTTCATTAGATATAGGCACTGGGAAAAATTTCCCCCAGACAGTGGTTTATTTTTTCAGTTCCTTAATGGTTTCTTTCAAAGGACAGGCATTTGTAATTCTAATGAAATCCAATTTATTACTTATTTTTCCTTTGCGGTTAGTTATTTTGGGGTCAGGTCCAAGAAAGCTTAGCTTATTCCAAGTTTGTGAATGTTTTCTCCTATGTTTTACATTGTAAGTTTTATAATTTTAGTTTGCTTGAAAGTCTATGACCCATTTTGAGCTAATTTTTATGTATAGTATGAGGTACAAGCCAAGTATTTTTTTTTCTACAGCTATCTAGTTTTTCTACTACAATGTGTTGAAAGGATTATATTTCCCATATTTACTTACCTGGGTGATTTTGTAAAACCAATTTACTGTATGTGTGAGAGTCTGTCTCTGTATTTTCTATTTTGTTCTATTGATGTATATGTCTATCCTTATACCAATACCATACTGTTCTTGATTACTGAATCTTTAGAGTGATTAAAACAGGTAAGTCTTCTAATGTTGCTCTTTTTAAAAATTGTTTTAGATATTTTAGGTACTTTGATTTTCAATATTAATTTTTAAAAATGCTTGTCAAGTCTTATATAAAAATAGCCTGCTGGATTTTTACTGGAGTTACATTGAGTCTATATGTCAACTTGAAAAGAATTGACATCTTGGGGCACTTGGGTGGCTCAGTCGGTTAAGTGTCTGCCTTCAGCTCAGGTCATAATCCCAGGGTCCTGGGATCAAGCCCGACATCGGGCTCCCTGCTCAGCAGGGAGCCTGCTTCTCCCTCTCTCTCTGCCTGCCGCTCTGCCTGCTTGTGCTCTCTCTCTCTGTCTAACAAATAAATAAATCTTAAAAAAAAAAAAAGAATTGACATCTTGACAATATTAAGTATTCCAATCCATGGGCATGGTATAGCTATGCTCCATTTACTTTCTTTTTTGTTTTCCTGGCACTGTTTTATAGCTTTTAGTATACAGGTATTGCATATATTTTGTAAAACTTATTCCTAAGTATTTCATGCTTTTTGATGCTATTGTAAAATATTTAAGATTTTTTCCCAATTATTTATTACTACTATAAATATGCCATTGCTTTTTGTATATTGATTTTTTGTTGTATAACCTTAATAAACTCAGTTATTAGTTCATAAAGCTTTTTGTAGAGTCCTTAGAATTTTTTATGTACATAACATCTGTGAATAAGAATTGTTTATTTTTTTCTTTTCAGTCTATGTGTAATTTGTTTCTTTTACATGCACTGCAATGACTAGCATCTTGTTTGTGGTTGAATAGAAGTGATGGGAGTGGACATCCTTCTCTTATTCCCATTCTTCCAGAGAAGCATTCAGTAGCACCATAGTATATAATCTGTAGGATTTTTTTTGTGCATGTAGCTTTCAGAGAATTTGTTCATGAATGGTCCTTTTTAATTTCCTGAGATCTGGTTTTTCTCCTTTATTCTGCTAATATGGTAAATAATATTGATTGATTTTCAAATGTCTTATTATCTTTCCATTTCTATTTGTTCATACATATGTATCAAAAATTAAAAGCTGCTTTAAACTCACTGTGCATAGGTCAGCCTTGTCAACTGATGGGCTTCCTATAGGAAGATGTGCATTGTTCATTGTGTTGAGGGCTTCCCACATGTCATTATTTGTACTTCTTTTCTCTTTGGCTGGTCAGATACCCCATACAGGAATTCATCAATTCTTCCTTGAAGGTTAAGGCCTGTTCCCCACTGATTTGTTACTTCATTAAGGAAGAGAATATCATTGTAAGATATATAAATTTGTTTTCTGTTTCATTCTCTAACATCAGCTTAGAGCTGTCCTTCTGGCTCAGCCTCTCCAGAGACTAAACCTCCATTCTTCTGTGAGCTAGGAGAGGGGATATTGCCTAGTGTGTGAGAGAGGAGAAGGTAAGTACAGGTCTGGCTTTTTCTTATACAGTTTTTAGTCAATCATTCTTTTTTTTTTTTTAAGATTTTATTTATTTGAGATAGATAGAGAGAGAACACGAGCAGGGGGAGGGGGAGGGGTAAAAGGAGAGGGAGAAGCAGACTCCTCACTGAGCAGGGAGCCCGACACGGGACTCGATCCCAGAACCCTGAGATCATGACCTGAGTTGAAGGCAGATGCTTAACTGACTGAGCCACCCAGTGCCCCTAGGAAATCATTGTGAGACCACTTTCAGAAGTATCTGATCTTTCGAACCTCTGAAACTTTCTGGAGTTCCATGGTACCAAACAGCTTGCTTTTAGGATCTCTGTATTTCTAGCTTGGTTATCAGTACTGCAGAATATCATTGCTATATCTTCTTGCTAATACTGTTGTTGCCTCTCCTCCCTTTGTCTTTGTGAATTTATGCCTTAAAAATTTTTTTCACTGTCTTTTAAAATGGAGTTTGGAGAAGCAGCAGAGATTGATGGGGGTGTGCAGTTTTTTAGGAAGTCCTGGCATCAGTTTTTAAAAATATTTTTAAATATTTTCCCATTTGATGAGGAAACTGTGGGATGTAGTAAGGCTAGAGAAACAAGCGGACATTGCCATAAGGTCTTGTAAGTCATGTAAGTGTTTTTTTTTTTTTTCTTGAAGGCAGTGGAGAGCACTGAAGATTTTAAATAGGATAACAATGTAATCAGAATTATGTCTGGAGTACAAAAAAGTTGTCGGTAAGGGTTAGGAACAAAGGCAGGGAGACTGGTTAGGAGGCTCTAGCAGCAACTGAAGAGAAAGTTAGGGCAAGTTCACCTCAGGTGTCATGGCTAGAATCCTACCCTCTGCCCTCAATGGTTTCTTTCAATCATCCATCCTTCCTTCCTTCAATGAGAATGAATCCTGCCAGGTATACCTTCTAAGTATCACTCAACTCTACCTTCTCTTCCTCTCCATCCCGGACCACCATCTAGCTCCCCAGAGACCTCAAGATATATCATGCATCTTTCATTCTACTGCCAGAATGGTTTCTCTAAAGCTCTGGTCGATTGTGTTTTTCTTCAGATGAAAACTTTTCAATGGCTTCTCAAAGTTCAGAGGACAAAGCTCGAGATCCTTAGTCTAACATTTATTTTTATTGGCTTTTGCAAAAGTATCCATCAACTACAATGTATTGGACATTTTCTTTAAAAATAAAAGAGCTGATCCTTTATGATACACAGTTTGAAAACACTGCTTTAGATAACCTTCTCCATGTTGCTAAGCCTTATGAGGCACCAGGTTCCTAACAACATAGATCTGGCCTCATCTGCATCATAAATCCCTGGGAAGTAGCAAATTAATAGTAAGAGAGAGAAAAAAGAAAAGAACACTAATATCTGTCAAATATTTGCTTTCTCTGTGTGACTCTTCCGGGAGCTTTACATGTGTAGCAAAGTAAAGAAACTATTTTAACTACTGAAGTTAGAGTTTCTCTTAGGAATGAAACTCTTTGTTTAAGGAAATACCTTGATGGATCACTTTGGATGGGCAAGATAAAGGCCTCAAAACTGATCAAACTCTGCAAGATAGATGAGCATGAATTTAGTGCTGAGAGAAAGGGAAATAAAGGTCCTAAATAACCTCACAGGAATTTGGACCCCACAGAGAAAAGTGGCCAAAAAGAAATTCAAGATGGCAGAACAACATGAAGATGTTATTTAAAAATATAGATTAAAATGTCTGATTGCTAAAATTATATTGTTTAAATTGCTGTAATATAAGCCATTATATTCCCAAAAATTTCTATAAAGATGCACACTAATACCTAGTATGAATGATTTTGAGAGTATACCAAAGAAAGGTGTGTTTTCATATTTACTTAGTTCGAAACAGGTAGAATAGAGATGAAATGAGCATGAGCAGAGTTTGATGGAAACCAGAACTCATAGTCAATAGCAAGTAGGAGAATGTAAATATGCCACAACCCAGAAGTCACACAAAGCTTGGGCAAGGCACAGGATTTCCCATTGGACAGGGATATGTATTGTGAATCAAGATTTAAAAATCTCTCAATAGGAGGGCACGTTCTGCATGGAGCACTGGGTGTTATACACAAACAATGAATCATGGAACACTACATCTAAAACTAATGATGTAATGTATGGGGATTAACATAACAATAAAAAAATTTAAAAAAAATCTCTCAATACACAGTTTCTGTATAACAAATGACCACAAACACAGAGGTTTAAAACAATACATATTTATTATTTAATCATTTTTATGGGTCAGGAATACAGGCAAACTTAGCTGGGTCCTCTGCCTCAAGGCCTCTCTATTTAGAGTGAAATGGGGAGGGAGGGAGAGAGGGATTTATGCTAAGGACTTGTCTCACGCAATTGTGAAGGCTGGCAAGTCTGAAATCTGGCAGGCTGGAAATTCATGCAAGAGTTGCAGTCTTGAATCCAAATTTAATAGGACAATAGACTGCAAAATCAAACAAGGTTTCTATCTTACAGTCTTGTGAAGAATTCCATTTTCTTTGGGGGACCTTAGTCTTTGCTCAGTTAAGGCCTTTGACTGAATGAGGCCCACCCACATTATGGAGAGTAATATGCTTTATTCAAATTCTATTCTTTTAAATGTTAATCTTTACTCAGAGTCTACCAATTTTAATGTTAATCCCATCTAAAAATTGCCCACACAAAAAACCTTTAGACTGGTGTTTGACTAAAGAAGTAGGCACCATAGCCTTGCCAAGTGGACATACAATATTAGTTATCACAGGTTACAGTCAAAGTGTTGGCCAGGGCTGGGTCTCATCTGAAGGCTTAACCAGGGAAGACGAGATCTTCTTCCAAGCTCCTCAGTTATTGGCAGAATTCAATTCCTCGCATGTTGTTACATTAATGGCCTAAGTTCCCTGTGGGCTTTTGGGAGGAGTTTGTCTTTGTTTTTTGCCACATGGACCTCTCCATTTGGTAGCTTGCTTCATCAAGGTCATCAAAGGAGAGAGTCTGTTAGCAAAATAGAAATCATAATTTTATGTAACCTAGTCAAGGAAATGCTATCCCATGCCTTTGTCACATTCTATTGATTAAAACAAGTTGCCAAACCATTCCACAACCAAGGGAGAGGACTATACAAGAGTATGAACACCAGCAGGTGGGGTATTGTCTTAGAGACTGCTTGTCACATCTCTGTTAGCATTTGGATTTCAGGTAAACTATTTCATTAGAATTCTCTCAACCAGTTTATGAGATAAGTATTTTTATTCCCATTTCACGCATTAAGGAATTAGATCAACATAACATATGAAGTAACAGGCAAAGCTGGTAATCAAGCTTGCAGCTATTTGCTACCAAATGCTACATCTTTCTTATTATACTGTAAGGAAAGTCAGTGAAGCATAAAAAAAAATATTGGAATTAAGCATCTCTGAGAACAAGCTTCTTCCTTGTTTTCCAAACTTTGAGATCCTACCCTTCAACCTATTATGGTTTCCTTTTTTGATTCACTAGAAATTCCAATTCAGAAGAATAACATGCTTGCTGTTTTCTCAAATCTAGGTACTCCATAGACTCTTAACTTTTCCAGAAAGAGCTCTAAGACCAGTAGGGGAGTACAAGGGGATTTTTCTCAGAATTTCTTCTCATTCTTTATATTCCTGCTTTTGATTTTCTAGGCTTATGAGCTTATAATAATCTTTGGTGCTTCTTTGCATTGCAAAGATTAGCTTAATTTTTTGCCTCCCTAGTCATCTGACCCTAAAACTGAAGATACTCTCCTTTTTTGCACATTTAACTTTATGTCATTCTTCAGGGTTAAACTATGGATTCTGTTTCAAGTTGTGCCCTGGGTCCTAAACTCTGGCTTCAAGATCTGCATTTATAACTGATTCTCATAACTAAGTAACTGCCTGGCATCCCAGTTTTTCTAGGATTGGGGTCCCTACTTTGATCCCTTCAAGGGTTTCTAGGGCTGCAGTTATGATTCTGAACCCAGTACATTGTAGCTCTTTTCTACCTTCTACCACACTGCCAGATAGCTGACCCTCTTCTTGTTTTGGCCTGTAGTTATTATCTAAATATTATTCATCACAGGTAAGTAGAGATGTGGAGTCTTATGACACTCCTTCTGTGTTTGTAAGGGGTGGGAAATGATACTAATGAAACTTCTAGATTATATTGTTAGGTTACTTGTTATAAACATTAAATACAAAAGAAGAAAGGTCCAGGGAAGGGTGTGGAAAGAATAGGAATTTGGAAGCAGAGGCCTTTCTATAGTTCCTCAATTGTAAAGTAAGCTATGGCTATTCTTGAGGCAGGGTTTTGCCCTAGACATCTGTGCAATAGACCACCTCTCCTCCTTCCTCAAATTTCTTCTGTTGACCCCCATTTCATAGAGTATGGAATCCAAACTGCCTAGGCTTGTGTGCAAGCATTTCCATGGTCTGATAGCAAGTGATTTTTCCAATCTTATTTCCATGTTCTGTGCATGATAAGCCTTCCCCCCCTCCTCATGTATAATAGTCTTCCCTTAATTCTCCACTTATTAAGCTTGATCCAAGATCTTTTCATTCAGGTCCATAAATATCAATATTCCTAGATAGCACTTACTGTTCCTTACAAGAATCTCAATGAAATGCTCTTTTATCTATGATCCTTGTTTATATCTACCCAGGCATATATTTCATTCTTTCATGTGATTTGGCTCATTGTGCACATTCCTTTCTTTTCTTAATAGCCTAGAACACTTCTTAAAAAGTCAGAACTTGCTTTGTATTCTTAATTTTATTCCCACCCTCAGAGTCTATCACAATGCACTGAGCGAGTCATGCTGACAAAATGGGGTTGAGCATAAGACATAGATTTTGGAATCAGACACACTTAAATTTGGAAATAGGTTCTGGCACTTACTGACTGTGTGATTGGAAAAATTGCTTAGCCCTCAAGTCTTGGTTTCCTCATCTATCAAATGAGAATAACATTGCTTCCTTCAGAGATATGAGGTAAGAACTCAGTAGTATTAAATGTATAGAAAGATCAGTACAATGTAGGGCATACAGCACTGTTTTTTCTCCAAACTTCCCATTTTCACAAGCCAGAGTCCACTCCCCGTTCCAACCTCCTCTCCCACCTCCTCTTCTTACATCCACCCCCACCATTAATAAGTGTTTATGAAATTGGATTGAATCCTCTGTCGTTGGCCTCCTTGAATCAGGAAGCAAATGACTGACAGGTTTTTGTTTTTGTTTTTTTAAAGATTTTATTTATTTATTTGACAGAGAGAAACACAGCGAGGGAAGGAACACAAGCAGGGGGAATGTGAGAGGGAGAAGCAGGCTTCCCACCGAGCAGGGAGCCTGATGCGGGGCTCGATCCCAGGACCCTGGGATCATGACCTGAGCCGAAGGCAGACGCTTAACGACTGAGCCACCCAGGTGCCCCTGACTCACAGTTTTTAAATGATCTATTGACTTTTCTCTCTGCAGCCTTTCAGTTGTTTGGTGCCTTGCATCTTTGCTTTTCTCCTCCTCCCCCACCCTAATTTGCTATAAATCCATCCTTTGTGTTCTCTTTCTGTTCTAAAATTTCATTTTCACCTTCAAGCTCTTTGTTTATGTTGTGTCTCTCTTCTGCTGAAAGAGCATGGTCTTGCTAAGTTGACATTTATTTAATCTTCTGGCTTCTCAAAATCTGTATTTATGAATTTCCTAATGTTCCCAGTGCTGGGGACTTCAGTACACATGCCAGAGCTTTCTGAGTAAGTGCTCCAACCTGAAAGGAGAGCTGTTCCAAGGTTATGTCATCCCCACCATGGTGCTTCCTCATTGACAGCCAGGAAAAATAAAAGTTTCCATGGAGATGAAACAGAAACCAGTCTGTCTGATCAATTCTGATTTTTATAAATAGGAATCCATTTTAAGTCTATGTTGTAGCTTGAGCTGCTGTCATAGTTAGAGGAAAGTGGCAAGTTATCAAGAAAATTTCTAGCATGGAATGTCTACTCAGCTCAGTATAAGAGAGAGACTAGGTCCTTGCCCTAAGGGGGCTTAAAATTTAGTTGGGAAATGAAAAGTAACACACAAGAACAAGAGGGTTATTAAAGACTAGGAATAGGAAGAGCTAGTTTAATTAACATTTATTGACTTAATGCACGAATAAGTAAATACAGATTGCTATGGATTGAATGTGTTCCTCCCAGTATTCATATGTTGAAACCCTAATCCTTAATGTGATGGTATTGGGATATGGGGTCTTCAGAAAGTAATTAGGTCATAAGAGTGGAACCTTCAGCTCCTTCTCCCTCTCTCTCTCTCTCTCCCCACCAGGAGAGGATACAGTAAGAAGACAATAAGCCAGGAATAAAGGTCCACACCAAACCCAACCATGTTGATATCCTGATCTTGGACTTCCTAGCCTCCAGAACTGTGAAAAAGAAATTTCTGTTGTTTAGATCACCCAGTTTATGGCATTTGTTATATTAATACAAACTAAGACAATAGTTGGCTGATAAAAATGATTAAATGAATGAATAAATGAAGGCTTGAGCTCTAAGTTTTTTGCTTTAAAATTTGGACAAAGTTATCAATTCAAAGCAATTTCAATCACCTTTAAATTATTTTCATTGGAGCTCCACAATTATCTCATTAAGTTAGCAATCTAAGCTATTTCAACAAACTTTAAGTAACTACAATGGGCCAGACCATAGTGAGTCCTAAAGGAAAACAAGATGAATGAGATATTGTCCTTTCTCTAGGACAGAAACAGAATTTCCTGTCACCTTTCTATGGATTATTGCCAAGATATCCTAAGTGTAGGCCCCCAATCTCCAATCCAGTAGAGTATCATTAGTTTTAAATATTATAATAGATTGAGTAGCAAGTTTGTTGGGATTCAGGACTACTCGCTGGTTGATCTGTAAACATTTTTCAGTATGTCTACTTCATCATTTGGAGAGTTTTACCCTTCTCTTTCTGGAAGAAGTTTGACACTATCTATTCTCTGTTCTAGATATGTGAAATGTTTGTTATGTTCCCAACTAGACTTTAAATTTCCTGAGAGAAGATATATTTTTATTTATCTATGCTTTTCCTCAGAGCTTAGCCTAGTGCCTGACATATGGCATACACTCAATTATATTGACTGAGTGGATAAGTGTAATATAAAGTAAAAATATGTATTTGCTCAATATGGATTTGGAGACTATTGCCATGTGTCACACAAAAATCTAAGCAATGGAGACATAAAGATGAGTAAAATGAGTTGTTGGTTCTCTAGGATCTCTCAGCCTGGTTGGGAACTCAGAATGCAAACCAGTATGGATAATTCAGTGTGCTAAGTATCATGGTAATGATAAACATTGGCAGCTCTGTGAGCAGTTGGCAGGGACCAAGAGTTCTGAAAGGACATTGGAAGAAAGGTGAACTTGAAGCAAGACATGAAGAACAAATAAGTTTGCAAGCACCAAAGTTAGGAAGACAATTCCTTCAACAGAAGGATGAGTTCAAGATAGTGGTGAAATAGAGCTCATTGTAGATAGAAGGAACAGCCTATGCAAAGGCACAGAGAAGCGAGAATGTCTAACATTGAAACATAATTTGAGGTGGCCAGAATGGAGATGCATTATGGAAAGTCACAGCATAGGAGAGTAGCAACATACACTAGAGTCAGATCATGAAAGTGTGCCATACCAAGTAGTTTGAATTTCCTCTCTTGAGTAATAATAATAAGCCACTGGTTTTCTTTAAGGACAGTAGAGAGATAACCAAATTTTTGTCTTAGAAAGACAACTCTGACTAACACAGGGAAGTGATCCTGAGGATCAAGGAAGGAAAAAAAACATTTATTGAGTGACGACTATGTGCCAGGAAATTCATTAGGGCCTTTCATAGATATTATTGAAGTTTGCTTCATTTAATCCTTACAAAACCACAAGAGATAAGCATTAGTATGCTCATTTAGCAGATTAAAAATCTGATGCCTGAAAATGGGAGTGGAAAAGTGATTAGAAATTGAGAAACTACTTAAGATTCTAGAAGGGACCAAAAGAGGGTCAATGCTAGAACAGTGGCTTTGGGGAGGTTTGGGGGGAGGGAGGGAGGAGGAGAGAATACAACCTACTGGACAAGTATTTAGAGAACACAATTAATAGAATGTAGGCATGAGGAAGAGGACTGGTTAATGGTGAATTCAACCCCTCTAGAGAGTTGAAAAGCCTGGAACTTATGTAACTACTTTCTTCAAATTGTTCTCAAATCTTTCACATTTCTTCTCATACTTTTACCTTAAAATCCATACAGGTAGAGAGAAATCCTTCAAGATGTAAAACAGAGTTGTAGAGCCTTGTGACTTTAGTGTGCTTCCCTGGGAGTCAGCTACTGTGTGTGCCAAGGAAGATCCCACATAACCAGTTTTAAAGACAATTTTGTATCCTGTAACCCTACTGTATAAGGAGAATTTGTATTGGTAAAGTATTGAGAAGAATTTGGAGGCAAACAAATATATAAGTGCAAAGAACTGTATCAGATGGGAGACACCACCCAGACTCTTGGCAAGCCAAAACTCACTTGGAAGCAATTAGTGGCTCAAGAGACTGATATCATAGAGGATCAAAGTGTTCACTGGGAAGTGATTTGGGAAGTAGAGAGGCCACCAGTGACTTCACAGCAAACCACACAGTGATTGTGAAACTCAGTGCATTTTGCAATGTAATACACAGCAGAGGAATGATTCCAACTCCAAAGAAATCCTGCTGACATCCAAGAGGCCTCTTGTTTATGCTTCCAAGGACCTCTAGTATCACATATTCTCCTTCCTCTCCCAGACTTCATTTTTGGTGGTCTACTCCCTATTTTGAGAGTTTCCTTAATGACTAACATGATTGGCAAATTTAGTCATGCACATACTCAACTTTTTGTTTATGAGGGAATCAAGAGTATAAAAGACAGATTAAGGTTGAAGAGATAAAGAAAAAATTTAATATACCTTCTTGACCTTCAATGATAGTTCTGGCCACTTCCTCTGATCAAAGTGATGAAAGAGGAAATAAGAACAGAGGACATGAGTGACATAGGAAATTAGATGGGGAAGAGAGAGGCAAAAAAACCCCTTTCTTATCTTACAAGTCTAAGGACTCCTCGTTAATGTTATTTCATAGAAGCTTACTTTTTAATTTTATAGTTCTTTTTAAAAAATTGTTTTTTTATTTATGTGAGAGAGAGATTGAGAGAGAGAGAGAGAGAGCATGAACGGGCGGGGGGAAGAGCAGAGGGAGAAGCAGACTCCCCACTGAGCAGGGAGCCTGACATGGGACTCGATCCCAGAACCCTGAGATCATGACCTGAGCTGAAGGCAGATGCTTAACCAACTGAGCCCCCCAGGTACCCCTTAACTTTATAGTTCTTATCAAAGTTTGTAGCTATACTTTTTATAACTATGGTCACCACTCACGATCCCTGAAATGCTTGATAACCACTGAAATAATAGTGTCCAGGAAACTAGAGTGAGGGATGTGTGTGTGTATGTGTGTGTTTGTGTGTGTGTCCATGTGTCTATCTTCATGTATGTGTGTGAGAAAAACAATGGCTGCCAAGATGAGAAGATACTCCTAAAGTTCTCATATGGAGGCCTAGACCTTCATTTAAGGAGAAAGATAAGATTTATAGATTTTGAATATGGTACTCAGGAAAAGCACCAGATCAATGAGCCAATAGAATGGTAGCTCACCCTATTTCCAGATGACTCTACCTATCATCTATCTATCATCTATCTATTATCTATCTATCTATCTATCTATCTATCTATCTATCTATCTATCATCTATCATCTATCTATCATCTATCTATCATCTATGATATAGAATCTATAGAAATAGAATGTGGATCAGTGGCTATCAGGAATCTAGAAGAGGAGGTAATGGTGATTAACTGCTTAATGCATAAGGGGGTTTATTCTGGAGTGATCAAAATGTTTTGGAACCAGACAGATGTGGTGGTTGCAGCACATGTTATGAATGTACTAAATGTCACTGAATTATTTCACTTTAAAGTGATCAATTTTATGTTATAAGAATTAAACATCAATAAAAATAATTTTTAAAATGGAATTGAGCATTGTTTTAGGGATTCATATGATAATTAAATATAGCTAACAATTAAAAATATAAGTATATTGAGTCCCAGGGATAGGTATAATTATGCCACTAAGATTAACCATTTTATTATACAGAAAAAAATGAACATATAGTGAGTTCCTATTATTTTACCAACATAGTAGAAGGGCCCCTCTTCTTCTGGGAATAACCATTCACCTGACAATATTGACATGGTTGTAATGGTGACAGTGGTTTTACAAGATCCTAGCCCCTGTCCATAGTTGAATTGTTTAGGAATGGGCACTTGTTCCAAGATGAGCTGTTTAATCCTAATTCAATTAAATTTTGAAATTAAACTTTATATATCTTGGATTGTAAAATATAAAATGTAAGATTGGAAACCACTGGGTCAGCTATGTTTCCCACCATGTAGACCAGGGAGGTAGAGGCAGGAAGTTTGAAGACAGAAAAAAAAAAAAAAATGAGGCAAACAAGCAAAGACAAGGAAGAGGAGAGAAAGGAGGTCTTTATGACATCCACATCCCTTGTTCCAGATGCATCTCTGAGATTGAATTCCATAATCCCTTTATATCCTTTTAATACATAGTCTCTTTAACTTAAATTAGTAGGTTTCCTGTCCCTTGAAATTAAATGAATCATAACTATTGCACAGTGAAGAAATGAACACTGCTTTATAGACACAAAATCTTAATACTTTTGCATATTTTAGAGGCAATAATGTGGAGACAATTTTCCTTTTAAAAAACCATCTAAAGTTATACAGGATTTTAGAGTTTCTATAAAATTTTAATGCATTTTAATACTACCCTGGAAATAAATGTTATTAGCAACCCTGCTTTACGGATTAGAGGGCTGAGACCTAGAAAGGTCAAATGGCTTGCCCAATTAGCAGCAGAACAGGAACTAAGACTAATTTATTCCACTAAAAGCAAGCCATCTTTCCTGAGCAGTCATTCTGTGAGTGTCTTGTATTGGCAGCCAGATCAGGAAAGCAGCATGGGGTGCTCCCCATCCAGCCTTTTCTCAAATTGGATTTCCTCTCCCATGGACCATAATCTCCTCTCTATTTTGTAGGTCCAAGTAGAGTGAGCCATGCTTCCTAGACCAAGGCTGGTACTTCCGGTTCCTACAGGGCTTACCCCAGGGCTCTCTGGCTGCCCTGAACGACTCTCAGGTCAGCTGGCTTGACTACTTCCTGGAATCCAAAAGATTCCATCCATGTTTAACATTTCCCATGTGGCCATTCCCCCTGACAGCCGCATAGATCACCAAAGAAGGGATTTTAAGAAGGCAACTTTCCTTGTTGAGGTAGCTCTGCAAGGGTTTTTGTATTCTCTAACCAAAAAGGCTACTTTCAGAATTTGTTTATAAGCCTCACTGCAAAAGTTAACCTGGACTCCAAGATATCAAACCTGGAACAGGCTTCCAGCAGATTTCTGGTATGAGCAGTAGATTAGGACAAGAGATTCCAGAATATAGCAGAAACACTCATAATGGGGAGTAGGTAGGGAGCTCGAATAGTGCCTAGACAGAATTCCTGTCCTGTTTACTTTCTTTGGTAGGCTCACAGCAATTCCGATGGTATGGCACTCTTCAGTGTCAGGGACCCAGGATCTGTTTACTCTGTAGCTTCCACATTGTTGGCTCATGGTTTCCATCTCCTGGCTCAAGATGGCTGCTCAAGTACAAGTGTTATGTTTGCATTCCAGGCAGAAGGAAGGAAGAAAAGGATACCCCTTTAGGAACATTTCCTAAAAGTTGTATACTCATTTCCAGTTACAGAAAATGCACCAAAGTGTAGGCATAGGCATGCAATCATAGCTGCAAATAGGCTAAAAAAAGCAGTCTTTACTCTGAGTAGATATGTGCCCAGCTAAAATTTGGAAGTTGCATTAATAAGGAACAAAAGAATATTGGGAGACACATAGCAAACTCTACCACAGGTGTGGAAGCTATTGATGAAGTCATTAAGTGGCTGTGCGTTTGTGGCCTGTCTGAAAATGCCAAGGTAGAAAGTTCTGTTTCTTTAGAACAAACACACCCATCTTTTCTGAATAGGCATCCTGGTATACCAGCACCCTGGGAAAGATAGGAAAAGGGATATCTGCAGAGCAATAGAGGACTCAAGATGTAGCAAGTAAGAATAAAAACAACATTGTTATAACAATTATGATAATGATGCCTCATATTTGCATAATGCTTCAGATTTCTAATATTTGACCTATTCTAATTGAACCCCAAACTATGTTAAGAAGAATTTTTAGTAATAACCCAATTTTATAGAGGAGAAAATGGAGAACAGGGGAGGTTAATTGCTTGTGTAAAGTTTATTAAGCAGCAAATAAATCCTACTCCAGGGCCCGAGCACTGTCATCAATCCTGATTCTTGTGTTCTTTGTGGACTGCAATGACAACATAAATGTGTAATCCTAGCTTCTGTGTATTCCTTCCTTCATTCATCAGTACACATTTACAGAGCAGCCCAAAGAATACAAAGGGAACAAAATAGCCCTTGCATTCAAAGACTTGAGAATCTAGTAACAAAAGTGGCCAGGTTATGTATAATATTTATACAGATTATATACTTATATTTTACATATGATATATAATTTTATTTTTTATGTGAATATACTTATATATAATAATATATAAAAATTTTCTATTATATATTGTATATTTATATATCATAGTTTATATATTAAGGTATATACCACATGTATTGTATATACAAATAATTTATGTATATAAAAACACAACATATTTGTGCTTTTATAAAGAGTATAAACAAAATTCAGCAGTGGGGAGGAGTATCATTCCAATTTTCCTTTTCAAGCCTAAGATTCTTTGCCAATAGAATTCAAAGGCTAACCTGCACCATGGAGCCCTTGTCTTTCCTCCTGAGGCTTCCTTTCTCTCTCTCTCTCTCTCTCAAATAAATAAATAAATAAATATTAAAAGAGAGAAATTGACTGCCTCCTTTCATCTTTGGAACTATGCCTTGAGGCCAATGATGATATTCCCTCATAGCATATGAAATTACTGAGGGCCAGCCATGTTCCTGTGTTCACACAAGTCATAAGAGTCATACTTTGTTGGGTCTTCAAATCTAAGTTCCCAATCACTCACCCTACTGTCATAGCCCTCAGAGCAACTAGGCAAGAATTTACAGAGAGGGGAAACTTGGTATTGCTTAAAATTTCATTCTTTCCCTCTGCTTCAAATAAGCAATAGTGAGCAAGGGTTGGACAACCATCTGTAAAAGTGGTGTGCATATGGCTTCTAAGAAACTTCCTTTCTGCAGTGTTATTATTCTTCTATAAAAAATGAACACATGGGCCTGGTCTGTTCTACCTTCCTACACAGGGCCAATTCATCATTTTATGTTGGTACCAAGAAATCGTGGAATGGGAAGGCATAACAAAACATTTGGACATGTCTATTTTGTTTATTCATTTTTGTGTACCTTCTGGTTTAGACTTCATTTCTGATATTAATATTTTAAAATTTTCAGTTTTTTTCCTGAGATTTTCCACCCTGTGTCTGGCTTTTTCTAAATTTGATTTGTGTGTGTGTGTGTGTGTGTATGTGTTTTATGTCTTGTATAAGTTTCTTCAGGTCTTTTAGCTAGTTTTGAAATAGAAGCCTACAGTTTTTATCTGTTCTGTGGATATACTTTTCTGGTATAATTTTATTGTCTGTAGGGCTTTTGTTGTTGTTCTTCCACTTTTTTCTCATAATAATTTGGCATGGGATATGCCCTCAATACTTTACTGTTGTTCAGTTTTCTACAGAATTAATTTTTTAAATTTTATTATGTTAGTCACCATTCATTACATCATTAGTTTTCGATGTAGTGTTCGATGATTCATTGTTTGTGTACAACACCCAGTGCTCCATTCAATACGTGCCCTCCTTAATACCCATCACCAGGCTAAGCCATCCCCCCACCCCCCTCCCCTCTAAAACAAATTAATTTTTATGAATTTTTAGAAGGTAGTAAGGTTCAGGATAGCATTTTCAAATTCACCCCCTCTTTGACTTTTTTAGGTAGTGTTAAAACATATGGCACTTTGCCTTCTGGGATTTCATGGCTCCTTTCCCCTGCCCTACGTTTTTTTATCTGGACCATCTCTCCTTTCTCTGATTCTTCTCCAGTTCCATCTTGGTTCAACTTCTAGAAATCTCTCTTCAGTGTGTAGCCATGTCCTGGAAGAGTCCTGGATGGTGAGTTTTGAGAGCTCGTAAGATCTAGAATGATCTAGCCCCTTAGCAGACAGTTGCACTCACCTACTACTGGAATGGGAGAAACCATCCAAAGTCTTAGGTGCTGCTTCCCAATGGACCCCTATGGGCTCTTTGGCATTCTCCTGTTCTCTGTGCTGTCAGACAAGCCTTTGTTTCCCTCTGCTGCTTCTAGGTAGATGCTGATACCATGCAGGTCTTTAAGTTATATGATTTTTCCTCATTTGCTGGTATTTTGGGGTTCATAAGACTATTTTGTCTTCTGGTTTTGTTGTAAATGTTGCCCATGGGTTTTGGTTTTATTATCTTGTTGTTCTCTCTCTTTTATTTGGAGACTCGGAGATATTCAAAATCTATACTGCGGTAATTACCACTTTCCAGAATCCCCTTGGCATTTTACAGTTATCTTTTTGTTAACAATTTCTGGCTTAATTCCATTGTGATTTGAGAACATATTCTGTATAGTTTTATTTAGTTAATGTTTGCTTCCAGGGAAGCTCCATGTGAGTCTCCTTATATTTCTAAAATCTAGCCCGTGCTTGCATTCAATAAGTATTTGTAGATTGTTATTTTTGTCTGATTTTCTTTCACTCCTCATCAAGAGTCCTTTGCATAGTTATTATGTACCTGGTAATAACTTAGCCACTTTGGAGTTTGTCTTAGTCTGTTCAGACTGCTAATAAAAAATACCACAGACTGGGTAGCTAATAAAAATCAGAAATTTATCTCTCACAATTCTGGAGACTAGAAATTCAAGATCAGGGTGCTAGCATGGTCAGGTGAGGGCCCTCTTCTAGGTCATGGACTTTTCATTGTGTCTTCACATGGCAGAAGGGACTAGGTAGCTCTCTGGAGTCTCCTTTATGAGGACATTAAACCCATTCATGAAGGTTCCACCCTCAGGACCTGACCACCTCCCACAGCCCCACCTCCCAACACCATTGCATTGAGGGTTAGGATTCCAAATGTGAATTTTGGGGGCACACAAACAGACTGTAACAGAAGTACAAAGAAATAAAAGATATAGCTTTGTCCTAAAATTATTCTTAAATCAGAAACTTTTGTGATTGAAGATATTGTTAGAGTCACCCAGATGTACTGAAATCATAAAACAATTGAAATCACAGAGTTTAAGATAGAAGTAGATTTTGACTAACAAGATGGTAACAGTAGTTTGGTAGTGTGTTCTCAGATTATTGCATGTGGGGGACTGTTCTGTGTCTACATATGGTGCTAGAAGAAGAACCCATTAACTGATTCCTGGAATGTTTCTTGCCACGTGTGTGGGTCATGAGAGTGGCATAATCTATCTACATATTTGTATTCTCAGATAAAAATCTGTTCACATTATATGAAGATAATATGATTGTTTCAAAAATAAAATTGAAAATAAGCATTGAGTTTGGGGCAAGCTTGGAACTTATACATAGTTGTGCTTTAGATAAAAATAGAACTTCCAGAAAATCTGGGTTCAAGTTTCTGAATTTCTACTTGTATAGCCCACATTCAATGAGTACTTACCACATCTCTGACACTATGCTTAGAGTTTTCATATACTCAACTTAATTACTCTTCACAGCTTTATTAGTAAGTTGTTACTCATTTCATGATCTTGGGAAATCACCTAAATTTACAGAACCTCATTTCTTCACCTGTATGGCATGGATCACCAAAGCTATTCCATAGGGCTAGCTCCAGGCTTCCCTGATGTCTTGTATGTGAACACAATCATCTACAAATGTAATATGCTGTTACTATTTCCAGTCCGTCACTGTGATAATTAATACACAAAATGATATGACGTAGGGGTTGATTGCATAGTATAGAGTACAAATGCTATACCAGAGGAAGATGTTGAAGGCTGGCATAGGGAGGCAAGAAATGGATTCATATAGCATAGTGACTTTAGTCATGAATTAAAACATGAGGAGGAGAAGGGTGCTTGGGTGGCTCAGTCGGTTGAGCATCCAACTCTTGATTTCAGCCCAGGTTATGATCTCAGGTCCTGGGATGGAGCCTGGCATCAGGCGCCATGCTCAGTGGGGAGTCTGCTTGAGATTTTCTCTCTCTTCCTCTCCTTCTGCCCCTCCCCACCCTGCGCATGTGTGCTTGCTTTTCTCAAAAAACAAAGAAACAAACAACAAAACTTGAGGAGGAGAAAAAAACATGAAGATTTTTAAGCAAGTATAAAAATATTTCCAGAAATACTGAGAAGGGTTACCTGTGTGAGATAAAAAAGTAGACATTAAAAATAACATATAACAGAATATTTGTTTACATTTAAGATATATCTGATTTTCACTGCTATCTTTTCTCTAGGTCCCACACTTATTTGGCTATAAGCTTTCTGAGGACAGGGACAAGCCCTTTTCCACTCTTATAACCCTTCACATGCAGTGAAATAACATAGTAATTGGAGTAAGAGATGAGAGTTGAAATCTTGGCTCCACTCAATTCTGGCGTGACTTAGAAAGCTTTCTTATCTGTGAAATGGAGAGGATGACTCTGAACAACCAAAGTCACAAGGCATGGTGAGGATAAGATGAAACCAATATAAGGGGCACTATCAGCTGAAGCGATATCCAAATGTTCATCACAGACACCATCATTACCGTCACCAAATTACCATCACTTCACTATCGTGACTATCAAGAGCACAAACACCACGTCTTGCAAATTGGGCCAGTGAATATTTGCTGAATGAAGGCACAACGAAATAAATGGATGACAAAGTGAATGAGACAAGATAGACTAGAAGCAAAGAAAGAACCTAAATGATGCAGGGTCTTGAAATCTCAAGGCAGAAGATGGGTTAATGAGGCTTCATTTTGCAGTTCTGCTTTGTGTGTAGTTTCTGACAGTAAAATGTAAATCTGGCTTGAATGGAGCCCAAGTAAAGGCCAGGGGCCTTGTTGAGGACTGGGAAAAATCTTCTTCATATAAAAGGAGCCTTTAAATACTTTGGCACTGAGAGAAAAAGCCAATTTTTCAGTGAGTGGGAGCCAGCAAATGACCTTCCAGCAGAAGAGAGGAGGGAATCCAACCCCCACTTTAATTAGGTCTGTTGTGGATGGACCCCACAGCCAGTTACCCTGGTTCAGACTCTTGGCATCTGTATCCGAATCAGACAGCACTTCCGGAAATGAAATTTTACCACTGAGGTTGAGGATGTTACTTCACAAAGAAAAGAACGTCATCCAATTTTAGGAGGGTTGAAACTTCATGACATTTCCTGTCCCTTTTGGGAAACTTGCATATGTTAAAAAATTTCTTAAAAATCAAGAGTCACTTTTGTCCTAAAATAACATCATTTCTTTGCCTTCTCTTCATAACTTTTGATGTTACAATCACTTATGCTTGAGGATAAAGATATCAGCCTGAAGCGGGGAAAACAGCAGATGTGGAAAAAATTTGTAAGATTTAAAAGAGTGCCCTGTTTTACATCCTGGCTCTGTTGTACAGGGTCATCTCATGATGAGTGAAGGGAAGGAAAACCCACAAACCAACCTATTGGGTGGGTGGAGTAGAAGAAAAGAAGAAAAGATGTTCTTAAAAACATCTTTTTGTTCAAAATGGAATCACTTGCTCAAGACAAAAAAATTAAAAATTAAAAAACAAAAAACCCTAAATTACAAATATTATTAAGAGCTTAAATTTTTTTCATGAACGAATTTGCAAAAATGCAATTGCTTTTATGAATTCACCTATGAGTATTTGAGTTTATATATGGGTTTTTATTGGTTTTGTAAAAAAAAAAAGGTTTTCTAATCACAAGAATTTACTATCATTTATAATAAAGATACTAAGGATCCCAAATGTTGAGACCAGTGGGCAGGCAATAGAGTAGAAAAAAATGAACAATTCTCCATAGTCTCTTCATTTGACCTTTAAGCTTAGTTTTATCATTTTGCCTGAAGAACTGTGAATTCTCAAAACTCATCTGAGCCCTTTACCCTGGGTAATGAGTAAGTATGAAAATGTCTTCCCGTACCAACTATGGGGTGGGAGGTTATCTGGGCCTCCGGTCATCCACATTTGTATGAATACGGAATGTAGTCAAAAGAATGACTGGAAATTGATAGGAACATTTCAATACTGGAGATAAGAGCATTGATTTTAATCCTGGAAAATATAAGAAAAGTCATCTGGTAGGGTCAGCTATCTGTGAAAGTCTAGAGGCCAAGAAAAATCAGGTAAGGGGATTTCCTATTTTAAAAGGCATCCCTACTTTTTTGAAATTATTTTTTTTTTAATTTTTTAAAGATTTATTTATTTGAGGGGCACCTGGGTGGCTCAGTTGGTTAAGTGACTGCCTTTGGCTCAGGTCATGATCCTGGAGTCCCTGGATCGAGTCCAGCATCGGGCTCCCTGCTTGGCAGGGAGTCTGCTTCTCCCTCTGACCCTCCCCCATCTTATGTGCTCTCTCTCTCATTCTCTCTCTCTCAAATAAACAAATAAAATATTAAAAAAATATTTGAGAGAGAGAGAGAGAGAGAATGCACACACAGGGAGGGGAAGGGGCAGAGGGTGAGGGAGAGAGAATCTCAAGCAGACTCTGAGCTGAGTGTGGAGGCTGACATGGGGCTCAATCCCAGGATCCTGAGATCATGACCTAAACTGAAACCAAGAGTTGAAAGCATAACTGACTGAGCCTCCCAGGTGCCCCAAAGCAGCTCCACTTTTAAGAAGCAAACCAAGTGATTTAGATGCAGGCATTTAGTTAGAAGACTACACTATGAGAAACACTCTCTTAATTGGGAAGAGACCAAATATTTTATTAAAGAGCATCTAGTATTTGCCTAACACTGATGGGTTCTTTATACACATTATCATCATTCCTTATAATAACATTATGAATGAATAAGTATTATTATTCCAATTTGCAGATAATAAGGAAAGGCCAAGAATATGGCCTAATAAATGATCTAAAAACTAAGGTGGAGGATTAAGGATACAAATCCCCATTCTGCTGGCTATTTCTCTTCCTCCTTTGGCTCACATGTCTATCAATTCTGAACATCAGGAAATTATTCTTCCTTGGGTACAAACGTGTAGTGTTTTATTCTTTGGCTCATAAATTTATTTTCAAATTGAACAATGTCTGGGCATCAACATGCACACTCCCCACTCATGTGCTCTCTCTCTCCAACCCTCCCATGCCCCCTCTCTCTCAAATAAATGAATAAATAAAATCTTAAAAAAAAAGAGAATTATTCGTCTATTTTTTTTGGTCTGAAAATTGGATATTTCTCACAAAAGAAAAATTTGGGGTGGTGGTGGTTATAATCAGGTTTGTGGATAATGATTTGTGATTTTATAAACCAATCCTGTTATTTCTTATGGCTCCATTATCTTTGGAAAGTTGATGTGTTTTTCTCTTCCTTTATATTGGTTTTCCATTCTTTCTTATACCCAGATGCTAAAATTAGATTTAGGGCATCATAATTATGCCATAATTACCATGATCATATTTTCTTGCCATTGAAAATGAGTATCAGTTTTGATTTTCCCCAACACTTCAACAGATGCTATCTTTCTATAGTGTCATAAATTAGTGTCAGAGTGTATCTAAATGTATAAGCCATTTTCCTGAACTTGTGAGGGGTGTGCTGAACCCACTGTTTCAATGAAGTTAATTGTTTCCAAGAATTATCATTTTTTTTCTATTGATAATTTTATTCCAGAGAGCTTAATTATTCTCTAATTACCCTGCAAACTGTCTTATTTCACTGTCCAGAAAGAAACTTAATATTTCTGCCAAAAAACTTTATTTTACAAACAAGATGTAGAGAACCAGAGAAAGAAATTGACTTGCTCAAGATCACTCAGCAAGTCACAGAGTCAGCATTAGATATTTTTATTCCCATAAGCTTTTTATGATATCACACTGATTAAATCAGATTTGAGCCTTGAGGATTAAGACTGGGATCTTAATTCTGGCTAGCTTTCTGGTCCTTGCTGCTTTTGAACAAAAAAAAAGATTAGAAAAGATAGAGGAAACAAACTGAGGGCTGCTGGAGGGGAGGTGGGTGGGGGGACGGGGTAACTGGGTGACAGGAATTAAGGAGGGCACATGATGTGATGGCACTGGGTATTATACACAACTGATAAAATGTTGAACTCTACATCTGAAACTAATGTACTACATGTTGGCTAATTGAATTTAAATTAAAAAAAAAAGAAAAGAAAAGATAGGGGAAGGAGACAAAACTCACCACTTCTGGAAAAGAGCAAAGCGCCTAGTGTCTTAATAAAGCCTTGGGAGATAGTATATTGCTGCTTACCTGGGATTAAGAGTGTTCCTACTCACGGGGCAGCTGGGTAGCTCAGTCAGTTAAGCATCCAACTCTTGGTTTCTGCTCAAGTCATAATCTCAGGATCATAAGATCAAGACTCAAGATGAGCGCCACACTTAGCGCAGAGTCTGCTTGAGATTCTCTCTCTCTCCCTCTGCCCCTCCCGCTTGTGCTCTCTCTCTTTCTCTCTCTAAAATAAATAAACACATCTTAAAAAAAAAAAAGAGTGTTCCTACTCTCTTCTATAGCTGGGTCTTGGCTGAGAGGAGCAACACTGACATTCATTCAATCATTCAACACGTAGTGACTGACAACCTTCTGTGTATAGTCCCTAGGGATGCAGGATAAGCAACACCATTTCCCCTCCAATACCACCTCCTCCCAAGAACACAGGATCCTATTTCAATGGTAGGTGGAGATTTATAAACCAACAGTTACCCTACAGGGTGGTACAGCTTTTTGATCAGAGTTGATCATGAGATTTATTTTTAACACTAACTCTAATTTTATCGTAAGGTAGCTGTTTCTTCTTCCTGCTCTCCCAGAAATATTGCTTTATGCAGTATATTTTAATTGAGTTTTTTTTTAGTTGTGTGATCAATAAAGAGCTTCATCAGGCAAGGTTCCTATCTTCAAAAACTTGCAATCTAGTAGAGTCAATTAAGTAAGTACTTAATCACAATTCAAATTAGAGACTGCATATTCATTTTTAAAACTGAAGTATTAAGTGATTAGGATTAAAGGTGGCATTTGTATTGATCCTTAAATAATTTGGAGGTGAAGGGCATTGATATCCCATAAGCTGGGGAGAGGAATTAAGTGCAAAATGCAGTAAGAGGTACAGGAGATGACAGGGTTAGGGAAAAGAGAGTTTCTCCTTGGGCAGCTCACACACTGTAGGGGCCATCTTGAGGTCTAAGAAGCCTGCATACCATCTGAAAGAAAGTCAAGAAGGTAGACCACGGGAACAATGTTCTGTCCCCATATTTCTCCTAATCTCCATCATCACATGCAAAGTCCTCACAAATACATAACACACAAAGGCGCACACACAAACACAGAGTCATGCATATTTTCTGTAACTTTAAAGCAACTAAGTTCTTTAGAAAAGAATTGAGCCATCTCCAAGTTCATGGGTATATTCATGAAAAGGACAGAGGAATAGTGGTCTCCAAAACAAAACATGTAGTCCCCTCCTCCAAAACTATTATTGATTCCCTCACTGTGGATTCCCAGTGAACAAAGTTATCAACTTCTAGGCAATTGCCCCACTGGAACAAAATGTGATTCTCTGACATTCGCTACTTAGATGGAAGCAGGAGAGAGACCCTTCAGGTCAAAAAAGTAGAGGACTTAATATGGGTTCAAGATACATAGT
Source organism: Phoca vitulina (assembly GCF_004348235.1). Classification (NCBI taxonomy): domain Eukaryota; kingdom Metazoa; phylum Chordata; class Mammalia; order Carnivora; family Phocidae; genus Phoca; species Phoca vitulina. The sequence goes on along the minus strand of NW_022589721.1, from coordinate 22,870,401 downwards.
TTCAAAATAAATCTGGATAAATCATTTCATGAAAGACTCACAGAGGGGAGTGATATTTGTCAAACAGATCTTACATTTCAGATGCTTTACAATATACTATCTCCACTTTCAGATGGAGAAATTGAGCCTCATAGAAGTTATATAGTTTTTGTAGGTCAAATGATGCTGAATGGAAAATCTGAGATTCTGACTTATGTCCACGTACAAAACTCTTCTTAGAGACTGTGTCACGCTGGGATATTGGTGGCTATTACCATTTACCACATGCTTAATACATCCCCAATGTATATTACACGGTTAATTCTAACAAAAGACAACTTTAATGGGCAATATTATGCCCATGATAAAGATAAGAAAAAAAGAGAAAAAGGTGATAATAAATACACACAGCTGATGTTAGAGGTCATCAGGAGGATATAACCACCACTGGTCCTGGGGCACTCAAAGACTCCTCACCCCCTCCCCTGTCCCTGGAATGTACATTTGTCCACCATTTCCACACTGGGAGCTGTTTCAAGGAAGCAGCCTTGAGAGAGTAAGGTGTCCTTGAGACCATCTGAACCCCATTAAACTTTTAGCATTCTGGTGGGTGGGCAAAGGTCTTGTGGGGCCCAGGGCAAGCCTCATATGTAAATCCCCTTGCTTATTAAACCTGCCGCCTACCCACCTGCAGTGTTGTACCTCTTTCATCAGTCTCTCCCTTCCTCCTGTGTGGGGGCCAGTTTCAGATTCACCCAGGGAGCTCCCAAGGTTGCAAACCAACAGCTTAAAAGCAGATTTTGGATTGAAGCTCAAATGTGTCCAAATCAAAGCTTGTGTTCATTCCACTAAATCAGTGTCCCATTATCCCTTTGAGATTCACCTAGAAAGAGCAAGATTACTTTGCTATCAAATAGTTTTTGTGGTCCATTCCAGACCAGAGTGATGAGATTCATCTGTCTCTTCCAGTTACTCAGTGGTGCCATAATCCCCTGGCCTTCTTGCTCTCATAGACCTTACACATTCTGCTGCTACTGTGTATTTGTCCATGTGCCCAGCTAGAGTATGCACTGCAACCCCATCCTGTTGAGGCCAACCCTTAGTGACTGTCCATTTCCAGGGACCAGCTGGTTGCCTGAGTAGAAACTCGGGAAATTTAGTTGAATGCTTATTCTGATAAAAAGGTCTTCCACAGGTGAGTCCTAGAATGGAAGGCTGAGCTCATGTCAAATTTCCTCAGCTGGTTCTCAGGTTTTGAAACAGCTTGAGGCACCAGAACTATAAAGGCACCAGAAACCAGGATATCCACCACTAACTACAGCTTCCAGACATTTGATGACTATGTCACAACAGTCCTTTCTCATTTTCTTCAAAAGAGATATTTAAAATGGTATTCCAGAGAAATTGCAGAGATTGGTCACTCGAGTCTCTTTACAATAGAATTGTTCACTCGTGGCAATGGACAGCCTGGCTGGGAAAAGATGATCAGGACAGTCTGACCCAGAGACCAAGCCATAGATGGCACTTCCTTTAATACCCGCCTTCTTTTCCAAAGGTAACCAAGAATCACAATCACCAAATAATGACAAGGTTAGTTTGTTTTTCTTGTAGTCACGACAAGATGTGGAAAAGGCAAAGTAAATGGCTTTCTATCCCTTGAAAAATTTCCTGGTATCAGACACTGTACCTGACATATTGCTTAGGCTGACACATTTAATCCCCCCAAATACTCTATGTGGTAGGTTGCAGAGGTTGTTCCTGGTATCTATACCTAATGACTGCTTAAAACACGTTTGTTGGATAAATGAGTGAGGTGTATTGTAGCTTGGCTGAGCTAGATTTCCATAAAACAAAACAAAACAAAACAAAAAACCCCAGAACTTATGAGAGAGAAAACTCCTGGAGAAGTGGATATCTTAAGCCAGAATAATTCCATACTGAATCGTTGTGAGTTATTGGGGCACAAGAACAACATTCTCTGCTCACAAATGAATGTGGATGCTGTTTTGCACTCAATTCAGAACAATAAAGAGAGAAATGCAAGACTCAAGGGAGAAATGGAAATTAAGAGTGTCTTAAACTGCTTTCCCTGAAAACAATAGTTTAATACAGACAATGCATGGAGAAAGTTTATCCACAGATAGATACTCTAACAGGGACATGTGAATCGACCCAGGATGTGGTTGCATCTGAGAACGCACAGAGCCATTCAAAGCTGTCCCCAACGGCAGCAGGAAACTGGGACTTTGTGTGCCTACGTGAGTCAGTCATTGTCCAGGCCAGGGCTCCCTGGAGTGCAATGCCCTTGAGTGAAGAAAACTCTGTTGCCAAGAAACAGTTTTAGTAAAGGAGTTAGCTGCTGGTCATTGGCAGCTGAAGACATGGGTATGTTGGCACTGCAGAAGGAATCCAGGATGGAAACCAGAGTATCCTCCAGAAAAATTATGTACAGGTGGATTTCTTTCTGAAATAGGTGGATGTATAGTGCCAAAGTATAGGTAGGAGGTTTCTCCCAACTGAGTTTAAATTTACAAGTCTTGAATTCCAAGACTCTGGCATCAACTAACCGGCATTCTGGTGAGACCCTACCAAGAAGATTTTCTCTTTCATTCACATATCATTGAGCTTCTGCTATGCTTTTTGGCGATGGTAAATAGTATGTTCTGGGAACATAGTTTGCCAGTGATAATTGCTTTAGGGGGCTAGAGATTAGCTTGTTTTCCAAATTTGCTGTGTGTGGGCCAAGCAACATCTGTATGTACTGACACAAAGGGTTGTCTCCAATATTTTTCTGAATGATAATCTCGTGTGTATTTTTAACTCTTTAGATTCTTTAAAAATCAAGAAGGGGACTTCTATTTCCTGGAAGATGGAATAGATGTACTTTTCCCCATCATTCCTGATAAGCGCACTTAAACCCTGGACAGCATGTATAAAACAAACATAAAGACTCTGAATGTGGGAGAGAAAAAAACAGACCAGCTAGGGACCACAGGGCCCTAGGAATGAATAGGTCCTAAGTGCCTTTGTTTGTTTTAAATCACATATCCCAGCCTTGGAGCTAGATAACCCAGCAAATTAGAAACACCAATAGGTACAGAAGAAAAATAAGCCCCAATAGAAGGCTGCTCTCTCTAGTCAAAGAATGAAGAAATGGGCAGCTTAACAAGACAGAACACTTTTAGATAACAGCCACTCTACTCCAGCCAGGGAAAACATAAAATATCGCCCCTCAAGCTAGCAAATTTGAGTGGGGAGCCCAGATTTCCACCCTCATGAGGCTGTAGCAAAATGCTCCAACACTCCTGTTGAGGTAGTGTTAGAGAAGGCCAAGTAGGGAGCCTGAACTCTTGTCCATGTTGGCCAATAACAAGGCCCCCCTTGACCTGCACTTCTACTGTGGCAGAACAAGGTACCCTTCCCCTCCTCCCTGGAGTGGTATTGGAGGAGCCCCAATGAAGTCAGGACTTTTACTATCACCCGGTCGTAAGGAGACCATCCCCACCAGAGAGTCAGTGGAGACCCCATAGGAGCCAAGTTTGCCACCACGGTCCAGCAGCAACAAGAAGCTTCCCTTTGGGTGTCAACAGATGCCAGGTGGGGAACCTGGACTTCTGCTTCTACCTGACAGTATTGAAGCAGCAGCCCCCCTCCCCCTGCTGGAGCAGTACCAGAAGATCTGAGACTCAACATAGAAAAGACACCACTCCTTCCCAAATTGATATGCATGTTTTAGGTAATTCCTACCAAAATCCCACTAAGAGTTTTTATAGATAGAGACAAGATTATCCTACAATTTACAGGAAAGGCAAAGGAACCAGAATAGCTAAAACAATCTTGAAAAAGAATAAAGTAGAAGAAATCAGTCAACCTGATCTTAAGACTTCTTATACAGCTGTCATTATCAAGAATGTGCGTAGCTGGCAGAAGAGACATATAGACCAATGGAATAGAATGGAGAACTCAGAAACAGAACAACACAAATATGGCCAACGGAATTTTGACAAAAATACCAAGGAAAGATAGCCATCTCAAGAAACTGTGCAATGGCCACAGGACATTGACAAATGGCAAAAAATGAACCTCTACCTAAGGAAGTCTTATATCTTATAGATGTTTAACTCAAAATGGGCTACCAACTTAAATGTAAAGCATCCAACTATAATAATTTTAGAAGAAAATAGAATAGAATCTTCAGGATATAGTGCTAGGCAAGGGGTTCTTAGATTTGATCCCCAAAACAATATTTACTTAAAAATGGATAAACTGGACTTCACCATTATTTAAGACTGCTCTTTTGCCAGGGGACCCTGTTAAGAGGATGGAAAGAAAAGCTTCAGAGTGGGGGGAAATATTTACAAGCCATACGTGATAACTATTATCTAGACTATCTATAGTATTATATGTATATCTCAAATATATATAATCTCAAGTAAATATGTATATATCAAATATATATATATATCTTTTACATATACTTATCTAAAAGATATATATCAAAGCTCAACAATAAAAATGCAAACAATGCAATTAGAAAATGAACAAAATACATGAGAAGACATTTCACTGATGTGGATATACAGATGGTAAATAAGTATATGAAAATGTGTTCAACATAATTTGCCATTAGAAAAATGCTGATTAAAATCACAATGAGATGTCTCTATACATCCATTAAAATGATAAAAAAAATGAATAGTGACAACAACAAATGCTGGCAAAGATGCAGAGGAACTGGATCACTCACACATTACAGGGGCACATAAAATGGTACAGCCAACTAGAAAACAATTTGGTGCGTTCCTAAGAAAACTCAACATTCAAATCCTGTATGACCCATAAATTATATTCCTGGGCATTTGCTCCAGAGAAATGAATAATTATGTTCACTGAACAATCTATACACAATTGTTTATATCGACTTTATCCAAAATAGTTTCATGAGGAGTAATTTCTTTGCTATACTCCTGTTACTTCTTTTTTCTTTTCCATGTGGAGTGACTTACCAGATTGGACCATTTAGAAAGAAAAAACTGATATTCTGGACTTGGGAATGAGAGCCCTTCTTCTTTTCATAGTCCACAGAAAGCATATTTCAGTGCTCCCCATCCCCCAGCAGTCCCCATTCAGGGAAGACTGCTCCGGTCTATACTGGTGGGACGTGGTAAGTGAGTTTGCCTACTCATGGCATACCATGTTAGCAAGTCTATGTGCCTGTTGTTCTCAAAACAGGATTCTTCATGTTGGCCTTGCTGAGTAACCAAGGTGATTTTTAAAACCCCATCTGCCATTCATTTGATACACTTCTCAATTTTTCAGAGTGTTGATAATAAAGCAAGGTGCTGTTTGTTTGGGGTTACTTAGGCCCCCGATACATAAAATAAGCTTAAAATACTGTATTAGTTTTCTAGGGCTGCCATCAGCACAGAAATTAATTTCTCACAGCTCTGGAACCTGGAAGTCTAAGACCAAGATGTTGGCAGGTTTGATTTCTCCTGGGCCTCTCTTTTTGGTTTGTAAATAGCTATCTTCTCTCTCTGACCTCACATGGCCTTTTTGTAATTCTTCCTCCTTTTATTAGGACACTAGTCATATTGGATTCCGGCCTCATCCTTACGACCTCATTTAACCTTAAATATTTCTTAAAAGGTTCTGTCTCCAAATGTAGCCACTTTGGAGGTTAGGGCTTTAACATATGAATTTGAGGGAACTATAATTCAATCCATCACCAAAACCTATAGAGAAGCAAAGTTAAAAATAGATTTTAATAGAAAATTAGCTCGGGTGCCTGGATGGCTCAGTTGGTTGGGCGACTGCCTTCGGCTCAGGTCATGATCCTGGAGTCCTGGGATCGAGTCCCGCATCGGGCTCCCTGCTCAGTGGGAAGCGTGCTTCTCCCTCTGACCCTCCCCACTCTTATGTGCTCTCTCTCTCTCTCTCATTCTCTCTCTCAAATAAATAAAATCTTTAAAAAATAGAAAATTAGCTCTGAGTTATTGACAGAAGATACGCTTAAACAGTAAGAAAGAATTTGAAAAATAAAAAGCATAGAAAAAGTTATCTCAACCAGCAATGAAAAAGATTAACTTCACAGTAATATAGTAATAGGTGGTAACTGAATATAGTAACAGAGAATAAAACAAATTAGGTATAAAGACAGAAAGAAATAACAGGGATAAGGAAGGATATGGCTTAGTGATAAAAGGAAATAAACCACCAAGAATGTATAATAACCATGAATTCACAAGTGACAATATAGTCTCAAGATCCACATGGCTGAAGTTTTCAGAATGCAAGTAACAATTGACCAATATGACCCATTTTTGATCATAGTAGATTTTGACTCACGTATCTCCGAAATTAATATCTAAGGCAGTCCAAGAATTGATAAGTATAGAAAAATTCTCCAATTAAAACATATCATCTGGTATCAAGATGCTTAACCTCGGGCGCCTGGGTGGCTCAGTTGGTTAAGCGACTGCCTTCGGCTCAGGTCATGATCCCAGGGTCCTGGGATCGAATCCCACATCGGGCTCCCCGCTCTGCGGGGAGCCTGCTTCTCCCTCTCCCACTCCCCCTGCTTGTGTTCCCTCTCTCGCTGTCTCTCTCTCTGTCAAATAAATAAATAAAATCTTTAAAAAAAAAAAAAAGATGCTTAACCTCAAATGCATATGGAATTATAAAGGCTTAAGAGTCACCCAAGCAGTTTTGAAGAAAAACAAGATTGAAAGGATTGGGTTGGATTAGCTTGCTGGATACCAACACTCACTATATGAGAGAGAAAAACTTCCTTAAAAATCAGTGGGAAAAGGGGTGCCCAGGTGGCTCAGTTGGTTAATCAGCTGCTTTTGGCTTGGGTCATGATCCCGGAGTCCTGGGATCAAGCCCTATATCAGGCTCCCTGCTCAGCGGGGAGCCTGGCTGCTCCCTCTGCCCCTCCCCCTGTTCATGCTCTCTCTCTCTCTCTCTCTCTCAAATAAATGAATAAAATCTTTAAAAAAAATCAGTGGGAAAAAATGGAATTGTCAACAATGGTACTGAGGCATGTTGCTGTCTATATTTTAAGGAGTGAAGTTAGATATCTCTTATATATTACTCCAAAACAAATTTCATCTTTATGAAAGACTTACATGTGCATATTTTAAACTTGTAGAAGAAAATATAAAGAATACATTTACTGCATTGGGCAAGATTGTTATATTATGTTAAGAAAACCCACAAACCGTAAGTAAACAACAAATTGACAGGTTCATTTACATAAAAATAAAAATATGCCACAAAACACCTGACAAATATAACTAAAATCAAGTGATTAGCAGAGAAAAGATCATTGTAAATATTTAAAGGAAAAGGGATCAGTATGTAGAATGCTTAAAACATCTCCAGGTCAATAAAATATTGATAAACTATAAACAGAAAAGAAAAAAAAAACCTGGTAAAGCATATAAAAAGGAAATTTACAGATGAGGAGACCCAAATGCGCAATAAAGATGAAAATGCACTCAAGATTGTCAGCAACTGGATAAAAGAACATTACAAAAATGAGATACCGGCCATCAGTTAGGAAAGAATAAAATACTGAGAAAAGCAGATAGAGGCAAAGATCTTATACTGAAGAGGGGAATGAAAATTGGTGTAACAACCTTGGAGAGAATTTATCAATATCTGAAAACCAGTGTTGATGCACAGATCCGATACCTGGTCATCTTATGTTTAGATATCTGAGCCGATGGAATTCTTCCCCATGGGCCAGAACATTATCAGGAGATAATTAATCATGGGTTTTTCAGGTTTCTGCCCATCTTGCAAGCAAAGTCACTGTCCTTCAGTTTCAAATTAACTTTTCAAAGATGTTTGTAAGATGAACAAGGGAGAAAGTGATAGTGTCTGCAGAAGGTAGGCTTGCTCACTGTCCAGCACAATAAAAGTAATGTCTCCCTGGATCAAAGATCAGGCATGGTTGCTCACAGTGCATTATAAAAAATTCAGGTTCCCTAAGCTCAGGGTTCCTCAGCTATGATGCAAATCCACTGTGTGTATAATCTCCACCTGGGCTCCTGCAGGTCGTTCGCATGGAACTGAGAGACAAGGGAAATTGGTGCAAATATGCTAATTCTTAGGATGCTCACTGTGCCATGAGTAATAAAGTTCTTTGCCTCTGCTGCAAGCACCTCATGTTTTTTGCCAGAATTCATGAAACTGTGACAGACCAAACAGTTAACAGATCTTATAACAATTTATAATCATAAAAAAATTGGAGTCAAGTTGAATGTGTAACAACGGGGGGATGTATTTTAAAATTTGCAAAACAGTGAATTAAACAATTAAATTGGTGGACTATGACTCCTCACGTAAGGGTGCTATGTTTACAGTCAAAATCAGTTGATTGTTGGCAATCTTATGCAGTTCAACCTAGTATTTGTATAAATATAAATCGATCTCAGAAACATAAAATTTAATTTTTAACTTTGATTTGCTCATGAAAGACAACCTATGCAAATGTTTAAGATGGAACCATGCTCTTTCTATGCTCACTGATGGAGTAAAAGTATTCTACTCCACCGTGCAAGGGAGACACACTGACCCCACTGGACCCAGTGGAAGGATGAGGAGTATAGGGTGAATAGCAGGGAGATTTCAACTGTATCTATAAAATTCTGGTTCTCAAACCAGTAAGAATGAGAAGTAAACATTATAATATGCTAAATCATTTTGCTGGTACATGTATATACTTAGGTGGTTGCCACAAAACTCCCTGAAGTTCTCTCTATATAGTATGTGTGCATTGTTTCCCAATTAAAATACAAGATTAAAGTAAAGTGAATGGAGGCTCAAGAGGGCGGCCACAACTTAGAAAGGAGTCCTCTTGAACAGGCTTTCCACATCTCCAGAAGCAGTGCAAGATCTCGGTTCTCTCATTTTCTCAGAAGGCCTATCTTGGTTTACAGGACAGTTTTTTCTTCTAGAAAACACATTATGAGTCACTCAGAAGAGTATGGGCCTACCCTAAAATTTTCACCATGTGTCATTAAATGTCATATAGTTCAACTGCAGGAAATTTTTTTCTCATAATGAGAAATGCAAAGCCTGGGCTGGTTTCAAGTTTTTATTTTTTTAATCCTGAAAAAAGCATTAATAAGTTATACACATAAAAAACATCTTTAAAGTACAGTGACTGTGTCTCTACTAGGCTACCTTCCAACTACTAGATTAGTATGATTTTTACCTTTTTATTTCCAGTTTTGTAGTACCTATTTCTGGAGAGGGTTGGAGGTACTTAAATGAAATAAAAGCAAAGGATCATACATTGTGAGAGCTTGAAGGGATTTTCGCATTTATATTTTCATTTTGTGGATGAAAATATGTAGATATCCTTGGGTAGCGGCCATGTCCGCATTTGAACTCACATCTTCTGACCCATCAAACAATAGTAACTTTAAGAGGCTAGGCTAGACTAAGAATTATACCTAACAGTTCTTGAGTGCTTCTTGTATATGAGACACTGTTCTAAGCTTTTGCCTGAATTATCTCACTTAATTTCACACAGTTCTATGAGTTAAGTGCCGTTATTTTCCCAATCTTACAGATGAGGAAACTGGGTGGCAAGGAGATGAAGTACATTTCCCACCACTACACATGTAGGAACTAATAGAACAAGGACACTAGCCCAAGTGCTTTTATTTCCAAATTCACCCACACTCTTCACCACTCTTATAGATTAATTGAAAACAGTATAGCCCCCAGTAAGTATTTGTCTTATCATCAAGTTTCCATTGTGATGATAAAATTTTCTAGTTTAATTAAACTTTCAGTGGGTAGGTATTCTTTTCATTTTATAAATATAAAACATAAGGACCAGAGTGGAAGAATAAGTGGAATCCTGATCATTGGGTGGAAAGAAGGATAACATTAGAAACAATATGCTCTGATTTTTAGAATCTCAGCATACCCGTAATTAGGATTTGCAGTTAATGCCTTCCCCCAGGAGTGAGGTCTGGAGAGAGACATAAAGTCACTTCAAGATTAAAAAGTCATGGCCTTGGTTATGGCTTGGTAGTTCTAATAAAATGGGGTGAGTCTCTCTTCATTAATTTTGCAGGATGCCATCCTGAGATATGAATTACAATCAAGGCTAACATCTAGAGCAGCTTTTGCAGTGTGCCAGAAACTGAACTAAGGGCTTCATCTACATTGTTTCTGTTTAGTACTTAGCAAGCACACATGGTCCTTACATTTTGTTGGATACTGTTCCAAGAGCTTCATACATGTGGATGGAGATGATTCCCACAAAAACTATATGAAGTTGGTACTGTTGTTGCCCTCATTTTATAAGTGAAGAAATGATTTTGACCCGTAGGTCCAGAGTTACCCCAACCATCACTAGATTGTCTTCTGTATTTATTATCAGAGTAGCCCCACAGAGGATGTACTCTTCTTTTCTCCTTAAGGAGACTGAGGCCTGGAGAGGTTAAGTAAATGGCTCAAGTATTGTTTTGCATAGCTAGAATGGAAACAAAGACATTTTAAGCCCTACATTTGACCATATGACTTTACTTAGCACCTTTTATTCACTTGTGCTTCTCTCTCCTCCTCCCTCTGTCCCTCCCTCTCTCACTCTCAGTCTCTCTGCCCCCCTACTCTTTCTCATTTTTATATAGTAGAAAACACAGCATATAACAGAGTTTGCATTACCTTCTACAACTTGAAGTAATATCTCCAGGCTTGTCGTTTTACAATCCTGCTGGATTATTAATTAACCTCCCACTTGAGTTATATTTGTGCTTCTCATTGCCTAACTTTTTACTATTAGTTACCAAAAATATCCTTGTGTTTACATCACTCTCCAAACGTAGCTTAGAAAGCCCTGTGTATCTGGAATGGAGATTGGATTGGCTTATCTCTAAAGAGAAAGAGCCACCAAGGACATGGGCTGAAAAGAAGGTCATGCTGTGTCATGCCAGTCGTTCCTACTGACGCTTTCAAAATATCATACATTGGTAATTGGCACAGAGTCTAACTCTGATGTTGGAGATTCCCATAAAAGTTGATGTGATTTTGAGATTTCTCCAGTGCTAATTTCTGGTTCTGGCGCTGCATCATATCCACTAGCTTAGCGACTTGCATAAGTTATTAACCCTCCATTTCCCCATCTTTAAAATGGGAGTAGGGTGGATAAGTGATGTATATTTCATCCCTCTCTTGTAAAGATTAGAGATGACTTGTTTAAGTGTCTGGTATATAGTAGGAAGGTGTCTCAGTTGAGTACCTGATATCACACAGATATTCAAGAAATGGTAACTATTTTTATTTTATTTTTTTAAAGATTTATTTATTTATTTGATGAGAGAGAGAGAGAGAGAGAGAGCAATCGGGGGGAGGGGCAGAGGGAGAAGGAGAGAGAGAGAATCTTGAGCAGACTCAGTGCTGAGTGTGGAGCCTGATGCGGGGCTCTATCCCACAACCCTGAGATCATGACCTGGACCAAAATCAAGAGTTGGACGCTTAACTGACTGAGCCACCTAGACACCCAGGTAGCTATTTTTTTTTTTTTTAAAGATTTTATTTATTTATTTGACAGAGAGAGACACAGCGAGAGAGGGAACACAAGCAGAGGGAGTGGGAAAGGGAGAAGCAGACCTCCCGCCGAGCAGGGAGCCCGATGCGGGGCTCGATCCCAGGACCCTGGGATCATGACCTGAGCCGAAGGCAGACGCCCAACGACTGAGCCACCCAGGCGCCCCCCAGGTAGCTATTTTTATGTACAACACCCACATTGCTGACTTCCATGGCATAGAAGTCAGCAGGTCTTTATTGTGGCATCTAATCCTACATGTAGCCATTGACATGCTGGGCATTAATTCTCCACCAACTCAAGAGAATTTTAGTAAGAAAATATTTCCATTTGAGAAGCATTCTTAGCATATATTAGCTTTTAGAAAGACACTGCCAAGAATTCATAAAACAACAAATCAATTAATTGACAAGCCATATCTACAATCTATACAACACAGGGGTCTCTACTTATGTGTTCCAACTGGCTGCAGACCCTAAATTATGATTTCTTCCCTGAAAAGGAATCATATTAAGAAGAAATTACAAGGTCAAAGATTATGCAATTTTGTTTCTCCAAGGATTGTCCTTACTGCTTGTTGCCAGGTCTCCCTTCTCTATTATATTCCTAAGTTCACAGACTTCCTGCCAAGAATTCGGGGTGTGACACTGGGGAATGATGAACATATTTAGAGTCCTGATATTTCATAGTCATATCCTGACCCACCGGACTCTTCTGTGGGTATCTGGTCCAGTTGCTCGACTAACATTTGGTGATATATTCTCTCTCCCTCTTACCCAAGACTGGGAATGTGGTTCTGCCCTACTAAGATGAATGAGTCTCTCCTACAAAAGATTGTTGGTACCTCTTTGTGTGAGGACCAGGGTAGACTTCAGGGACAGCAATCCATTTTCTTTTAAGTTTGTGTCATATTTAGGTTCAGGGGAAGCTAGAAGATCTTTCCCACCCCCTTTCTTTGGGTTACCAATGAATTCTGAATATTGGAACCTAACCAAGCCGGTGTGAGTTCAAGGGAGCATTAAACCTTGGGAAAGGAAAGATGTGATCTACTGAAACTGGTAGGACGAAACATGCAAAGCCTTTGTGGCTTCATTATTTGGTTATTAAGGAGTGTTTTGAACATCAAAACATGACTCTTAACTCATATTTGGCAAAATGCCTTTACCACAGTGTTAGTGACAATAGAAGAGCTCAGAACCCATTGCAAATTCTTCCATACGATGACGATGATGTTCAGGAAAGAAAGATACTTTATTACCAAGGATACTTTACTTATTTATTTAACAAATAGTTGACAGGGCCTTACCTTCTGCTCAGTAGAAGGGTTACATATATGAATATTACAGTGTAGCTCTTTCTTCAGGTTATTCAAAAATTACTGGGGACATGGATACATAAGCCAGTAACTACAACATAAAATAGAAAAGGACAATTCATTCAGTTATCAGAACTTCAATTTCTTGTAAACTAAAAATGATGACTAGTGATTATGATTCTTACCTCAAGTGGTTTTAAATAAGAAAATATAAGTAAAGTGAGTGGCCCAGGTAAGAGCAGGAAATTAATAAGTGAAAATCATTTTGATTTTAACATTGTTCTTATATACCCAAATATATATAGAGAGGATATATAAAGGATATATATTTATATCATAATAACATAACAGATAATATATAATGGAGGGACAGGCGAGGAAGTATTTAACTCTACTTTAGATGAACTTCAAATAAGAGTGGACGTAGTGGATTTAGAGCAAGATGGCAGAGGAGTAGGAGACCTGGATTTTGTCTGGTCCCAGGAATTCAGCTGAATAGGGATCAAACCATTCTGAACACCTACAAACTCAACAGGAGATCGAAGAAAAGAATAGCAACAGCTCTCTGAACAGGAAAGCGACCACTTTCTGGAAGGTAGGACGCGCAGAGAAGTGAATCCGAGGCGATATTCGGGAGGATAGACGGCGGGGGAGGGGCCTCCGTCGGCCGCTTCTGGCAAGTGATAGAGCCGTGGAGCACAAAATCGGAACTTTTAGAAGTCGGCTCCACTGAGGGACGTTGCTCCAGTGGCTAAGCGGGGGGTGGAACCCTCACAGGACCGTGTGGTCTCAGGACCCTCAGGGTCACAGAAAGACCGGGGGTGCCTGAGTGCGGCAGAGCTCCCAGGTATCGGAGCGGGGAAGCCGGCTGCAGAGATGGAGCCGAGGCGCGGGCTCTCAGCTCGGGGTTGCCATAAACCATGATCCGCGGCACAGTCGGGCCACTGCTCCTCCAGCAGGGACCCAACAAGCGGCAGATCCGGGGAGACTCACCTTCTTCCCCCGGGAGGAGTGGCACGGGAGCGCACCGCGGGGATCTGCTGGGTTTGGAGACTGCACACGGGGTCGGGTGCTGGAGATAGAAACGCTCAGTCACAGGCCGGGTGAGCATGGAGTGCGGCTGGAGACCGGAGAGATGGGAGTGACTGACTGCTTTTCTCTGGGGGCGCACTAAGGAGCAGGACCCCGAGTTCTCAGCTCCTCCGGGGCGGAGATTGGGAGGCCGCCATTTTCACTCTCCGCCTCCAAAGCTGTGCGGAAAGCTTGCAGGGAACAAAAGCTCCCGAGAGCAAACCCGAGCAGATTACTTAGCCCGGACCGGCAAGGGCGGGGCAATTCCACCTCCGGCAAAGACATTTGGGAACCACGGCAACAGGCCCCTCCCCCAGAAGATCAGCGAGAACAGCCAGCCAAGACCAAGGTCACCGATCAATGAGAACGGCAGAACTCCAGCGCTAGGGGAATACTGCACATAGAATCCATGGCTTTTTTACCATGATTCTGTAGTCTTTCAAAGTTAATTATTTTTTTTAACTGTCTTTTTTTTTTTTATTTTTCTTTTTCCCTTTTTCAACCAACATCTTATCAATCCCTTTTTAAAAAAAAAAACATTTTTATTTTTCATTTTTAAAGTCATATTCTATCCCTTTATAGTAGTTACCTGTATTTTTGGCATATATATATAAGTTGTTCTCTCTTTAAAATTTTGAGATAGTTTCTTCTAACAGATCAAAATATACCCTAAATCTCTAGTGTATGGTTTTTTTCTACTCCCCTGCCTGATCACATTCTCTCCCTCTTTTTTTCTTTTTTTTTAATCCTCTTCTTTCTTCGTTCAAACAACTTCTTATCAATTCCTTTTATAAAATTTTTTATAATTTTCATCTTTACAGTCATATTCCATCCCTTCACATATCAACCCTTATTTTTGTACATATATAAGTTTTTCTTTCTTTAAAATTTTGGGAGGCACTTTCTTCTAACAGACCAAAATACACCCAAAATCTAGTGTGTGGCACTGATCTATGTACCAGCCTGATCATATTTGATCATATTCTGTTTTTTTTTTGTTTTGTCCTATTTTTGTTTGTTTTTATCTTTTTCTTTTTCTTTTTCTTTTTCTTTTCTTTTTCTTTTTTCTCTCTTTCCCTTTCTTTTCCCCTGGTTTCAGGTCTTTTCTGATTTGTTTAGAGTATATTTTCTGGGGACGTTGTTACCCTGTTAGCATTTTGTTCTCTCATTAATCTATTCTCCTCCGGACAAAATGACAAGATGGAAAAAATCACTTCAACGAAAAGAACAAGAGGTAGTACCGACTGCCAGGGACCTACTCAATACGGACATTAGTACGATGTTGGATCTAGAGTTCAGAATCATCACTTTAAAGATACTAGCTGGGCTTGAAAAAAGCATGGAAGTTATTAGAGAAACGTTTTCTGGAGAAATAAAAGAACTAAAATCTAACAAAGTCGAAATCAAAAAGGCTATTAATGAGGTGCAATCAAATATGGGGGCGCTAAATGCTAGGATAAATGAGGCAGAAGAGAGAATCAGTGAGATAGAAGACCAAATGATGGAAAATAAAGAAGCTGAGAAAAAGAGATAAACAACTACTGGATCACGAGGGCAGAATTCGAGAGATAAGCGATACCATAAGACGAAACAACATTAGAATAATTGGGATCCCAGAAGAAGAAAGAGAGAGAGGGGCAGAAGGTATAATCGAGCAAATTATAGCAGAGAACTAATTCCCTAACTTGGGGAAGGAAACAGGCATCAAAATCCAGGAAGCACAGAGAACCCCTCTCAAAATCAATAAAAATAGGTCAACACCCCGACATCTAATAGTAAAACTTACGAGTCTCAGAGACAAAGAGAAAATCCTGAAAGCAGCTCGGGAGAAGAGATATGTAACCTACAATGGGGAAACATTAGATTGGCAACAGACCTATTCACAGAGACCTGGCAGGCCAGAAAGGACTGGCATGATATATTCAGAGCACTAAATGAGAAAAATATGCAGCCAAGAATACTATATCCAGCTAGGCTGTCATTGAAAATAGAAGGAGAGATAAAAAGCTTAAACAAATACTAAAGGAATTTGCAAACATGAAACCAGCCCTACAAGAAATCTTGAAAGGGGTCCTCTAAGCAAAGAGAGAGCCTAAAAGCAACATAGACCAGAAAGGAACACAGACAATATACAGTAACAAGTCACCTTACAGGCAATACAATGGCACTAAATTCATATCTTTCAATAGTTACCCTGAATGTGAATGAGCTAAATGCCCCAATCAAAAGACACAGGCTATCAGATTGGATATAAAAACAAGACCCATCGATATGCTGTCTGCAAGAGACTCATTTTAGACCCAAAGACACCCCTAGATTGAAAGTGAGGGGGTGGAAAACCATTTACCATGCTAATGGACACCAAAAGAAAGCTGGGGTGGCAATCCTTATATCAGACAAATTAGATTTTAAACCAAAGACTGTAATAAGAGATGAGGAAGGACACTATATCCTACTTAAAGGGTCTATCCAACAAGAAGATCTAACAATTGTAAATATCTATGCCCCTAACATGGGAGCAGCCAATTATATAAGGCAATTAATAACAGAAGCAAAGAAACACATTGACAACAATACAATAATAGTGGGGGACTTTAACACCCCCCTCACTGAAATGGACAGATCATCTAAGCAAAAGATCAACAAGGAAATAAAGACTTTAAATGACACACCGGACCAATTGGACTTCACAGACAGACTCAGAACATTCCATCCCAAAGCAACGGAATACACATTCTTCTCTAGTGCCCATGGAACATTCTCCAGAATCGGTCACATCCTAGGTCATAAATCAGGTCTCAGCTGGTACCAAAAGACTGGGATCATTCCCTGCCTATTTTCAGAACACAATGCTTTGAAACTAGAACTCAATCACAAGAGGAAAGTCAGAAAGAACTCAAATACATGGAGGCTAAAGAGCATCCTACTGAAGAATGAATGGGTCAACCAGGAAATTAAAGAAGAATTAAAAAAATTCATGGAAACCAATGAAAATGAAAACACAACTATTCAAAATCTTTGGGATGCAGCAAAGGCAGTCCTAAGAGGAAAGTATATAGCAATACAAGCCTTTCTCAAGAAACAAGAAAGGTCTCAAGTACACAACCTAACCCTACATCTAAAGGAGCTGGAGAAAGAACAGCAAATAAAGCCTAAACCCAGCAGGAGAAGAGAAATAATAAAGATCAGAGCAGAAATCAATGAAATAGAAACTAAAAGAACAGTAGAGCAGATCAACGAAAGTAGGAGCTGGTTCTTTGAAAGAATTAACAAGATTGATAAACCCCTGGCCAGACTTATCAAAAAGAAAAGAGAAATGACCCAAATCAACAAAATCATGAATGAAAGAGGAGAGATCACAACCAACACCAAAGAAATACAAACAATTATAAGAACATATTATGAGCAACTCTATGCCAGCAAATTAGATAACCTGGAAGAAATGGATGCATTCCTAGAGATGTATCAACTACCAAAACTGAACCAGGAAGAAATTGAAAACCTGAACAGACCTATGACCACTAAGGAAATTGAAGCAGCCATCAAAAATCTACCATCAAACAAAAGCCCAGGGCCAGATGGCTTCCCAGGGGAATTCTATCAAACATTTAAAGAAGAGTTAATACCTATTCTTCTGAAACTGTTCCAAAAAATAGAAATGGAAGGAAAACTTCCAAACTCATTTTATGAGGCCACCATTACCTTGATCCCAAAACCAGACAAAGACCCCATCAAAAAGGAGAATTAGACCAATATCCTTGATGAACATGGATGCAAAAATTCTCACCAAAATACTAGCCAATAGGATCCAACAGTACATTAAAAGGATTATTCACCACGACCAAGTGGGATTTATCCCTAGGCTGCAAGGTTGGTTCAACATCTGCAAATCAATCAACGTGATACAATACATTAACAAAAGAAAGAACAAGAACCATATGATCCTCTCAATAGATGCAGAAAAAGCATTTGACAAAGTACAGCATCCTTTCTTGATCAAAACTCTTCAGAGTATAGGGATAGAGGGTACATACCTCGATATCATAAAAGCCATCTATGAAAAACCTACAACGAATATCATTCTCAATGGGGAAAAACTGAGAGCTTTCCCCCTAAGGTCAGGAACACGGCAGGGATGTCCACTATCACCACTGCTATTCAACATAGTATTAGAAGTCCTAGCCACAGCAATCAGACAACAAAAAGAAATCAAAGGCATCCAAATCGGCAAAGTAGAAGTCAAACTCTCACTCTTTGCAGATGATATGATACTTTATGTGGAAAACCCAAAAGACTCCACCCCAAAACTGCTAGAACTCATACAGGAATTCAGTCAAGTGGCAGGATATAAAATCACTGCATAGAAATCAGTGGCATTCCTATACACCAACAACAAGACAGAAGAAAGAGAAATTAAGGAGTCGATCCCATTTACAATTGCACCCAAAACCATAAGATACCTAGAAAGAAATCTAACCAAAGAGGCAAAGGATCTGTACTCAGAAAACTATAAAATACTCATGAAAGAAATTGAGGAAGACACAAAGAAATGGAAAAACGTTCCATGGTCATGGATTGGAAGAACAAATATTGTGAAGATGTCAATGCTACCTAGAGCAATCTACACATTCAATGCAATCCCCATCAAAATACCATCCACTTTTTTCAAAGAAATGGAACAAATAATCCTAAAATTTGTATGGAACCAGAAAAGACCCCGAATAGCCAGAGGAATGTTGAAAAAGAAAAGCAAAGCTGGCGGCATCACAATTCCGGACTTCCAGCTCTATTACAAAGCTGTCATCATCAAGACAGTATGGTACTGGCACAAAAACAGACACATAGATCAATGGAACAGAATAGAGAGCCCAGAAATGGACCCTCAACTCTATGGTCAACTCATCTTTGACAAAGCAGGAAAGAATGTCCAATGGAAAAAAGACAGTCTCTTCAACAAATGGTGTTGGGAAAATTGGATAGCCACATGCAGAAGAATGAAACTGGACCATTTCCTTACACCACACACAAAAATAGACTCCAAATGGTTGAAAGACCTCAATGTGAGACAGGAGTCCATCAAAATCCTAATGGAGAACACAGGCGGCAACCTCTTCAACCTCAGCTGCAGCAACTTCTTCCTAGAAACATCGCCAAAGGCAAGGGAAGCAAGGGCAAAAATGAACTATTGGGACTTCATCAAGATAAGAAGCTTTTGCACAGCAAAAGAAACAGTCAACAAAACCAAAAGACAACCGACAGAATGGGAGAAGATATTTGCAAATGACATATCGGATAAAGGGCTAGTATCCAAAATCTATAAAGAACTTATCAAACTCAACACCCAAAGAACAAAGAATCCAATCAAGAAATGGGCAGAAGACATGAACAGACATTTTTCCAAAGAAGACATCCAGATGGCCAATAGACACATGAAAAAGTGCTCAACATCGCTCAGCATCAGGGAAATCCAAATCAAAACCTCAATGAGATACCACCTCACACCAGTCAGAATGGCTAAAATTAGCAAGTCAGGAAATGACAGATGTTGGCAGGGATGCGGAGAAAGGGGAACCCTCCTACACTGTTGGTGGGAATACAAGCTGGTGCAGCCACTCTGGAAAACAGTATGGGGGTTCCTCAAAAAGTTGAAAAAAGAGCTACCGTACGATCCAGTAATTGCACTACTGGGTATTTACCCCAAAGATACAAATGTAGGGATCTGAAGGGGTACGTGCACCCCGATGTTTATAGCAGCAATGTCCACAATAGCCAAACTGTGGAAAGAGCCAAGATGTCCATCGACAGATGAATGGATAAAGAAGAGGTGGTATATATATACAATGGAATATTATGCAGCCATCAAAAGGAATGAGATCTTGCCATTTGCAATGACGTGGATGGAACTGGAGGGTATCATGCTGAGCGAAATAAGTCAAACAGAGAAAGACATGTATCATATGACCTCACTGATATGAGGAATTCTTAATCTCAGGAAACAAACTGAGGGTTGATCGAGTGAGGGATGGGGTGACTGGGTGATGGACACTGGGGAGGGTATGTGCTCTGGTAAGCACTGTGAATTGTGCAAGACTGTTGAATCACAGATCTGTACCTCTGAAACAAATAATGCAATATATGTTAAGAAAAAAAAAAAAAAAGAAGAAGATAGCAGGAGGGGAAGGATGAAGGGGGGGAATCGGAGGGGGAGACAAACAATGAGAGACGATGGACTCTGAAAAACAAACTGAGGGTTTTAGAGGGGAGGGGGGTGGGAGGATGGGTTAGCCTGGTGATGGGTATTAGGGAGGGCACGTTCTGCATGGAGCACTGGGTGTTATGCACAAACAATGAATCATGGAACACTACATCTAAAACTAATGATGTAATGTATGTGATTAACATAACAATAAAAAATAAAAAAATAGAGTGGACATAGTATTTGGCAGGGAGAGAAGTTGGTAAAGGGTAATTTAAGGCACATGGCAAATATGCAATGATTATTATCTATTATTATTATTATTATTAGTGGAGGTAAGTCTGTGATAAGTTTTGAAAGGTAAAATGAGGCTAGGGAGGGAAAGTGAGGGAATCCAGGCAGGGGAAGGAGTTTATACAAAGGACAGAGGCACGGCACTCCACTCTGCCATCATGGAATAAGAAATGTTTCAGTATTGCTGGGGAATAAGATGTGAGTGAGATAATCCTGGACAGGTAGACAGGACCACATCCTAAAAGGTCTTAAATGTCAGTCTAAGGAGGTTATATCATATCCTACTGACTATGCGAAGTCACTAACAGATATTAAATATTTTAGGGACATGATCAAGTTTGCACATTAGAATTGTCACTTGCATAGCAATAAAAAAGAATGTTAGAGAGAGGCACGAGGCATAGAAAGTGCGGGGATATCTAGTAAAGTTAAAATGACCAAGAACCTAACAATCCTATTTCTAGGTTTACACCCTAGAGAAAACCATACACAGCAAAGCATTTGCTCATTTAATGCAACGTTGTTTATAATAGCAAAAAAATTGGGCACAACCCAATATCAGTAGGAGTGAATATAAGAATGGTATATTCCAGTAAAAGAATTACTAGAATATTATGCACAAAAAATGAATCAGTTAAATCTAAGTGTATTAGCAAGTGTTGATGTCAAATACACTTGAATCACCACCATCTTCACCACCAAGTTGAAGATGTTAAGTACAATCTGATGCCATTTATAAACATTTCAGAAATAATGTTTATGGACACATATACACAAAGCAAATGTACAGAACAAGGACTAGAAGGGGAGTCACTAAATTCCCCATAGCTGTTATATGATGGGAGGGGGGAACAGCCATGAGACTGGAGAGGAAAATAAAGAAGACTTCAAGTTTATCTTGGATGTTCTGTTTCATGATAAGCAAAATTTTAAAGCAAACATGACAATATATGAGCATTTGTGATTTTCAGTGTGTGGGGGCATGGATTTTATTTCAAAATAGTTTCTGTGCTTGTAGAAAAAATTTTAAAATGAAATATGTATTTAATTTTGTTGAGGGTGTGTGTGTGAGAATATGTGAGTGAGTGTTGTGAGTGTGTGAGTATTGAGAGTATGTGAGTATATGAGAATGTGCGAGTATTGAGTGAGTGTGGGTGGGTGTGTGAGTGCGTATGAGTGTGTGAGTGAGAGTGTGTGAGAATGTACGAGTATTGAGTGAGTGTGTGTGACTGTGTGGGTATGTGAGTACTGAATGAGTGTGTGGGTGTGTGAGTGTTTATGTGAATGTGTGCAAGGTCCAAGGTCTCCACTGTTAAGGGAATGTCTTGAGAATGTGGAGGCTCACCCCCTATCAACTCCCAAAGGCAGGAAATGACTGAGTTAGAACAATAACTTCAACTGGGGCCTGAAAACAGTGTGTGGGGGGTGTGCATGGCTAGCTGCCAAATCTTTCACATGACACTGAGGCTCCTTAGAGTTTTCAAATGTGGAAATCAATGAAGACCAAGTACTGCTATTAGTTCAGGAGGAGGAGGAGTCTTCAGGGGAGGCGGGCATGGGGGTATGATAGCCCAAAGAACAGGAGTGAGTCAGTCTGTGATTTCAGGGAAACAGGACAACACCTTTGTAACTCCAGGCCAATGATTTTCTTCGCCTCCTACCTTCTCTCACAAATAGCCTTGAAGTTCTTTTTGTGGGAGGGATGGAAAATGCTATCTTCATAGTCATATTTTTTGTTGCTATTAAAAATACAGTCAAAGACCCTTATGGAGAGATATATCATGGTAAACAAGCTTAGTTTCAAAAACATGAAGAAAATACCCTCTTAGGTAATTTGAATTTTCAATTCATTTCAAGTCAGCAGACGGCAAACATTTTTTTCCCCTTTGCTAAGTGTGTTTTGAACATTATTCTGGGTCCTACAGAAGGTACAAAATAAAAGGAAGCACTATCTTTGCATTCAAGAGAGCTTCGTTCTATTGTGCAGGAGGTGTGAACTGAGGGCTATATGCTTAGTGAGAACCATACTGTAAGACTCCAACGTGAGAAAATCACAAAAACATTACAAAACAAGTTAAAGGACATGCATGGGGTTTGCATTTTTTCTGGGTCTTGAAAAGGCAGCAGTTTTAGCAAGAGGAAAGAGTACTTGGATACAGGAAAGGCCATGAGAAAACCCAGAGGGAAGGGAGATGAGCTTTTTAGAGTCTACAAATTGTGCAATCCAGCTACACAAAAATGTCTGCATTGGGGAGTGGGGGAGGGCAGGGATGGAAGATATGAAAGCAAAGTAGAATCCATGGTGTGTAGGGCACTGGATGTCAAGGTGAGGAATATGGGCTTTGTACACCAGGTAATGGGCAGTGGTTCAGAAAAAAAACATCCAAATGTGAGAGGCTTGGAGCACTCCTTTGGTACCTTGGATCTTCTAGAAGCACCATAGGCAGCTTCTCCCTTCGGCTCTTAGAAATCTCTACCATGAGAATAAGACCAAGGTAGCCCACTGAATGATGAGAGACACAGGCTCCGTCACCCCTATTGCTCTACGTAACAGGCTGCCAACTTTCAGACCTGTAAGTGAGGCCATCCTAGATTCTCAAGCCACAAAGTGTCTTATCAGCCAACTAAAACCCCCTGATAAAGCCCAGCTGGGACTACAAGGCCAATCCAGAGAAGAACCACTCCACTAAGCCACAGAATCACGAGCTAAATAAATGGTTGTTTTAAGCTCCTAAGTTTTGGTGTGTTTAGTTCCATAGCAATAAGCAGTAAATCCTTATTCATTCAGGAGCTAGTAAAAATGACTGCATGTTTTAGCCTTAAGAGTCATAGACTATATTTAAGAATCGCTGGAAGTCTTACAGATGATAGAGCTGCACAGATGATAGACACACATTTCCCGAGTCGTTATCAAGTGTTATTTCTGTATTCTAATGCTACTTCCCTAAAGTTCTTGGGAAATGGAACCTATCTTATTTCCTTCCCTTCTTCCTTCCTGATGATCCCATTCTCACTTGCAACCCATAGGGCAAGTCATGCTCTCTAGACAAGAGGGATAGGTAAGCACACAAGGAACAATGCCAATGTTGAAAGGATAATGCACAGAAAGAGGTAACACAGCAGACCTGTGGCATCATGCCATTAGTCAATATTATCGAATCTATAGAACTAATGTGAGAATTAAATCTGACAATGTAAAACAAAAACTGTGGCTACCTACAGGGAACTTTCCACCTACAGGGAGAGACTGAAATACACATGGTGGTAAGTACCACAGTGAGAATCTTGTCCTGTGAAATACCCAACTGTCCTATGTCTCACGTTAATCCATGAGACTGGTCAGTGCCAACCCTAATGTCTTGCTGAGAAAGCCCCTAGTCTCTGCCTGAAGGGCACCACATTCATTCTTTAAATATAAAGGTGTTTTGTTTTTGTTTTTTTTACTGTGCCCAAATAGAGGCCTAGACGCATACATATGCACGCACACACACACACAGGAGTACCGTAAGAAGGAAATGGACAAATTCTAATGGGAAATTAAAAAGTGAACAAATCACATTTAGTCATGGGAAGCAAGAAAGGTCTGAGATGCTTCCCAAATGTCTGTTCTGTTTTTCCAGCCTGTCTGTCTGAATAGGAGTTTCTTCTCCTTCTAATGAGAATTTTGGGTTAATTTTGTGGGTCCCACCAAACTCTATCATTTTATGCTTACAGCATAGGTAACTAATTGGCATCCCAATTTTCAACACTAGTGAGTCAAAAATATTCCCCACAATCTTTCGGAAGTAATCCATTGTTCCATTAAAATCCATTGTTCCATTAAAATCCACTGCTGGCTTGCGATACATTTGCATCTTATTTGTTCCTTAGGAATGACACCACTCCCATCTCTATAAAGTTTATAAAGAAGGGCTTTAATCTTACAGCTGAAGTTAGGGTACACAATAGGAAAAACAAACCACAGTCAAAATGGAAAAAAAAAATCTGTGCTTTCTGAAAATACTAGCAAAACAAGTAACAAATCAATATCATAAAAGCTCAATGCTCTGCTATTTAATGTAGATGGGCAGTCCACAGATCTCTACATAGGACAATGAGTCCTCTGACCTGCTCTGTTAAATTTGTGGGGTTCTTCTTTTGTAATTTTACCCAAATGCTGCACTTTTCCTTCCATCACCCAGATAATTGCTCTTATCTGTCAAATATCTAAAATTCTTGTGTGTTTATACTTTATTGTACTTTTTACATTTTAAATAACTTTCAAACACATCCTCACATTTGATCATCACACAAAGCTGTGAAGGGTTTTTTTAAATAAGAAAACTGAGCCTTTAGAAGCCAAAAGTGACTAGCCCCCATTTACATAGCAGATCAGTGACAGATTTAGGGTGAAACCCAGACATCTCACCTTGAAACCAGTTTTTTACCTACTACATAACAGAGTGGGGGGATTTTGGATAATTGTGCAGGCCTGCGTCGATTTCAGAGACAACAGCGCTCACCAGTTTCATTGCTATGGCATTCAGATCACATCCAAACGAAGCAGATCTGTATGGTGCCAGCTAGGCCACTTCGCTGCTCATCTCCCCATCTGTTGGACAGCTGGACAAGGGAGCCGCTGCCAATCAAGGCCATTTTGCCTGGCACTATCAGATCTACTGGCACCCAATGCCATATGCCAGCAACTGGTGCCTGCTCTTGTTGAATAGACCTTGTTTGGGTGGGATAAGGCCCCAGTTGTTATGCATGTGATCATGAACCTCCATCTTTTTCATAACGCAAGAATTAAGGTTAGAGCCAGAGGGTAAATCAGACTCACCATTGAAAACAGTTCACTTCCAGGTTTGTGGAACCAGAACCTGGGTGTTAGTGTCAGACGGATGAGTGTATGAATCCACATTTGCCACTTCTCAACTGCGTGACATCAGATGAATCACTTTGCCTCCCCCAGCTTCAGGTTCCTCACTCTACTATGGAAACAGTGCCTGCCTTACAGACGTGTCCTGAAGATGCAATGAATATCATCAATCAGAATGAACTGATCCAGAAGCCACCTCAGTTGGAGCTTGGTATAGTCTCCAGAAGAGAGTCTCTGGGGTCACTGGTTATCTATTTTCAATTATCTGAGAGACTGGAAGGAGGATCTAGGGGTTAGACCTTAATGTGTATTACTCCAGAGAGAAGAACTAAGAAGTTCTTCCAAGTTCCAGAAGTTGCAGGAAAATAAATTTTATTTCAAAATTAGAAGCAACTTTATAGAACCCAGAGCACCTAAGGGATGGGGACAGTGGGAGTGACAGGCCACCCCAGAGACTCCTGGGAAAGGGCTGAGTCAGGACCCACAAGGACATTATAGGAAGAGCCCCTTGCTCCTATTCTGCCTTTACTTCCTTCCTTCATCTCTGTCTAGTCTCTTGTCCCAAGTGTCTTGTGTAGGGATAAAAGTGACTAATACACGTCCCTATCCTAAGGGATCAATACACATGTCATAAGTCAGTGCGTTAATAAAAGACTCAAAGAATGTATTGTGATAGCCAGGGAGAATGAGAGGGAATAAAAATCTGTGATGAGCCATGCAGAAATAAGTGTGTTAAGCTGCTGGGGCAGTGTAATGTAAATATTCCTCACTAGACTTAACCCCCTCAAAGTGGGAGAAATAACTTTATCACATGTATCTTATGTGCAGTACTTTGGGCGTGTAATACCTTTGGCTGGTATGAGTTTGCTAGGGCTGCAGTAACAAAGTATCACAAACTGAATGGCTTAAACAGCAAAAATGTATTGTCTCTATAAATTCTGGAGGCTGGAAGTCCAAAATCAAGGTGTTGGCAGGATGGGTTCTCTCTGAGAGTTGTGGAGGAGAATCTGTTCCATGCTTCTCTGCTAGTTTCTGACGGCTTGCTGGCAATCTTGGGCATTCCCCCACCTGTAGAAGCATCCCCCTGATCTCTGCCTTTATCTTCACATGGCGTTCTTCTGTTCTGTGTGTCTGTGCCTGAATATCCCCTTTTGATAAGGATACTAGTCGTATTGGATTAGAGCCCACCTAATACCTCATCTTAACTCATTACATATGAAGTGACCCTATTTTCAAATAAGGTGACATTCTGAGATATTGGGTTAGGACTTCAGCACATGAATCTTGAAGGGACACAATTTGACCCCAAACAGGGCCTTGTATGTGGGAAACGTTCAATGACATTTTCTGCAGGGATGCAGTGAAAATCAGAGTGATCAAACCTCAGAGTTAGAAATAAATGGATAAAACAAGCTCTGCCTCTCCTCAGCCTGGGTCCCCTCTGCAACTCTGGCATTCCTCAGAGTTCTCCAGCGACACCCACCAGAGGGAGAATTAGTGTCATGTACTTACTTCTGCCTACAGTCTTCTATGACTATAGGCAGATGAGGAAAGAAAGCTGAGGAGAGACGGTCTTGGAAGAATACATGACTGCTTAAAGAAATTGGATCCCTTTGCTTGCCATGGTATTAGTAATTAATGACTACTGTTGGACTATCAAAAGCAAATTAATTAGAAAGGAATATTTTAGATTATTGTTAAATATTAATTATTTACAATATTAATAAAATAATATTGTTAAATGACAAAATACAATGAATCATATTAATAATAATTAAAATTAGCAAGTTAAAATGTAGTGAGCACTTATCATGTGTCAGATACTGGACTACTGAAGTCTATGTGATCAGATGGAAAGCAGCTCCAAACAATGGGGGTATGACCATTGACCCACATTTGCATAGAGGAGGAACTGATTCCGGAAGAGCTCAAGCCACTTGTCCAAGATCATAGTGCACACAAGATGGCTCATGATTCAAAAGAGGCCCATCTGACTCAAAATTCTCATAAGTCCTGTCCTAGACAGCATTTTCTCGACTCTTACTTTTCTTCACAATGAAATTCAAACAGAATAACCTGCTTACTGAGTCAGAGTGGGGGTGGAGGGTGGTGAGGATGATGTTTATTTGTGCATCCATGTATAAAACCGATACATTTTAAAGAGAGAGGGAGGAAAGTGACAGAGAATTGATAGAAGGAAGAATTCTTACCAATTTATGTTTTAGGTAGGTAGGTGGGTGGCTATTTATAACCCATGTTCCTCAAATTATTTTTGGCTATTGCTGCCATTAAGTAATAATATGACAACAGAACAATTCAGAAAATTCTGTTTCCTAGAAAGGCACCTGGCCCTCCCTTCTGCGGGGGTGTGAGGAAGAGCACCAGATGTGCTGAGGTTTGCCTGATCTAGCATTCTTCTGTGGGTCTCACCACAGTCCTTGAAAAGGAAAACTATTTTAGGTGAATTAATTAAATGAAGGTGGTGTTGAAATTGTGTCTTTGGCTCTCTAATGTTGTCACAGTGACCAAAAATGCTGAGTACCAGGCTGGTTACCTTGCAGACCCAATATTCCATCCTATTTCTGGACCTCAGAAAATGGTTGTGTGAGACTGACTCAGTCAACTAAGGCCAGCCATGCTTCTCCCTAGTGCACAGCACTAGTAAATGTCCTACTCTTCAAATAGCAACATGTTGAATTTAATCCATAAATACTCCCTATTTTTACCCCGTCTTGATCCTGAGGTTGCCTACTTTGTAACTACAGTTCTCCATTTAGGAAGTGACATATAGAGGGTTGCAAACTGCCAGAACCAACTTTGTCCCATGTTCACTTGCATATCTCCACTCTTGTCTGACATGATCTGAACAGGTATTCCCTGGGGAATTTCACATCTTATTGGATGTGAAATATATTTACCCACTACAACAAAACTATCAGTTAGGCATTAGTCACCCCACATTAGTGAAGGACATAGAGGTGAAGTAACTATAAAAATGCAAACTTTTCTGTTTGCAACTTAAAGCATTTAAGCAGAAGCTGTATGGCCAACTCATTCATTCATTTATTATCAAATGACTACATTGTGTTGGCAATGGAGATGGAAAAATGTGTAATATAGATAGGCTCCCGGCTTTCAGAGTTCTTATAGTCTATCAGAGAAACAGAATAAAACATATCTTCATACAAATTACCATATGTTATAATTGCAAAAAATACATTGTGAAATGAAGCACATAAAAGCGATGTATCTGGTCTGAGTATTGGAAGAAACCTCATTGAGGAAATAATATTTTGGCCAAGGCATGACAGATGAGCAAGAGTTATCTGGAAAGGAGGAATGTCGTATGGAATGGTAAGATGGGAATTAATTTCAAGTACTGTAGGTGAATGAGGATCCAAATGATTGAGAGGACACAAAGTAGGACACAGGTGATATGAGATGAGGCTGTGGAATTAGGGAGGGACCAGAACATGCAAGTACTACAAGCCACATGAAAGGTGGTCTATATTCTATGAATAATAGGATGTCATTGGAGGGTTTTAATGAGGGGAGTTACAGGGCCAGAAGAGCATTTAAAAGATCTCTCTTGTCAGAAGACTAGGAAGAAGAGGAACAAGAGAAGGGTGAAGACCTGTTAGAAGATTCTGGAAAGCTCCTATGGGAAAGACGTGGTAGCTTAGATTAGGATTATGGCAGTGAAGATGTAAATAAGTGCTTGGATTCAAAAAATATTTAGAAGGGGTTTTGCCTAGATTTGAATACTATTAGATGTACATCTGTGGATGAAGGAAATGTCCAAGGTGACGGAGGTAAAAGATATAAGTAAGTGAGAGGTTGGAGGTACCACTTATTGAGATAGAAAACACGAGAGATGGAGAATACTTTCTGGGGAAAGATTATGAGGTCAGTTTGGGATATACAGGGTTGCACTTACCTGTGCAACATCTAGTCTAAAATGCCAAATCAGTGATTGGATATTCAGTAGAGGTCTAGAGCCCGGAAAACAAAAAAAAAAAACGATGTACATTGGAAGCGTCAGTCCAAAAGTCATAGCCTTTGAGATGTTAGTGATGCCATGGGCACAGAAAATTTGACCTAGGGAGAAGCCCTAGACTGAGGTGAAAAGATAGCCACGAGCAACCCTGAGTTCTTTGATATCTACTTAGTGGAGGAATAATAACCAGGAGAAGGTTTGAGAAGTAGTGACCAAAGGTGCAAGTGGAAATGGGACTATTGCACCAGGCAAGTCAAAGGAGGAACGTAGGGGCCAACACTGCTCAGCAGCCAAGTAAAGGTGAGTGCAGAAATTGCATGAACTGGAGATTAGTATAGCAGTGAGACCTTCTGGACACTCATTGCCAAAAAGTGATGGAAGCAGAAGCCAGAATGGAGTGGGAGGTGAGATAATAGAGAAACACACACAGAAAGCTCTTTAAATGTGGTGAGAAAAGAAGAAAAGTGGGACAGTAACTGGAGAGAAATGGTCCAGATGGCATAAAGAGCAGCTCTTCCACCATCAGTTGAGCCAAACAACCTCCAAGGACTTTCTAAAGTCACAAACTCCACCACAGTATCCCCCCATAGTCAAGCAAGTCCAAAGAGTTGTGTTTCTCAGCATGTGCATTCTCAACTCATGACTTAAAGCCCATCACATTGTAGATGCTACTGAATATTTGTTGAAAGATCAAAGTTATAATGTGGAGTACCTGCTAGGGTTCATGAAATACCCACAGGAAATGAAAGAACTGTTTGACTAGAGGTCTAATAAGAATAAAGGCCAAGATCTTTGAAAACCAAAAATGTGATATCCTTGTGAACAGAATGACTAAGTGAACAGAAGTGCTGCAAAGCTCCTCGTAAGGGAATATACACTTATTGGTCAATGAAACCACCAATGCAGATGTATACGTATTGGACACGATTAATTTAGAAAGTATAATGGCCTAGCAGCCAGAAGCCCCTTTAGGTTTTTTTTTTTTTTTTCAACAGTCAGTATTGGAATGATCTTTTCTCACACTTGAATGCTGTGAAATTAGTGTCAGCTCTCAAGATCTGTAAGGAAGTGATTGAAAGCCAGACAGAGTAAAGATGAAAGTACCTTCCTTCTTGAGTTTCTCAAAAAATATATTGGCTTGATCGCTTATCAATAACTGTCTGGTTACTGGTTTTAAAGCCTGATGTTAGAAAAGCTTGAGAAATGTACTTAGGCTGATGCTTAATATTTGGGGATATCTAAAGCCCACAAAAGGTCACTCAGCCTAGTGTGTTTGAAACCAAGCTTGAGGCTAGAAGACCTAGAACTTAAAAAAAGGATTAATAATAGGAGTTAACATACAGTTCCATCTTGCTGTGCCCCTGAATTTGCTGTTTGCCCTGCCTAGTATAAATTTCCATAATAATAGTTAACATTTATTCAGTGCTTACTATATGCCAAACCCTGAGTGTCTGTTATCTCATTGAACCCTCAAAATACTTTCCATTTTACAGTAGAAAAAACTAAGGACAGGACAAATAACTTGAATAAGATTGAGTAGTTATGAAGTGGTTCAGCTGGGATTAAATTCAACTGAGATGCTGACCAACGCAGAATAACAAAGTATGCCAGAACATTCATTCTGCAGAGAATACATCGACACAGATAATGACCAGCTGCTAAGAGGCATCATCTCCATCAGAACACAACTAGAGGGCAGGACAAAGACCCACAGATGGATGCAAAGCACCCCCCTTCTCACATGGGTCGAGAAAGCTTTCTGATCTATCTAGATGCCCTCTTGGGAAGAAAAAAGAGGAATGGGTGGAGATGTGAAATATTAGTAGTTTACTTTCAAAAGATTATTTTAAACTATCAGACATCTCAGGGCACCTAAGTGGTTCAGTGTGTTAAGCATTTGCTTTTGGCTCAGGTCTTGATCCTGTGGTCTTGGGATCGAGTCCCATGCTGGACACCCTGCTCAGTAGGGAGTCTGCTTTTCCCTCTCCCTCTGACTACCCCTGCTCATGCTCTCGCTCTATCTCTCTCTCACCTTCTCCCAAATGAATAAATAAAAAAAATCTTAAAAAAAAAACCTATTAGACATCTCATTTGTATTGTAAAAGCTGAAGTGACATGAGCTCGCAAGTTTTTTTTCTTCCTACCTAGAAGATTTGGAGCTCAGAACCTATCTTAGCTGAATTATATTAAAATAATTTGCATTCCTGGAGTATAGTGTGAAATTGGTGATGATGTGACATCAGGGGGAGATTTGGTTGTTTGTCCCCAAACAACCCCAACAGTTATGGCTACTGATATCATCTATCCAGCACACTTCCTTTCATAAAATTCTAGAAGTTTCTACAGTTCTCCATCTCTGTAGTTCCTGTCTCACATGGATGTCACATACAAGGGAAAGCTCTTCCAACAACTTAAGGTCACAGTCATCATGTGGTGTCAAAATCTTTGTGTGGGGCGCCTGGGTGGCTCAGTTGGTTGAGCGACTGCCTTCGGCTCAGGTCATGATCCTGGAGTCCCTGGATCGAGTCCCGCATCGGGCTCCCTGCTCGGCGGGGAGTCTGCTTCTCCCTCTGACCCTCCCCCCTCTCATGTACTCGCTCTCTCTCATTCTCTCTCTCTCAAATAAATAAATAAAATCTTAAAAAAAAAAAAAAAAAAAAAATCTTTGTGTGGGCCCTGTCCTTGAACCTCCCAGAAGAGGAAACCCGGTTACACAAAGTGAGGTGGGGGGTGGGGGGGAGGCTTGTTAGATGGTGGAGAAGCTGGACAATGTCCCAAGAGTGGTGGTCGAGATCACTTGGTATTTCCCCATTGTCCCTGCAGGGCTTCACTAGGGAGAACGCATGGAGTTTGCAGATGGAGGGATTCAGGAAGTAGAGATTCACAGTAAGTACTTGAATAATTTATGAGAAACACTTTAAAAGGATCATTTTCTGAATCAATTTAATCATAGCTTTATGGAATATCAGTGTTGGGAGGAAATTTAGAGGTTGTGTGGTTTATCTCTATCAGACGGAGATTTATAGATGGGCACCCAAGGTGACAAGTGGAGTTAATTCAGGAATGGAACTTTTTGTTCAGGGAGCTGACTGCTCACTGACTTTCATCCTCCATTGCCCAGTGGACAGGTTTTACCCTCATATTTCCTAGATAACCCTTCACTCTTTGTGTACCAATTTGACATCTATATGGTGAGCTTTCACCTCTCATTTATATATTCATTTACTGAAATTTCTGGGGCATTCTCTATTGCTAGGCACTGGAAAAGAAGGTCAAGATATAGACTCTTCCTTCATAGCACTTAGGGAGACAGATGTGAAAGTGCAGAGTCAATCACACAACCCAAACACACTGAATCTCTTTTGTAATTACTGTGTCTGGGGTCTCCCACTGACAGTGCCTGGGGTTGAGATAACTGACCTTCCATCTCTGTCCATGGCATTTGCCTGTCATAGTAAACAATGAAAATATCCCTGCAGTAGGAATGTTTGATCATTTAAGAGAACACATTATTATTTTTATTATTTTAGCAAATCCAATGCAGTAATGCATATACAAACAATGCACATGGTAACTGTTATCCATAGATCCATATCCATAGAACTGTTATCCATAGAATTTGGAGCAGAACAAGACAACTCAGTGAACAGTCTGCCAAGCTGTTCTGGAGAGCCCTTAGCTCTGAAGAGGAGCTTCTAGATACACTGCCCAGGGGTCGAGTGAAGGCCCAGTGGCTCCTCCCTTCCACCAGGTCAGTTCCACTGCTGCTTCTCTCATTTTTTAGTCTTGCACACAGGATTTCACTTCATCAAAGGTGTTCACTGCTTTAGAAAACATGAGAACTATTGACTTTGACCAACTCCTTAATTTTCAAAATGGGGAAATTGCAGACCAAGAAAATAAGTAGCTCTGCTAAGGCCCTAGTGTTGGTTAGTAGTCAAACAGCAATAAGCCAAGTTTCCTACTCCCTGCCTAGTTCTCCTTCCACTATGCTTCCCCTTCTTCCTTCCCTCTTTGGGAGACTCCATTACCCTTGTGATAGGAAATGGAAACCCTTGGCTCTTATCCGCCCCCACCCATGGAAGTTGCAGATCTATATTTCTTTGCAAAATGACTTGGCTTCTGAGTAATTTCCCAGAGCTAGACTGGCTTCACTGAAATAGGAAAGGGAGAGCTACTGAAATAGGAAACTTGTCCTATCCTTGAAAGAGTTCTGTAGTATTTGACAAAGCCATTATCTTAATAAAGAGAACCACACACATATGTATCTGTGATCCAAGTGGTCTGTTAAAGGTGGCACAGAAATGAAATTGTTTTATTTCTCTGAGTGCAACAAAGTCAGCATCATAAGACTAAAATGAAAATAGTCATATGAAATATGAAGTCATGTCATAAGAGAAACAGGGCCTAACACCTATTTGCTTACTTAAGAAATTATCTAAGAAATGGACATGCAACAGCAGGTTCCACAAAAAATAAATGAGCATCTGATTATCTATTTAAAAACAACATGGTTTTGAAAGTTTAACCTTTCATTTTACACTGAGTAATTTTATCGAACCTTGATCATCAATGAAAATTATTATTCAGGCAGATCTAAATTGTCCGTATTGTACACTTATATTAATTAAGTGGTACAGACCTACACATATGTAGCTCTGGCCATTGGCATACATGCATACACACACACACATAAGTGAACTTTATGATTATGAATACACATTTACAAACAGCCATACATTCTCTTTAGAGTTGAATAGACTTGCAGATTCAAGAAACACAAGTCAAAAAATTGTAATAAGATGAGAGCTTTGCAGATTATATAATATCTTTAAATCAATGATTGCTCTTGAAAGCTCAAGGGTGGTAACTCCTCACTTTTGCATCATGCACAGCAGTGGTCTGTGAAGGGCCAGAGAGTAACTATATTAGATTCTGTGGGCCTTATGGTCTCTATTGCAACTACTCCACTCTTCTACTGCAGACAAAGCAGCCGTAGATGATGGGCAAACAAATGGGCATGGCTGTGTCCCAATAAAACTTGGTGAAGACTATTAGCATTCAAATTTCATATAATTTTCATGTGTCATGAAGAAGTGTTCTTTTGATTTTTT
Source organism: Phoca vitulina (assembly GCF_004348235.1). NCBI lineage: Eukaryota > Metazoa > Chordata > Mammalia > Carnivora > Phocidae > Phoca > Phoca vitulina. The sequence goes on along the minus strand of NW_022589721.1, from coordinate 22,836,005 downwards.
TTTAACAGTTTTAAAAAATATGGGTCATATAAAACAGACAGGGCTGGATTTGACCTATGGACTTGTGTACTGACCCCGGCCATACAGCAGTTTGCTCTATTTTCCAGTGATGGGATAGGCTGTCTTGAGAAGTATGAAATACCCTACAACTGAGTTGTCCAAGTAGAGCTGAGTTATTTGTTCATGAACTTTCCCTCACAAAAGCCCTTCTCTCCAGAAGGGAAAATTGTGGTGAAAATAATAATAATAAAAAAAGATAATTAATTATAACTACACTTGCCCTCCATGGGGTAAAATAATGCATACTGGTGGAAGGAGAAATCTTTATATTGTTCCCTTCCTTCCAAACACAAGTGAAGCCACATCCAGATATTGAATCATATAAAAGGAAAGATTGTAATGCCAAAACTTCCACCAATTCTTTGGCTGTCAAAAGTTGAAAACCGCAGATAGATGGCCTTTTGTTTAAGAGAAAACCATAATAACTTTTTACATTTTTAAAGATTGGCAGAGCTGAGAGTTTGGGTGAAAAATAAATTATTCTGTGCACAAATGGAAACACTCGAAGTTTTTCAGGTTGGCCCAAAATGGACATAGAAAGGAGTCCAGGAAATGGAAGAGAGAGAGGAGTGTGTGAAGAGAGTGAGGGCCTGGCTCATGGACAGGCAGAAAGTCCATGAGAAAGACTCCAGCCATTCAGAAACCCCGATGAGGAGTGAGTCTATAGAACTCTGGGAAGTTGAGACCTCTTTATTAATTTCCCATGGTTTTCTGTATAGTACCACCAAAACTACTTTTTTTTTTTTTCTTTCTGAATCTTGAATCAAAACAACGAAAGAAGACGAGGTTCCAAATTTGGGTTGACTGAAGCTAGGAAGAGAAGAGCCACAGGTGACAAGACACTAGTGAGATCAAGATCCAGAAAAAACTTTGGAACAAGGGGAGAAGAATGGGGGTAATGTGTGACCTTCCCCAACAGGACTCAAGTAGAGCTAATAGGAGGATGTATCATGGCTAGGGTTTTAGTTATGTAGATGGCAGCTTGAACATGTTGATTTCAACATGAGAGGGAAATTGTGACCGACCGTCAGCTGTAGGATTTGGGACACACTCAGATGTCTGGTATTTGGGTCATAAAGAGAATACTGAAATCATCCAAACTCTAGCTTGAAGGGAAAAGAAGCTCTTTGCACAGAGCTCTTTCCAGCAGTTTCTACTTTCACTCCTCTACACACCCTAGATTCTATCAACATCAAGTGATTTGACTTCTGCAAATACAGCCTACCGGAAAGACTTTTTTCTATTTGCTACAGTACTCTTCCGATGTCACTGTCATGCCCTTATGAAGATTCTCTTTACTCTCCTGGTTCCTTCCTCCTTAGTAGCAGCCTATGTCTGTTTCTACTGTAATCCCTTCCACTCTGGATTATTGCTACTGATGACGTGTCAGTCTCCCCATCAGAACCGCAAACTCCTTGAGTGAAGGGAAAAACATTTCTCACATCTTTATTCCAGAATCGAGCAGAGTGCTGAAACATAGATGTGCAAAAAATCTTGATTAGATACATGAGTGAATGCTTGAATGGTGTCTTGTTCTGCTCCTTTGTTCAAAACTCAATGCGGAGAGCTCCAATAAGATGCTTGAGTTTTCTTTGGATTCTCACCCTACCTCAGTCACCATCTGTGACAGAGAAGCTATAATTATATACTTCTTGTGAGGAGTAGCACGGTGATGACGTCACAGTCTCAGTCAACAGAATTCACAGAAACAAGGCTCAGCTCCTTTGTGCTCTTAAGGAATATAGGAAACTGATTTTGCGGCTCGGCAGCTTTTCTCTCCTGAAGGGTTGGTTTCTAATCTGATTGTTTCAACTTTTTTTTTTTTTTAATTAAGTTCAAACTTGCAGAAAGTTTATAAGAATCATACCAAAAAGAAGCCACTATATACTCTTCACCCTGGTTCAATGGTTGTTAAAATTTGCCATATGTCTCATCATTTCCAGCCCTCCCCCACCCCATCACTATAGCCTATATAAATAAACTGCAGACATCTTGCCCCTGTACTGGTAAATTCTTCAGTGCATACTTCCTAAGAGCAAGGGTGTTTACCTCCACAACTATGGTACATGAAAATCAGGAAATTTAACATTGGCACAATGCTGTTAATTAGTCTATGGTTCATAGTCAAATGAAGCCAGTCATCCCTGTATCTTTTAGAGCGATTTTTCCTCATCCATTATCTGATTCAGGATCATGGATTGCATCTACATGCCATGTCTCTAGGCTTCCTTATTTGGGGACGGTTCCTCAGCCTTACTGTCTTGCATAACACTGACACTTTTGAAGAATACCAGCCACTAAATGTAGACGGCTTCTCAGTTTGGGTTTGTCTAATATCTCCCAGTGGCTTATCTGCTTTATGCATTTTGGGCAGGAACACCGCAAGTGACGTCAGCACATCTCATTAGGAGTCACGTGGTTCATCCCATTTTTGGTAATGTTTTCTCCACAAACTATTTAATAATCTCAAATGGGAAGATAGTAACTTTCTAGTGGAGAAACCTGGCAAGCACACCTTCATCAAGTGACAAAAATTAGTATGATCAATAGCTCATTTTTTTTTAAAAAAACTACTTAAAGAAAAGATTCAGCTATTTTAAGAACTTATTTATCACCCATGCAAATCACACATTCTGGAAAAAAAAAATGCATGAAAAATGTGGCCTTTGGTGTTGGTGGCAATATTTACTGAGCACCCAAGTGCATAAGATGTAGAATAATTTCAAAGATGTTCACGTAACCCCAAGTCCTTAATCACCAGCTGTTTACTGCTAACATTTCCACGTATCTTTTTTAATCTTCCCATGACCTCATGTACAAATGAGAAAACAAAAGAACTTGGCCAAGGTCACACAGCTTGAGTATAATGTTGGAATGTGAGCTGCTCTTTCTCTCCCTCCCTCCCTGCTTGCCCAGCAGTCTCCATTCTGCAGGTATGTATCCAAAACCAGGGAAAGGGTGGGTATTCAACATTAGAAAAGCGCTCAGCAAGAGCTCAGGGACAGGGCAGGTACTGGTTCTGTTTTCCTCCTATTCAATAGCACTCTGCATCTCCCTCATTAAAACAGTAATTCAGAGAAACTTTGTGGAAGAAGACTGAGTAAGGAGGAGAGTGGGGGCTGAGTGGGCGGATTTTGGAAGGGAAGAAGAGTCCATTCTCCCCCCCCCCCCCCCCCGTGAGACCAACCCAGGCTGAGCTGGATGTAGGTATTTCTGGGTGACTGGGCCTCAGCTTGTGAGAGCAAGCACCTTTTTCAGAGAAAGCAGGAAACTGTGTTTCGCTGTATATAGGAACTTAAAAGCAACAACTATATATAGCACTCCAGCTCACAAAAACCCAAAAGCCTCCAAAGAGCCCCAAACTCTCTGTTTCAATCATCTTCAAGTTCCAGATAAACCTCATTTATTGGCGGGAATCTCATTAAGCAAATATTTGGAAGAGATGTCATGAAATGGAGGTCATGCTGATATAGCCCGTGCAACTTGCAAGAGAAGATGTGGAGCTGGGTCAGACCAAGGGAAGGAGGTTGCAACGTGGCCTGCCTCTCCTCTAGAGCTCCTTCCACTCTGGGTCTACACTGCAGGCTCATGGTACCTGTGAGGCCCATGAGAAGGGAAAGACACTTTGCAATTTTTAACATTTGCAGCTACTGAAAGTGACTAATTGACTACCTGGTTTTTGGAGAGAGCTATCTGAGTTCTACAGAGGGTGGATGGGGCTGGATGTGGAAGTGGGACCGCAAACACTGGAGGGATAGCTGAGTCCTTAAAGAGCAGGGTGCAATCACTGGCAGGAATCCTTCCGAAGTGTGCCTTTCCTTCTCCTTTGCCCTTGTGGGAGGATGGGTGGGCTAGGGCATGGCAAAAAGTGATCCAGATCACTTTCTTTTTATTAGTAGCTGTCTCATGCTCTGTGCAGCACCAACTAGATCAAGTCTCCTTGCCTGGGTCACTTGGCATCCATTCTCAAGGGATGCATGAGTTTCTCCCAGCTGATCCCAATGATTTGGCCTGTTTTGCTCTCTTCTTCAAAGGTACCACTCTGTTCCTCCATTCCGGCACCCCTTTGTTAGAGCAGAGCCCATACCCTCCAGCTACCCCTCACCTGCTGCCCTTAAAGACCAGCACAGGAGAGCAAGAGTGTAAGACCAGGAAGTCAAACAGGGGCCAGGCAGAGCAGTTAAGAGCTCAGACCCTAAAGTCATACACCCGGGTTTGAACAGAATCCCTCCTGTTTTAAAATTGTGTGATCTTAACGAAGTCTGTCTGTCAATTTCTTCGTTTGTGAAAGTGGTATGATAACAGAAATATGGTCTCGTATAATGCATGCAAAGCTCTTGGCACCCGGTAAGGACTTACTACATCTTAGTTTTTAGTATTGGTGCCACCACGACCACCATCATTATCATCATTATTGTAATTGCTGGTGTTGCTTCATCGGCACCGTCATCATCACTGACGTCATAGTCATTATGAAGAAGTAGGCAAGAAATAAAAATCACGGGATTGGAAATCTCTAGAAATTTCAGAATCTTACTAAATTCTTATGTGGGGAATATGTCCTATTCCCCTTACTTAAATGGCATTTTCCTTTACTAGGGATGTCTTTTTCTCAAGGGAAGATGCAAATTTATGTGGAGGGTGCAGTAAGAAGAGGGGAAAGGTCTAGGCCTACCTCCACCCTGGACACCAGGCACAGCTGGGCTCAGGTGAAGACCCAAAGGAAAGGAAGCAGAGCAGGGGAGTGGCCCCCTGGAATCTTCCGAAAGTCTCTCAGTTCCCCTTTGCCCTGGGCCAAATGTACAGGGCTTAGCTCTGAGGCTCCCCTCTGCCGTGGCGTTGACCTCACCATGTTCCCAGTGTGCGCCAGGGCCCTGGTCCGTTTTCTTAGCTGCTTCCCTGATTATAACACAGGTTCCTCCAGAATGGGGGCATGTTTTACTCAGCAGTATGTTCCTCAGGTCAAGAATGTGCAGGAAGAAAGAGATAGGTCAGGGCTCCCTGATTGACTGCTTAGTCTTTCTCAGTCTCGCTTTCCATTCCTCTTCTGTCAGGGCGAAATCACATTAGAACAGGACAATAACCTTCCCTCCCCAAACACACAGCCACTCCAGTGGACCGATGAGGAAAAGGGCTCCAACGTGAACACCTGTGTCTGGGATCTCACTGCAGGTCAACCAACAGTAGCAGCAAGATGAGGACGAGGGTCTTGGGGCTTTGGGTCCACACTTCCACACAGCCTCTATATTCAAGGGTGTGTAGTTTCCCCTGGGTGTTTATAATTTGGGGGAACCCCAGACAGGTGACTCACCACAGAGAACTACCCTGCTTCCACAGGAAGGATCACCTGTGCTCCTTCTCTCATGCCCTTCTCGATTGAAAACTGCCCTGACATCCAGTGACCACATCCTCCTTGTCATTTATACCTCACTAGGGTCTTCCCCTTCCTCCTCCCCCACCTCCACTTTCTTGCAAAACTTGCTCATTCTGGGCATCAGCCAAATTCTTTTGTATTCATGTGAGGGTGGATGCTAAAATGGTCTTGTCTATATGCATTTTTAGAGGGGCCTTTAGAGGTCAGCATCTCTAACCCAAGGAGTGATTGCAAGTCCTAAGGCCAGGAGGTCAGACATGAGGAGGGGACACTTTCAGTTTATGGGGGGGGGATGAGGAAGGTGGTTGTGCTCCTGGGAATGATGCAACTCATGCAGCCTATGCCCTTGAATGTGTTGATGTATCAGATCATTAGAAAGTGAAACATATTGTCCACCCAGAGACTCTGGAATACTCCACACTGGTGCCCAAAGTCTGGATCCCATTACCTGTTCATTTCACCAAAGTAGAAATAATAGTAATGGAAGTAATTGTCATATTGACTGTTCACTATGTGCAGGTGATCTGTAAATCTTGGCAACTCTTTAAGGCAGGAGTTATTATGAAGAAAACAAAATTCAGAGAACTTGAGTAACATTATATGGCCTAGAAGTGACTTCGAATCCAGGGCTGCCCTACTTCAAAGCACACTCCTTGTATTTCCCTATGGGGTAGCCATGATCACATGGTTCTCTTTGGCAGAAATGCAGGAGGGTATGGGTTTAGGGATGGGAACGCAGAGAGGGAGAAGAAGGCCTGCAAAGGGATCACTGTTGGGAAGCCATGTTTTTGTTGGTTTCCTTTGGGTCCCAGGGTGTTTGAAAGAGAAGGTAACCAAGCAGGGCTGATGGCTGCCAATCCAAGCAACCTCCCCCCTTTGTGTTATGCCTGTCCTGGCTCATGAATTTATACCACCTGTCGGCATAAATCCCAGAGCAGCACTCAGAGAGAGGGAAGTGCTGGCTGACTGTGTTCTGGGATCTGATGGGGAGCTTGTCATTTATTACCATATGGGGCCCAGAGGGATGCCAAGGAAACCAAAACCAAAACTCCTTGTGCTGCTCACTTCCCACATGCAGTGGTTCCTGCTGATGGAGCCTTTTCCAGTCTCACCATCCTCTCATTCTGATCTCCTAGGGTCCTCACAGCCCTCCTCTGAAAATGACCTTCCCTTCTTTGAAGTATTTTGGAAGCTGTCATGATGACGCGTGGCCACATCATTGAGTGTATTGAGCAAAAGTCTCCCTGGCAAGTTGGGTGAGTTTAAAGCCAGAGAACAGTCATAGACCAAGTCCAAGCACACCTCTCTCCACGTGGAGATGCTCACCCCGTAGCCCCCACCATTCCTTTGTTAAGTGAATGCTCTTTCTGCAAAACCCAGTCAGTCCCACCTCCCTGACCTACTCAGGTTCCATCCAGAACTCCACTCCAGCATATGATCAAGATAACTTTATTTTTCCACATATGAAATATCTGAGCCAGTAAAAATTCTTGTGACTATCATTGCCATTGATTGAACATTTAATCTACACCAGTTAACATTCTAAATACTTCACATGTATCGGCTCACTTCATACTCCCCTTTGAGCCTCTGAACTACTCACAGATATGATTCAGTCATGTGTCACAAATCAGACATCTGTTAGGTTCAGGAGCCCATTTCCACTCCTGTTCTGTATGTCATCTGAAACACTGTTCTTTCTGCCCCTCAACCCAAGGATGTCTCCTGAAAATTTGCCTTGTTCTTTTGAAGACTGATTGCAGAGCAGTGGGCTTTCCTGGAGAATGCAGGCTTTGCTGTACTTGGTGTGGGAGAGGCATCCAAGTGATGGCTGGTCTATCTATAATACACTCCAAGAAAAAAAAGAAAAGCAGCTGATGCTGAGACAATCACTACCTGAAAAGATCCATGCAAAAGTGTTTATCCAGCAATTTGGGGCTGCTGTGGACTACTCATTTCCATCACCTTCCTGGAGCCGGTGAGCATTGTTCCAATGGCCTGAAGGAAGACTAATTCTGCTCTCTTAGGTTCCTGCAGCAAAGACAGAAGTATCCTAGGAGAAAGGTGACCACACACAGACACAGAACTTGTTGTCCTTTCAATAAGGGGACATGAAAACCTTTTGCCACTTTTTTTTTTTGGCATTTCTGTATGGTGGTCCTAATCTAGGCAGCCATTCCCTGCAGAATTTTCAAAAAACAGTTCTTCTTAGAAACCAGTGAGGGACAAGTTTTTCTATTCTGTCCATTTATTTGTGGAGTGGAATTCCTCCCATACCATATGTTTGAAATCTTCCTTCCACTTGAAGAATACTGCTGGATATTTGAGCCACAGAAAAGATGTTGGAATCCCAGGGCTATCGCATACTAGTCTTGTATAAGTAACTTAAACTCTAAAGTGGGAAGGGCTCCATGATTATATTACTTGTGATAATGCATTTAAAACAAATGCAAAATATCCATCAGCTATTAGTAATCCCCTTTGTCTTTGCAGAGGTCCTTGTCACTTTTTGCTCAGATTACAGATCTCTTATCAGATTATCTTTCTTTCTCTCTAAAAGTCAATTTTCAAATTCTGTCATCAAAGATTATGTCAGACATTTGATCAGTTCTGCAGGCCAGTAAGAATGGTATTGACAATCTGGGTCAAATTAAGAAGGAAAGTGATCGAAATTAAGAACATACTCAGAGCCTTACCATAGCAGGAATGCTTTCAAGAACTAGTTGTTTATCCTGGAGACAAGGAAGGATATTTGTTTCATCATTTTCAAATACCTAAAGTAAGGTTATGTGGCAAAAGGAACTACACTTTTGAGTGAAGTCATAAGTGGTAAAATTCAGATCTCCTAATGGGAAATGCAGGGGATCATATTTGAAACAACCGTAGGAAAGACTTTCTAGTAGCCCACAGAAAAAAAAATTGGTTGACTTGAGAGGTGGTGAGGTCTGGTAGAGGCGTTCACCTGTAGACGGGTTGGCCACTTGGTGGGGATGTTGTAGAAGGGATTCAGGTATCACTGTAGGGGGTTGGGCTCCATGACCTTGACAGTCTCTTTGAACTCTGAATCTTATAAACCTATAAATTCATAGTCATTTGTATCTAGGCTATGCTGACTGCAAACTGTTCAAGGCAGACTGTGCTTTCAGAGAACTTCCTAAGAAATGATCCTTAATTTCTAACAATAAAATAACCAAATGCTACAGCTGAAATAAAACTTAGAGAGCGCCTCACCTAAACCTCATTGTAAAAATGGGCAGGCTGAGGTCACGAGAGTTAAAAATCTCTTTCCCAGGATCACGCAGCAAACTGTCAGCGAGCCAAAACTCAAAATTTCAAATGAGAGATAAGATGCACATGTATCTCTCTCAGGAACACTTTGGGAAAAGCACTTTTTGAAAAAGGAAGCTGTAATGAATAATCTCTTACACTTTATTTACTTAGTAAATATGAAGCACACTTGCCTTGTTTTTTTAATTAACCAAGTGACCTGCGTTTAACAAAGACTAAGGAAATGAGAAACACAGAGACTTGCTCCAAAATTTCAGAAATAAATGGGCCTAAAACAGTACATTAGCAAGATCTCATGGAGGCTGCAGGAAGATAATTCTTAATTTGAACTACTGTCCTGGGAGGCATTTGATGGCTGACTTGGGGCCTCTAAGGGAATCGAGAAAGCCTGCTTCAGGTAAAAGTTGTCCTCTCTGGGCAAAAAGCAAAGGAAGTTTACAAAATACTTCCCAGTGCAGAGGACAGATACTTGTAGCAGGCGTTTCTCAGAATAGGGGTGGGGTCAAGGAAAGTACAGATCATTATTTTTATAGATTTATGAACAGAGCAAAAAAGGAATCAAAGCAGCTGTGACGATAATTAATGAAGATGACCTTGAAGACTGAAATAGATTGAGCAAGCTGAACATATAAAGGCATAGAAATCTCTATGAAGGGTCACCACTGACAGAAGGAAACAGCCAGTTAGGTGTGAGTCTCCGATCCAGGGAAGTGGTCAGATGCCTAGGTGCTGAGCTCCTGACTGGTCTCTGGTTTGATCATTTTTGTGCCTTGAATATCTCACTCACTCGGTAAAGGTACTCAATTAATTAACAGCTTGCAGGACTGGGACGCTGCAGCATGGAAGTGGCCAAGAATGAAGCCCCAGGGATAGTGATAAAGGGTCAGGGCCAGTCCTGGGTGAAGCCCAGACACCTCTCATTCCATTTTCCACATTAGAATGAAATTTGACATTTTCACATCCATCTTTGAGATGCTTATCTGATCTCCTCAAAGTGAAGATCTTCTGTAAGCCATTTCTTTCCCCCTGTGCAAAGCTCAGAACCTACTACAGAGTGGATGTGCAATAAATTGGGCACGGGGGTGGCTCAGTTTGTTAGCATTTGCCCTCAGCTCGGGTCATGATCCTAGGGTCCTGGGATTGAGCCCCCATCAGGCTCCTTGCTGGGTGGGGAGCCTGCTTCTCCCTCTGCCTGCCACTCCCCCTGCTTGTGCTTGCTCTCTCTCTCTCTCTGTCAAATAAATAAAATCTCAAAAAAAAAAAGATGTGCAATAAATTTTAGTTAAACTGAAGTAAAGCTACACTTCCCTGATATTCCCTAACGATAAGGAATTATAAATTAATTGCAGGCCTTCTCTTGCCAACGCAACTGAACACTAGGGCTGCGTGTGTAAGTGTGGAGTGTACAGACATTGGCATAACTTAGGAAATTTGGCTTTAGAATCAGTAAGACAAATGACTTAATTTCTCCAAGACTCATTTTTTCCAACTGTAAAACAGAGATAACACTTACCTCTAGATTTCTAGAATTGGGGTGGGGATAAAAAGAGATTATATACACGAAGTGCCCAGAACAATGTTTGCCACATAAAAGTGTTTAATAAATGACATGGGTTGCCATTATCAAGAAATTATGTTTTTTTTTCTTTATGAAGACCTCAGTTAACAAATCACTTTTGCTAACTTGAAGATGGGAGATCTGAGCCAATTGGACCCTCTGGCAATTCAGGCAGGATTCTGGTGGGCTCAGAGAAGACGTATCTGTTAACTAGCCTTCACTATAGATCAGCACCTTAATAATATATCTTCCTGTTTGGACCTGCTCCCCTGTAAAATATCATGGAATATAATTATGTTGTTTAATTGAATAGAACACCCATTCACTTGGTAGGTAGTCTTCATGATGTGTGTAGTATTTTCTGCCACTCCCTATTTGTTCGTTTCAGCTTAATTTCGCCTACGGCTGTATACTGGTTTAAATTGAGAGCGGGTTTTTCCCCAGTCTCTCTGTTCTGCTGAATTGCATCTTTAGGCCTGTTCAAACACAGAGAATGAGAAGTGAGAATGTAGTGATCAAGATCCTTCCCATCTTTGTTGCCTGTAACGTAGATTTTTTTTTCTAATCTGAATATGATAACGGTTATATGACTGGTAAGGTACTCTATAGATGAAAAAATAAGTAGTCAGAAGAAAAACTGTAAAGACCCTAAGCTAAGAGAAATGTAGACCTTAAGTCGTCAAGTGCCCTCTGTCTGCATGTCCAAGTGTTTATCTGCTGAAAAAGGAGGTTGGCTATGTGGCCATCCTAGGGGGTCCTGAGGACATCATCTCTCTTTTATCTCTGTGTACTTCCTTTACCCTCTCTTACCACATTCACATAACTAGGACTTTTGAAATTTAAACTAATGGAGAAGAAAAAAAAACACTAAATATTTTTTAAAGTGATCAATAGTGAAGCACAGTTTGAATTTGGAATACACCTCATACCCATTCTTTTGCTTTGTTGCACTGAATTTAAAGACACACTGAAATTCAGTTTATATTTTCTGCATACTCAATGGCCGATAGTGGGAAATTACCCAAGATAGTAATAGAACAAAATTTCTTAGACTCTTCTGGGAAATTCCATCCTTTTCCTGGGAATGAGTAGTGTTGAAAATCTTAAAATCAAATTTAGATTAAAGTATATGAAATATAATTAAATGCTTATGTAAAAACTATGATTTCTTTAAAGTAAATAATTAAAAATTAAAAAGCAAAAAATACCTTGTTATCAAGGAATATGGTCTATACATGGTTTCTGCTAACATCACATCAGTATGAATGATACACCTCTGTCACATTACAGTTTGCAAAAACCTGCAAGCTGATACTCTGAGGAAGGATACCAGGGAGAGTGGGGATTTGGAAAAATAATAGTAATGAGTAATATGCGTAATATACGTCATAGGTCTTTTGGAATAGAGCTACCATGAAATTCTGGAATCAGAGTTTTTGAACTTGGATTGTACAATCAAGTAAAGATTGTCATAAACCTTGGAAATGGGTATGGCAAATCTAAAATAATTGATCCAAGTCTGTATTTTGTGCTATTAATTCACCACTATGGTCAGCATAGTGTTTGGGGGAAGAGATGGCACCATGACACCTTCGACAGGAAGGTGAAGAAAATGACAAAAACCTTTGTGAATCATAGCAGTTGGGAATGTCATAGAACACATGTTAGGAAAGCGAAAGATTTTTTTTAGTGAGAATTATTTTTTTGGTCAAGAATTATGGATGTAAAGACCCATGTAAGAGTAGTGTTTGATGAGTTGTCTTAGGCACTGGAGTGGCCTGAGGAAAGTTCTCGGTGAACTTCTCTCTGAGTCGGGGTCAGGTTAAACGAGTAAAGCAAAGGTCTCCCTAAAATAAGGGCTCCCTACCTCCAGAGGAATCCACATTTAGACATTATTTCTTTATGTTGTAAGTTTGCAATCAACATAGCAGAAATCTTCACTTCCAGTTTTTCCTTGTCTTTACAGAAAGCTTGGGTAGAGCTTTGAAAATCAATGTGCTCCATAAATGTGAAAGTCAACACTAGCATTGCCATTATCATTAACATTCTTGGTTTGACTTCTAAATAAAGTACCTCACATTTATGGATAATTTTCCTTCAAAAGTCTTAAGGGGTTGGGGCTCCTGAGTGGCTCAGTCGGTTATGCGTCTGACTCTTGATTTCAGCTCAGGTCATGATCTCAGGGTTGTGAGATCCAGCCCCTCGTGGGGCTCTGCCCTGAGCATGGAACCTGCTTAAGATTTTCCTCTCTCCCTCTCTCCTGACCCCCTCCCCCCACCCCAGCTCATGAGCTGTCTGTCTAAATAAAAAAAATCTTAAGGTTTTGTTTCTTAGCACATGGTACATTTGGTTAGGGATGTATACATGATGTTTCTTACTGTACATGAAACTTTCTCCAAGCTTTCATACCTTCAACAAATAGTTATTGACACTACAACAGAAAAAAAAGAAAGGGAAAAGGAGCCAATATGTATTTTTTCCAGGCACTGTGATAAACACTTTACTTCCATTATTTGATTAAACTACCCATGATGAACTAATGCATGCCCCCCTAAGAGCTTGTAAGTGACTCACAGTAACACAGCTTGAAAAAGATAGAGATGAGGTTTGAAAAACTTCTGCCAAGTGTTTCAGGATTTCCCCTAGACCTGACCTCTTGCTCTACCAAGTAATGACCCTGAATGCTAAGTATGCAAGGGATAGAGTTTCTGAGAATTCAGTGCTTCTAGGCAAAATAACTGAGTGAAGGTCCTGAGCTGGGGAGAAGCTTGCAACATAGCAGGAACTAAATGAGGGTCAACAGAGCCAGAGGGGACAGATGGAATTGAGAATTCAGCTGAGTTCAGACTATATAGGACCCTGTGGATGATGGTAAGCATTTGGTCTTTATACTAAGAGCTGTGAATTATTTTCTCTAAGATTATGACATGAGCATATCAGTGGTTTGAAATGATGGCTCTGAATACCAAATGGTGAATGGGTGAAAAGAGGGAAAGCCATTCAGTTGGATGGCTACGACAGAAATCTTAGTAAAAATGTTGGTGATTTGGACTTCACTCTTGGCTATGGAGAAAGTAAGAAGCAGGCAGATTCAAGACATAAGAAAAATCAACATTGGTGATTGATTGGATGGGGTAAAAGGAGAGGATGATGTCAACCATGACATCGAGATTCTGACATAAAAATTTAGATAGGTGGCAGAATTTATCAAGCCCTTTCGATTTAAATTCTATTTTTTCAGTTTCTAGGTCAAGTAAAGGAGGATATCATACTAAAGGATTTTCTAATCCAAAAATGGTCAATCGTCAACCTGGAGAGAGGATTACTCAAAATATCAATGATCTTTGTCAAATATCTATGGAGAACATGAATGCTTATTCCTTTTAACCCAATATCTACTGTGGTAATCTTAAAATTAAAAAAAAAAAAAAACACAACACCTTAAAGATGATTCTCTTTTAGCAACTTAGGAAGTTTTTTTTACTACATATGACTGAATAAATGCATGCCATTATTTTTCAAAACAAAGCTATGAACTCTAAAGACAAAGAAATGGAAGAGAATAGGAAAGAAAGAAAGAAAGAAAGAAAGAAAGAAAGCAAGCAAGCAAGCAAGCAAGCAAAGAATGTGAATTTGAAAAAGATTGAACCTGAATGGAGTAAATAAGTAGAGAAATTGAATAGCAAGTACCTATAAAGAGGAAAATCATTGGAGAGTGAGATAATTTATGGTACAGAATACAGAAAGTCTCAAAAATTATCAGTACCATGTGCTATTAAATGTGAGACTAAATAAGAAGCCAAAATAAGGGGATTCATTGAGAGACTGAACCAGGGCTTTTAGACACCAAAATAACCACATCATTATTTCCAATATGGTGCAAAAATTTCTACCCCACTCTGGATAGAGATTCATTCTGTGGATACATTGAAACAGAGAGACCTTAGACTCAAGGACAGTAAGTTCAGATGATGAAATCAGAAAGATTAAGTACAATGAAGAGACTTTTAGCACCCTTCCTTTGCTAAAGTCCAAGAATATGAGTGAGATTCATCACCACCACCTCCTCCCTTCTCCCCCCCTCTCAATCCTGTCTTTCTCAAACAGAGGATGGGTAGCGTGTTCTCTGGAAAAACTAAGTAGCCCCTGAAAATAAACTTGCAACTATAGGTTATTTGGGTATACCTCAGTGAAATAATCTGGTTCTTACCAGGCCATCTCATTCAAAAGTTTACTAGTTGACAAATCCAGTCCCTGCACACAGAGCTTCTCATAAGCTTTCTAGCACCTCATTCTCAAATATCAATGGACAGCCAAGCCAATAAATGAAGAGAACCCTCCAGTTTGAAACACAAAGACCAAAAGAAATAGGAAAAAAAGAAACTTGGAGGAAACAGACTATACAAAGAACATAAAAAATAAAGTGTTTAAAATACCTATAATTAATATTCTTAGATAGATGAAAAAAGATAATTTATCCATGGGAAAGGAATAGATGCTATATAAAAGGAATAATCAGATAATAAGAACTCTTTTAACATTTTGATAACTAAAAAGAATCAATATTATATTTAGAAATTAAAGTTGATGCAATCTTCCAAAAAGTAAACAAACAAACAAAACACAGGAGTGGAAGACAGGACAGATAAATCTGGTTAATAAACCCAAGATCTCCAATATCAAATAACTGGAATTTTAGAAGAAGAAAAGAAACAAAATAGAAGAGAGAAAATTATAAAAAAAGAAAATGAGTCAAGAAAACATCTCAGAATTGAAGGATGTGTTTCTGGAATGCTAAGAACAAAATGAGAGAAGATGTACATCAAAACACATCTCCATGAAAATCAAAATATTAGTGAAAAGATAAAAATTCTAAAATTTTCAGGACAATATAGAAGTCTCCATATTTAGATCAGGAAATATCAAAAATAAAACTAGAAGCTAGGACATAATAGACAAATATCTTCAAAATTCTATTCAAAAATAATTTTCAATCTATAATTAGTTACTCAGTAAAATGATAAACCAAAATATGATCATGAAATAAAAAACAAATTTACAAAACTATATACATTACATGCAAGTTCACAAAATTATCCCAAAGTTGGAGATGTAACCCAAGGTAAAGATACAGGGAAGCCCCAGAGATAACTTAGAAACAACAATTCCAGAGTGAGACAATGGGAAGGAGTTTTTCTGGAGGGATATCTGTCTGAAGAAAATGGAAATGAGGGAATATCTAATGAGCATGGCCAGGTGGAAAAGAGTACACAGAAAGGCTTTACATACTATTAATGGCTTAAGAAGAAATATTTATAGGGAAAACATAAAAAAAAACCCCAAGCAACCAAAAAAATAACTAGAGGAGGAAAAGTTACCCAAAAGTATACATCATTCACAATTTTGGATTAGTAATGAATAACACTCACATATTTAGAAAAATTAAAAATAGTAATTTAATTGTAAACTATATTATGATATTGTGATGATAGCAGCAGATAAGGAAGTTGATGAGTGTAAAAAATCCTTCTCATCAATATACAAACTCAATAGAAAAAATATAAAGTTGATAAAACAAGAAAATGATTTACTAAGTAGAATAGTTAGTATGAGTTGAACCACCTAAGAAAACACAAGTATAAGTGAAAATGATTGCTTTGGGGCTATATAGAAGGGATGAGATGGAAAAATAGAATTTAAATTATGGCTTTACACCACGGTTTTATTTTATTAAAAATGCAAGAGGTTTTAGGCAAATACAAGTATAAAAAGTAATTTACAAAAAATATTGGGGAACATAGTTGGAGACTCTTTTCTAACTGATAAGAATTTAGCTTTCACCAACTATGACTAGATTTTATTTTATTTTATTTTTTTAGATTTTATTTGTTTATTTGACAGAGAGAGACACAGCGAGAGAGGGAACACAAGCAGGGGGAGTGAGAGAGGGAGAAGCAGGCTTCCCGCCAAGCAGGGAGCCTGATGTGGGGCTTGATCCCAGGACCCCGGGATCATGACCTGAGCTGAAGGCAGACGCCCAACGATTGAGCCACCCAGGTGTCCCTATGACTAGATTTTATTTATTTATTTATTTATTTATTTATTTATTTTAAAGATTTTTATTTATTTTTTGAGAGAGCGAGAGAGAGACAGGAAGAGAGGGAACACAAGCAGGGGGAGTGGGAGAGGGAGAAGCAGGCTTCCCGCTGAGCAGGGAGACCGATGTGGGACTCGATCCCAGGACCCTGGGATCATGACCTGAGCCGAAGGCAGATGCTTAACGACTGAGCCACCCAGGCGCCCCCCTATGACTAGATTTTAAATAATGAAACCTTTCCTCTATGTATTTGAAATTTTAAACTGACCTTTGTATTTTTTCTTACACTTAACTCATCAAATCCAGAATGAACTGACACCAAAGATAAACAACCACAGAAACTAATTTTCTGAACTGATCCCTACATGAGCTATTTTTCTCATGAAATGATAAGGGTCGAAGTGATTTTTGTCTCAAATCAACCATTATCAACCATTATCTAGACTTTCTTTGAGCAGTGTTTCTGTCATCAGCAAATAAAAAGCAAAGCATGCTAACAAAATGCCACAGTTGACATTGGATCTGATGACAGTCATAGCATCATAAATGAGAGGTTAGGGGTATGTGCTTAGGAAGTATTCCTTTATTAGTCAAGGAAATATTTGTTTAGGGACTTGTTTTGATAAAATGGGAGCTTGAGTTGGATGAAGATAATCATAATGATTATAATGATGGTCAATGAATTCTTTCAATTATTTCAGAGACCTCTTCGTCCAACACACAGACCGCTCTATGTAATAATATTCATAAAATAACAACAACAAAAACTAATGATAGATATATACTAACCCTACAGAAATAAAGCAGATAGCTAGAGTGGATAAACTGGCCTTTGGAGGCTGAAGAGCACTGATAATTAATAACTCCAGATTTCACTAATATTTATTGAGTGCTCACTATATACCAGGAATTGTGTTTGATAATTTGCAAACATTAATGTCATGAAATCTCCAATTTACTTAAAAGAAATCTAACCGGAGAAGTTAGATTACTTGCCCCAAATCACACAACTAAAAAAATTATAGAACCAGGATTCAAACCCAGCTCAATATCAATCCCAATCCCATTCTCTTTCTATGTCAGAAAAATTATTTTGCTGAAGGTTTCTGGAGAATTACTTTGGAGAAGAAATTAAATGTGATGTGACTATACCTAAAAGAATGGAATGCAGGCCAACAGAGGCTTGTAAAAACAAAATTATTTTGGTTGTGGGTCCCCAAGCAACAACTCAGTTTTGCATATATTGAGACAAAGAAGAAAGAACCAGAAGGCCACCATGGTATCCACTCAGATATTAGTTCCCTTGAAATAAAATGAGTATTAAAATAAAATTACATATGGACACACAGAGCCAATATAAAATGCAAAATTAAAGAAGAGTTTGAACAGGAGAAATAGAGAAGAGAAGGAGAAGGAAGAGAAGGAGAGAAAAAAATAAGACAAATAGAGGAGAGGGTGAAGAGAAGAGACAAAGGAAAGGAAGAGAAGGGAAGTAAGCAAGCAAGAGAAAAGAAACATCTATATCCCTCTTTGTAATAAAAATAATTGGTGTGAAACCAGTTCTGGGAAGATTCGCCTTTTTGCCTAACCCAGACTTAGAGCTGAAAAAGTCAGTAACCCAGAAATGTTAATGGGCACAGATCAAAATAGACAATGGATGGATGGATGGATGGATGGATGGATGGGTAGATGGATGAGTAGCTGTCCTCTCAAGCCAAAAGACTAGGAAAGGAGCAGTCTACTAACATAGAAAACCTTTACATAATGACTGCACCCCTCCAGCCTAATACTGCAAAATAAACTCTGGCTTCATTCTGACCCATGTCAACAAATGCTGAGGGAAGAGCCAAATTTCCACTTTTGTCTGGCAGCAACAAGGTGTTTCGGTCTCCCCAGTAGGGTGATCTCAGAGAAGGCTGAGTGGAGAGTCTGCACTTCCACTCCAGGCTGGCAATAATGAAATACCCTTCCACACCCCACTGGGTTAATGTCAGAGGAGTCCCAGTGGAAAGTCAGGACATTTTCTACCATCCCACAGTAGCAAGGCCATAGTCTTGGTGATATTGGTAGAGGCCGCTCCTGCCCCACCCAGTCAGGGAGATTTAAGTGGTGGCTTAGTGAGAAAACTCCCACTCGACCCAACTTTTACAAGACCCACCCCCCCGACCTTAGGTGTCAAGAGAGACCAAGAGGGGAACTGGACCTCCACTCGCATCTGGCAGAAGTGACACAGCATCCCTCCTTCCCCTGATGAAGTGTCATCAGAAGAAGCCAGGTGAAATACAAGGCTCGTATAAGATCCAGAGTCTCATAACATAATACTCCAAATGTCCCAGGGTCAGTAAAGAAATCGCTTGTCACAACAAGAACTAGGAAGATCTCAAACTGAATGAAGAAAAAGGACAAAAATAAATGTGACAGAGACTTTAGAATCGTCTTAAAAGGATTTTAAAGCAGCCACCATGAAAATGTTTTAACAAGCAATTACAAGCATGCTTATAAGAAATGGAAAAATAGATAACCTTGACAATGATATAGAAAATCTCTGAAGTGAAATTGGAGACATTAAAAACAACAACAACACATGGAAAATGTTAAACTTAAAAATACAATAACAATGCCAGAAGAGAGGGTGGGTGGAGAGGTGGGCAAAATGGGTGAAGGGGAGAGGGAGGTACCGGCTTCCAGTTATGGAATGAATAAGCCATGGGGATGAAAGGTCCAGCAGAGGGAATATAGCAGTAATATTGTAATAGTGTTGCATGGTGACAAATGGTAGCTACACTTGAGGTGAGCACAGCATAACATACAGAGTTGGCCAATCACTCTGTTATACACCCGGAACTAATGTAACATTGCGTGTCAACTATACTTCAATTCGAAAAAAAATTCTGTAGAAAAAGATACTACCAAACAAAAAACAAAATATGCAACTACTATACAAGCCAGCATTGCAGTTTCGGACATTTTTCTTAGAAATATGAGGTTCATACAAGAGACTCATGCAAAAATGTGTACACAAATATTTATAACAGCTTTAGTTGTAATAGCCAAAGCCTGGAAGAAGACCCCAGGTATTCTTTAATAGGTAGGTGGTTAAACAAGCTGATCCATTTATGCCATGAAATAGTGTTCAGCAGTGAAAATGAATGAACTATTGATACGTACAACAACCTGGATGAATCTCCAAATAATTATGCTGAGTAAAAAAATCCAATCCCCGAAAATTACATATTGCATTATTCCATTTATATAACACTTTTGAGAAGACAAAATTTTATTAGGGAGGATATTCTAATGGTTAAGTGAAGTTCTTTCAACAGAAAGGAAACACAAAAAGAAGACACATTGTTTATGGGATCCCCATAGACAAATCAGCTCCAAGTCGTTTGCCTTTAAGCTCAAACACCTCGAACAGTTACAATGCCTCAAGGTGTGACTATCTAAGATGGAAACGGATACAATGCTGGAAATGTAATAATGCTCACTGCTGGTTCTCTCCACTATCTGGGGCCCAGGTACTTGGGTGACATGGATGGGTCAGGGAGAGTAAATGAGTCATGGGCCCTTGTCCTCTTGACACTGCAAGTAGCTCAGAGGAAAATTCCTTTCCCTCCCTCTTAACCAAAATTATAAATACTGTGTTTATCGAACTGGAATTAGAGAAGACTGTTCCCATCCCAGCAGAAATGAAACAAGACCAATTACCCTCTGTTTGGAAAGCAGTTCTAGGAAGACTTCTCTTTCCCATAGTGCAGCTAGATGGGTTAGATATACAGTTTGCTAGGCTTCTATTATGTGCCAGACACAATCCGTATTTTTCTGCTCCACCTTTTAAAACATCCATTTCACTTTGATGAAAGAAATTTTTTTAAAATTTAGAAGAAAGAAACCTTGGGACATCAAGAAGAAAGAAAGAAAAGCATATGCAAATATATGGGTAAATAGAAACTCACATGAGTCTTGGTGTCCCAGAATTACAGAAATGGTAACAATTAGAGGTTGCCACTGGTTAAGGATGGAGTGGAAGTTGGGAGTGGGTGTGGCTATAAAAAGGAAAGATGGAAAGATGAAGGATTCTTGTGGTGATGGAAACGTCTTGAACTTGATTGTATCAATGTCAATATCCTACTTTTGATATTGTACAAGATTTTGCAAGCGATTAGTGTTAGAGTAACTGGGTAAAGGTTACATGGAATCTCTTTATTCCTTACAGCTGCATAAAATCTACAAATATCTCAAAATTAATGTTTTTTTTAAAAGATTTATTTATTTATTTTAGAGAGAGAGAGAGTGCGAGCAGGGGGAAGGGCAGAGGGAGACAGAAAGGGAGAGAGAAACTCCAGCAGACTCCCTGCTGAGCTTGGAGCCCGAAGTGAGAAGATCCCATCACCCTGAGATCATGACCCCAGCCGAAATCAAGAGCCAGCTACCCAACTCAGCCACCCAGGCATCCCTCAAAATTAATGTTTAATTTAAAAAATTTAATATTGTGATCATAAAATGAGTAAACCCTATAGGCAAAAGTACTTAGTTGATGCTTCCTTTATAAAAGCCTATGTTGCCCAAATTGTTCTGTATAATAACAGTACTTCCAAATATTATATGTTTTGATTTTACACTTGATGGAATTAATTAAACATGCATTTTAAATGAGCATGTTTCAGGAAATTGGAAATATTTCCACCATCATCACAACCTCAATGGGCTAAGTCCAGCCCAGCAGGACTATTTGAATAGAATATTTCAAGGATCTGGATCCTATGCTCAATTATATATATATATATATATATATATATATATATATATTTTAAAGTTCTTCACAGGTTGGTGACCCCTCTCATCTTTTCTTGGCTGATATTAACTGATTCTATGGTTATTCTGTTTTCAAGGTAAATTCTTTCTTATCTACCAATTCTTCTTAAGGATACCACTAAAGCAGGGTATATCTTGTCACTTTCCTTCACAGTCCATTGGACAGAGCTAGTATCCTGGTCCCAACCTAAATGCTATAAATTTTTTTCAAGTGCCCAGGAATTAAAAGAAAACTGGATACACTCAGTTCTAGTTATCTCTACCTTATCGAATTTTATAAATTAGTGTTCTTTTTTTTGAATGGCAAAAGAGACAGAGCTGGACCTGGTTCTGATTCTTCAGAATGCTCACTTAAATTCATCCTCAATCATTTTTAGAGATTGTTCCCCTCCTCTGGTCATCAGCACAGGTAAAAATCACTGCATCCCCAGGAAGGACGAGATTCACTTATGCAGAGGCACAGCAGGGCAGTGGAAAGAACACGGGAGCTGGGTCAGAAGAACTTTCTGCAATCCCAGCTCCTTCCATTACATGATCTCCATGAGGCTGAGCAATGCACTTAGTTCTTTCAGCTTCAATTTCAACATCTGCTTACTGGCGTAGTTTGGAGAATACATAAAACAATGCCTTTATAAAATGACTTATAAAGAGTAAAATGCCCACAGTTCAAGGATAGTGTCTGTTTCACTTACTGCTCTAATCCCTGCAGACTTCCTGACACTCAAACAAGTCATCAGAAGTTTTGCTTATTTGAAAAGGAGAATGGCCTGTTATAACTTCAGTCTAAAGGCACAGAGAGAAGTTCTAGACCAAGGAAGGTAGAATTATAAGCAAATATGTATGGTTTGTTGCTGAAAGAAAGCATGGGTTGTGCCTCCTTGAGCTGCAGGAAACGTTCTCCACCCAGCATCTCCCGAAAGAGAATTTTCTTTTGACTCTTATGGTCTATTTCACTTGCCCAGGAAATCTTGAGGCCAGGGTGTCCCTCACTTTTCCCAGGCTTCACTTCCCTTACACTTCCAACCATACCTCCACATGGAATCTGAGCCACAGGGAAGTCTCATCGGGTAATTATAGACTGAGCATGAGGGATCATATCACTCAGATAATGAGCATAGGATTTGGGTAACTTCCCAATTAGTTTAATCAGACAGCTTATTTTCTTTCTTCCCTTGTTGCTGCAAACCAGACTAAAATGCAGAAGGTTTTTCCCTGCCTTAGTTAGTTGAGTACAGGAAAAACAAAGACATTGGGGCTAATTTCCTAGTCCTCTAGGATCTCAGCCAGCCTAGAACGACCACCACTGAATGTGGATTATGACGGTGTATCATGAACATGACCACGGGGGATCTCGAAGATGCCATAGAAGCATATAACGTGACAAACTGTCCTTGTTGTGGGGATCAGAGGATAGACGAGATTCCACTGGCAAAGACAATGGACTGGAAAAGGGCTCTGGAGTGCAGGTGCCCCTTCGGATCACTACATTTGTATCTTTGGGGTAAATACCTAGTAGTGACATCAGAGAAAGACAGTTATCATGATTTCACTCATATGTGGAATTTAAGAAACAAAACAGAGGAACGTAGGGGAAGGGAGGGAAAAATAAAACAAGATGAAATCAGAGAGGGAGACAAACCATAAAAGACTCTCAATCATAGGAAACAAACTGAGGGTTGCTGGAGGGGAGGGAAGTGAGGGGATGGGATAACTGGGTGATGGGCATTAAGGAGGACACATAATATAATGAGCACCGGATGTTATATAAGACTGATGAATCACTGAACTCTACCTCTGAAACTAATAATACCCTATATGTTAAGTATATGTTAATTAATTGAATTAAAATAAATAAATAAATACATAAATTAATTAATTACTTTAAAAGAAAGGGCTCTGGAGGTGCAGCCTGGAGAGCGAGAGGATCACTGGAGAGAAACAAAGCCAGAGAGGGAGGACGAGGCAAGAGCCAGGCGGGGCTCATAGTTATGTCAAATGGGCAGGCTCATGTCAGAAGGAAAACTTTTAGACCCTATAGGGTTTTAGCCAATGGATTTTCAGTAATGTTATCATTATGAGAGCAAATAGATTGTAGGGAGGTAAGATAGGAAGCCTGATGACTTATTAAGAGACAGTCTCTCTTATACAGGTAAGAAACAAGGTAGCAATCTTAGAAATGGTGGTAACTTTATGGAACAAAAATAGTTGGTGGATTCGTGAAGAGATTTTAAGGGATAAAAAAAATGACACAACTTGGTAATTAATTATGCGTTTAGGGATTAGTAAAGAAGAGACATATCAATTTTCTAGGGTTGCCACAACAAAATACCATAAACTGATATTTTCATCTGTGGCTTAAACAAGAGAAATTTATTTTCTCATACTTCTGGAGGCTAGAAGTCCAAGATCAAGGTGCTGGCCAATTTGGTTCCTCCTGAGTCCTCTCTCAGAGAGAGAGATGGCCACCTCGTTGCTATGTCCTCATGTTCTTTTTTCTTTTTTTCCTTGTGCATGTGCATCAAAAAATTCCTCTCCAGCTGTGAACTTGTGAAACCAGGAAAGTTAACTGCTTCCAAAATATAATGATGGGACAGGCATAGGATAGATATTCTTGTTTCAAAAGAGAGACATCAGAAAGAAGAAAGGTATCATGGGTCCCTAGCAAATCTGAAACCTAGCAGGGCAAATTATGTGAGATTTTAAGGCTTGAGAATAATGCTCTCATGCTCCCTCTCTCTCTTTTTTCTGCCACTGTGGTGGCAGCCCTCCCTTCTGGGCCCACAAGGGTGACAGCCCCATTTCTGAGACCATGGGCAGCAATCAGACCTCCTGAAACCAAGGAGGAGGCAGCCTCATCCCCTCAGCTGTGCCCTCTGGGTCTGTGGTGGCTGTGGCAGGCTTGCCAATCTCTGAATCCCCTTGGGAACATTCTCCCCTTTCCTTGAAGGGTAAACTGTATTCACAGCCACATAGCTCATAGTGTCCCATCCCATAGACACTCAGAAGTCTGACTGCTTTCCTTCCCTTTGTCTGCTCTGTGTCCCATGTAGTCCCAGCTGGCAGTGTTTCTGCTGGTATAGCCCTAGCTCTGTTCCAGGCTTCTACTGAGATGGCTGATCCGATCTCATAATCTCTTTATCAAATGATAGTCCAACGTTCCCTTGGTGCTCTCTCCAGAACATGCTTTCTCATTTTTTGCTGTATGGATAGGCTGAGATTTTTTCCAAATCTTCACGTTCTGGTTCTTTTTTGCTTAAAAGTTCCTTCTTCCATTTCTATCTCTCCTCTGACATCTTACTAGATGCATCGAGGAGAGACCTGGCCCCACCTTCGACATTTTGCTTAGAAATAGCCTCAGCTAAATAAATATCCAAGTCCTTTGCTCACAATGTCTACCTTCTGCAAAACATAGAACACAATTCAGCCAGGTTCTTTGCCACTTTAGAACACTATCACCTGCTGAAGGGCATCTCGGCTGCTTCCACAGTTTGGCTATTGTGCACATTGCTGATACGAACATTGGGGTGCATGTGGCCCTTCTTTTCATTACATCTGTATCTTTGGGGTAAATGCCCAGTAGTACAATTGCTGGATCATAGGGGTAGCTCTATTTTTAACTTTTTGAGGAAGCTCCATACTGTTTTCCAAAGTGGCAAGTATCAACTTGCATTCCCACCAACAATGTAAGAGGGTTCCCCTTTCTCCACAACCTCTCCAACATTTGTTGTTTCTTGCCTTGTGAATTTTTGCCATTCTAACTAGTGTAAGGTGGTATCTCAATATGGTTTTGATTTGAATTTGATGGCTAATGATGATGAACATTTTTTCATGTGTCTGTTAGCCAGATGAATAGATAAAGAAGATGTGGTCCATATATACAATGGAATATTACTCAGCCATCAGAAAGGATGAATACCCAACTTTTACATCAACATGGATGGGACTGGAGGAGATTATGCTAAGTGAAATAAGTCACGCGGAGAAAGTCAATCATCATATGGTTTCACTTATTTGTGGAACATAAGGAATAGCATGGAGGACATCAGGAGAAGGAAGGGAAAAATGAAGGGGGAGAAATCGGAGGGGGAGATGAACCATAAGAGACTATGGACTACAGGAGACAAACTGAGGGTTTCAGAGGAGAGGGGGTGGGGGGATGGGTTAACCCAGTGATGGGTATTAAGGAGGGCATGTATTGCATGGAGCGCTGGGTGTTATATTCAAACAATGAATCATGGAACACTACATCAAAAACTAATGGGGGGGCGGAGCAAGATGGCAGAGGAGTAGGAGACCCGGATTTCGTCTGGTCTCAGGAATTCAGCTGGATAGGGATCAAACCATTCTGAACACCTACAAACTCAACAGGAGATCGAAGAAAAGAATAGCAACAACTCTCTGAACAGAAAAGCGACCACTTTCTGGAAGGTAGGACGTGCGGAGAAGTGAATCCGTGGCGATATTCGGGAGGATAGATGGCGGGGGAGGGGTCTCCATCGGCCGCTTCTGGCAAGTGATAGAGCCATGGTGCTCAAAATCGGAACTTTTAGAAGTCGGCTCCGCTGAGGGACGTCACTCCAGTGGCTAAGCAGGGGGTGGAAACCTCGCGGGACCGTGTGGTCTCAGGACCCTCAGGGTCACAGAAAGACCGGGGGTGCCTGAGTGTGGCAGAGCTCCCAGGTATGGGAGCGGGGAAGCCGGCTGCAGAGACGGAGCCGAGGCGCGGGCTCTCAGCTCGGGGTTGCCATAAACCATGATCAGCGGCACAGTCGGGCCACTGCTCCTCCAGCAGGGACCCAACAAGCGGCAGATCCGGGGAGACTCACCTTCTTCCCCCAGGAGAAGCGGCATGGGAGTGCACCGCAGGGATCTGCTGGGTTTGGAGACTCCACCCAGGGTCGGGTGCCAGAGATAGAAACGCGCGGTCACAGGCCGGGTAAGTACAGAGTGCGGCCGGAGACTGGGGAGATGGGAGTGATTGACTGCTTTTCTCTGGGGGCGCACTGAGGAGCGGGGCCCCGAGTTCTCGGCTCCTCCAGGGCGGAGATTGGGAGGCCGCCATTTTCACTCTCTGCCTCCAAAACTGTACGGAAAGCTTGCAGGGAACAAAAGCTCCGGAGAGCAAACCCGAGCAGATTACTTAGCCCGGACCGGCAAGGGCGGGGCAATTCCACCTCCGGCAAAGACATTTGGGAACCACGGCAACAGGCCCCTCCCCCAGAAGATCAGCGAGAACAGCCAGCCAAGACCAAGTTTACCAATGAGAACGGCAGAACTCCAGCGCTAGGGGAATACTGCACATAGAATCCACGGATCCATGGCTTTTTTACCATGATTCTGTAGTCTTTCAAAGTTAATTTTTTTTAACTTTTTTTGTTTTTTGAATTTTTCTTTTTCCCTTTTTCAATGAACATCTTATCAATCCCTTTTTTAAAAAAACATTTTTATTTTTCATTTTTAGAGTCATATTCTATCCCTTCATAGTAGTTACCCGTATTTTTGGCATATATATATGTAAGTTGTTCTCTCTTTAAAATTTTGAGATAGTTTCTTCTAACAGATCAAAATATACCCTAAATCTCTAGTGTATGGTTTTTTTCTACTCCCCTGCCTGATCACATTCTCTCCTTTTTCTTTTTTTTTTTTAAATCCTCTTCTTTCTTTTTTCAAACAACTTCTTAGCAATTCCTTTTATAAAATTTTTTATAACTTCCATCTTTACAGTCATATTCTATCCCTTCATCGTATCAACCCTTATTTTTGTACATATATAAGTTTTTCTTTCTTTAAAATTTTGGGAGGCACTTTCTTCTAACAGACCAAAATACACCCAAAATCTAGTGTGTGGCACTGATCTGTATACCAGACTGATCATATTTGATCATATTCTGGTTTTTTTTTGTTTTGTTCTGTTTTTGTTTGTTTTTATCTTTTTCTCTTTCTTTTTTTCTTTTTCCTTTTTTCTCTCTTTCCCTTTCTTTTCCCCTGCTTCAGGTCTTTTCTGATTTGTTTAGAGTATATTTTCTGGGGACCTTGTTACCCTGTTAGCATTTTGTTCTCTCATTAATCTATTCTCCTCTGGACAAAATGACAAGACGGAAAAAATCACCTCAACTAAAAGAACAAGAGGTAGTACCGACTGCCAGGGACCTACTCAATACGGACATTAGTACGATGTCAGATCTAGAGTTCAGAATCATCACTTTAAAGATACTAGCTGGGCTTGAAAAAAACATGGAAGTTATTAGAGAAACGCTTTCTGGAGAAGTAAAAGAACTAAAATCTAACCAAGTAGAAATCAAAAAGGCTATTAATGAGGTGCAATCAAATATGGGGGCGCTAACTGCTAGGATAAATGAGGCAGAAGAAAGAATCAGTGAGATAGAAGACCAAATGATGGAAAATAAAGAAGCTGAGAAAAAGAGAGATAAACAACTACTGGATCACGAGGGCAGAATTCGAGAGATAAGCGATACCATAAGACAGAACAACATTAGAATAATTGGGATTCCAGAAGAAGAAGAAAGAGAGAGGGGGGCAGAAGGTATAATGGAGCAAATTATAGCAGAGAACTTCCCTAATTTGGGGAAGGAAACAGGCATCAAAATCCAGGAAGCACAGAGAACCCCTCTCAAAATCAATAAAAATAGGTCAACACCCCGACATCTAATAGTAAAACTTACGAGTCTCAGAGATAAAGAGAAAATCCTGAAAGCAGCTCGGGAGAAGAGATATGTAACCTACAATGGTAGAAACATTAGATTGGCAACAGACCTATTCACAGAGACCTGGCAGGCCAGAAAGGACAGGCATGATATCTTCAGAGCAATAAATGAGAAAAATATGCAGCCAAGAATACTATATCCAGCTAGGCTGTCATTGAAAATAGAAGGAGAGATAAAAAGCTTAAACAAATACTAAAGGAATTTGCAAACATGAAACCAGCCCTACAAGAAATCTTGAAAGGGGTCCTCTAAGCAAAGAGAGAGCCTAAAAGCAACATAGACCAGAAAGGAACACAGACAATATACAGTAACAGTCACCTTACAGGCAATACAATGGCACTAAATTCATATCTTTCAATAGTTACCCTGAATGTGAATGGGCTAAATGCCCCAATCAAAAGACACAGGCTATCAGATTGGATTAAAAAACAAGACCCATCGATATGCTGTCTGCAAGAGACTCATTTTAGACCCCAAGACACCCCTAGATTGAAAGTGAGGGGGTGGAAAACCATTTATCATGATAACGGACACCAAAAGAAAGCTGGTGTGGCAATCCTTATATCAGACAAGTTAGATTTTAAACCAAAGACTGTAATAAGAGATGAGGAAGGACACTATATCCTACTTAAAGGGTCTATCCAACAGGAAGATCTAACAATTGTAAATATCTATACCCCTAACATGGGAGCAGCCAATTATATAAGGCAATTAATAACAGAAGCAAAGAAACACATTGACAACAATACAATAATAGTGGGGGACTTTAACACCCCCCTTACTGAAATGGACAGATCGTCTAAGCAAAAGATCAACAAGGAAATAAAGACTTTAAATGACACACTGGACCAAATGGACTTCACAGACATATTCAGAACATTCCATCCCAAAGCAACGGAATACACATTCTTCTCTAGTGCCCATGGAACATTCTCCAGAATCGATCACATCCTAGGTCATAAATCAGGTCTCAACCGGTACCAAAAGATTGGGATCATTCCCTGCCTATTTTCAGACCACAATGCTTTGAAACTAGAACTCAATCACAAGAGGAAAGTCAGAAAGAATTCAAATACATGGAGGCTAAAGAGCATCCTACTAAAGAATGAATGGGTCAACCAGGAAATTAAAGAAGAATTAAAAAAATTCATGGAAACCAATGAAAATGAAAACACAACTGTTCAAAATCTTTGGGATGCAGCAAAGGCAGTCCTAAGAGGAAAGTAGATAGCAATACAAGCCTCTCTCAGGAAACAAGAAAGGTCTCAATAACACAACCTAACCCTACACCTAAAGGAGCTGGAGAAAGAACAGCAAATAAAGCCTAAACCCAGCAGGAGAAGAGAAATAATAAAGATCAGAGCAGAAATCAATGAAATAGAAACTAAAAGAACAGTAGAACAGATCAACGAAACTAGGAGCTAGTTCTTTGAAAGAATTAACAAGATTGATAAACCCCTGGCCAGACTTATCAAAAAGAAAAGAGAAATGACCCAAATCAACAAAATCATGAATGAAAGAGGAGAGATCACAACCAACACCAAAGAAATACAAACAATTATAAGAACATATTATGAGCAACTCTATGCCAGCAAATTAGATAACCTGGAGGAAATGGATGCATTCCTAGAGGTGTATCAACTATCAAAACTGAACCAGGAAGAAATTGAAAACCTGAACAGACCTATAACCACTAAGGAAATTGAAGCAGTCATCAAAAATCTCCCAACAAACAAAAGCCCAGGGCCAGATGGCTTTCCAGGGGAATTCTACCAAACATTTAAAGAAGAATTAATACCTATTCTTCTGAAACTGTTCCAAAAAATAGAAATGGAAGGAAAACTTCCAAACTCGTTTTATGAGGCCACCATTACCTTGATCCCAAAACCAGACAAAGACCCCATCAAAAAGGAGAATTACGGACCAATATCCCTGATGAACATGGATGCAAAAATTCTCACCACAATACTAGCCAATAGGATCCAACAGTACATTAAAAGGATTATTCACCACGACCAAGTGGGATTTATCCCTAGGCTGCAAGGTTGGTTCAACATCTGCAAATCAATCAATGTGATACAATACATTAACAAAAGAAAGAACAAGAACCATATGATCCTCTCAATAGATGCAGAAAAAGCATTTGACAAAGTACAGCATCCTTTCTTGATCAAAACTCTTCAGAGTATAGACATAGAGGGTACATACCTCAATATCATAAAAGCCATCTATGAAAAACCTACAGCGAATATCATGCTCAATGGGGAAAAACTGAGAGCTTTCCCCCTAAGGTCAGGAACGTGGCAGGGATGTCCACTATCACCACTGCTATTCAACATAGTATTAGAAGTCCTAGCCACAGCAATCAGACAACAAAAAGAAATCAAAGGCATCCAAATCGGCAAAGAAGAAGTCAAACTCTCACTCTTTGCAGATGATATGATACTTTATGTGGAAAACCCCAAAGACTCTACCCTAAAACTGCTAGAACTCATACAGGAATTCAGTCAAGTGGCAGGATATAAAATCAATGCACAGAAGTCAGTGGCATTCCTATACACCAACAACAAGACAGAAGAAAGAGAAATTAAGGAGTCAATCCCATTTACAATTGCACCCAAAACCATAAGATACCTAGGAATAAATCTAACCAAAGAGGCAAAGGATCTGTACTCAGAAAACTATAAAATACTCATGAAAGAAATGGAGGAAGACACAAAGAAATGGAAAAACGTTCCATGCTCATGGATTGGAAGAACAAATATTGTGAAGATGTCAATGCTACCTAGAGCAAATCTACACATTCAATGCAATCCCCATCAAAATACCATCCACTTTTTTCAAAGAAATGGAACAAATAATCCTAAAATTTGTATGGAACCAGAAAAGACCCCGAATAGCCAGAGGAATGTTGAAAAAGAAAAGCAAAGCTGGCAGCATCACAATTCCGGACTTCCAGCTCTATTACAAAGCTGTCATCATCAAGACAGTATGGTACTGGCACAAAAACAGACACATAGATCAATGGAACAGAATAGAGAGCCCAGAAATGGACCCTCAACTCTATGGTCAACTAATCTTTGACAAAGCAGGAAAGAATGTCCAATGGAAAAAAGACAGTCTCTTCAACAAATGGTGTTGGGAAAACTGGATAGCCACATGCAGAAGAATGAAACTGGACCATTTCCTTACACCACACACAAAAATAGACTCCAAATGGTTGAAAGACCTCAATGTGAGACAGGAGTCCATCAAAATCCTAAAGGAGAACACAGGCAGCAACCTCTTCGACCTCAGCCACAGCAACTTCTTCCTAGAAACATCGCCAAAGGCAAGGGAAGCAAGGGCAAAAATGAACTATTGGGACTTCATCCAGATAAAAAGCTTTTGCACAGCAAAGGAAACAGTCAACAAAACCAAAAGACAACCGACAGAATGGGAGAAGATATTTGCAAATGACATATCAGATAAAGGGCTAGTATCCAAAATCTATAAAGAACTTATCAAACTCAACACCCAAAGAACAAAGAATCCAATCAAGAAATGGGCAGAAGACATGAACAGACATTTTTCCAAAGAAGACATCCAAATGGCCAACAGACATGAAAAAGTGCTCAACATCGCTCGGCATCACGGAAATCCAAATCGAAACGTCAATGAGATACCACCTCACACCAGTCAGAATGGCTAAAATTAACAAGTCAGGAAATGACAGATGTTGGCGGGGATGCGGAGAAAGGGGAACCCTCCTACACTGTTGGTGGGAATGCAAGCTGGTGCAGCCACTCTGGAAAACAGTATGGAGGTTCCTCAAAAAGTTGAAAATAGAGCTACTGTACGATCCAGCAATTGCACTACTGGGTATTTACCCCAAAGATACAAAAGTAGGGATCCAAAGGGGTACGTGCACCCCGATGTTTATAGCAGCAATGTCCACAATAGCCAAACTGTGGAAAGAGCCAAGATGTCCATCGACAGATGAATGGATAAAGAAGAGGTGGTATTTATATACAATGGAATATTATGCAGCCATCAAAAGGAATGAGATCTTGCCATTTGCAACGACGTGGATGGAACTGGAGGGTATTATGCTGAGCGAAATAAGTCAATCAGAGAAAGACATGTATCATATGATCTCACTGATATGAGGAATTCTTAATCTCAGGAAACAAACTGAGGGTTGCTCAAGTGGGGGGTGGGGTGGGAGGGATGGGCTGACTGGGTGATAGACATTGGGGAGGTTATGTGTTCTGGTAAGCGCTGTGAATTGTGCAAGACTGTTGACTCTCAGATCTGTACCTATGAAACAAATAATGCAATATATGTTAAGAAAAAAAGAAAAGAAGAAGATAGCAGGAGGGGAAGAATGAAGGGGGAAATCGGAGGGGTAGACAAACCATGAGAGACGATGGACTCTGAAAAACAAACTGAGGGTTCTAGAGGGGAGGGCGGGAGGATGGGTTAGCCTGGTGATGGGTATTAAAGAGGGCACGTTCTGCATGGAGCACTGGGTGTTATGCACAAACAATCAATCATGGAACACTACATCTAAAACTAATGATGTAATGTATGGGGATTAACATAACAATAAAAAAATTAAAAAAAAATAATGAAGTACTGTATGGTGACTAACATAACATAATAATAATAATAAAAAAAAGAAACCAGCTTAAGCAAAGGGAAACAAAACAAAACAAAAAAACACTCTATGTTAATTATACTGGAATTAAGTAAATAAATAATTTTTTTAAAACAAAACTAACAAAAAAGAACACCATCATCTTTTCTCCAGTGTCCAATAACATGTTCCTCATTTTTATCTGGGATGTCACCGGAAGCAGCTTGAACGGCCATATTTCTACCAATGGTCTCTTTCGGGAAACCTAGGATTTTCTGGGAGGCACCTCAAAACTCTTCTGACTTCCACCCACAGCATTTCCAAAGCCACTTCACATTTGCAGGTATTTGTTATAGCAGCACCCCACTTCCCAGTAGCAAAATCTGTATTCATTTTCTAGGGCTGCCATAACAGAGGACCCCAGATTGGCTGATTTTAACAGCACTGATTTCATTTTCTCTATTCTGGAGGCTGGAAGGCAGAAATTAAGGCACAGTACCAATGGCTCTCTTGAGGGTCGGGTATTTTGAGATCTCTCTACTGTGGAAACAGGACTACTGACAATTCCCACCCCTTCCAGAACCCTCTTTGCTCTAACCATCTCAAGATTGCCTAAAATAGAAGAATAATTTAAAAGAATTCATGATTCCCTCTGAGGAAAATTTACAGGAAGACTTCAAAGGTCATGCACATCACGAAGATTATCTGAAGTCCTTTTGGTTCTCAGGGAAAGAAATATTGTTGCATCCAATCTGGCACATGTGAAGCCCTCTTCCAGTTCTTTCTGGGGAGAACTAGAACCAGTACATAAGAAGGGTGCCACTGTGGGGGGGGGGATGCCAAAGAGTCTGGGAGGTCACCCTCAAAGACTTTTGGTCCACAAACCCTCAGAGAAAAGCTGGTTTTCCTATGGCACAGCCACGCACGCTGTCTGTTGTAAACATTTCCCCCAAAGGATCAGGAGGTTAAACATAGGAGGTGGGTTACTAAGTGACTTTCAGAGAACGTTGCCACCCGTATGTGGGTCGTTCAGTGAAGGATCTTTGCACGAGCAGGATGCTTCTTAGTAAGAAGAAACCCTCAGCCTGCACTCTGGTTGGGACATTTTGGTCTCACACCCTTGCTGCCTTTTTCTTTCATTGGGGGGCCTGTTTCTTTCTGGCTCAGGTCCAGGGCCAGAAGAGTCATTGATCAACAATGAGAGAAGGTCTTTGATAGGCAGCCAAGGCCAAGCAGAGGTTTGCCATGGGCGATTTGGTTTTGAAGTATAGTTTATGAATGAAGTAAAACAAAAGCAAAAACCAAAAAACATGCTTCTACATGATCTGTCTTTTGGTCTGCGAGTGAGAATACGCAATTATAGGAAAAGAAGGAAGAGAGCAATTATACACTTAATGAACAATACATATTTAGAAAGAATGTCATGTTTCTAACAGATTTGCTTATTGTACATAAGGCTCTCTAGCCTTATTCATGCCATGCTCTATCATCTTGAAACTTCATATCCAATGGTATAAAACTATTTGCATTTTCCTGGGTAAGCTTTGCTACTTAATACCTCTGTGTAATACCTTGACACAGACTCTTTTTTTGTTTTTCTGAATTAACTACCTTTCCTGCTCTCCACTCTGATCTGATCTCAACTATGAAGCTTTTCCTTATTTCCCTTTGCAAAACAAGACTAACAGCTTATTCTTTGTGCACTGTATAATTCTTCTGTGCTGGAATCATCCTTGCTTCTTGAGTTGGGTCTATTATACCCTATAGGTTTATGAAGGTCCTGGGAATCCATGTGGGAAACTTGGCACATTTTCTTTTGTTGTTGTTGTTCACCAATTACACTTGAAGATTTTTTAAAAAAGATTTTATCTATTTATTTGAGAGAAAGAGAGAAAAAAAAAAAAACAAGAAGGGGAAGGGTAGAGGGACAAGCAGATTCCCTGCTGGGTTCAATCCCAGGACCCTGAGATCATGACCTGAGCCTAAGTCAGACACTTAACGACTGAGTCACTCAGGTGCCCCTACACTTGATTTTAAGAGAGAGAGAGAGAGAACCTATAAGTTAGAAAAGATACATCATTGTGTAGAATTTTTTAATTTTTTCTTAAAATATCAAACAAGAGTCCTTGAAAAATATTTACTCTTCTGACAACTTGGTGTGAATCCTGGCTTCAGATCTTTAACGTAGGCAATCTTTGTCTTCAATTTTGGTGGAAACTTTTGTGACTGCACACCTCACCCTAGATTCTATTCATTAGTTTCCATGTATGTATTGCTGAAAATGCTAAGGAATGCATTTAGTAAAGGCACCAGTGTTATTCATCAGTGTGTCCTTAGCATTTTGCATACTGAACAGTACCTAGTATCTTTCAAATTAAACCAACATGAGGCAGATGGGATTTCATCATGCATAGTAAAAAATGATGACATTAGATAACTTAGTTAATAAACCTGTTCTGTGAAGTGCTAAATGTGGATGCAGCATAAGAATAAGAACAGACAAAATCGGTTTATACAACAGTCAGTCACACAGAAATCTCCATTAATCAATACTTCATTGACACTGATCTTCATAATGTAGACCTCAGAATAATTTGTGAAGCATTAATAGAAGTCAGATTTGATTAAATCGTATTCATAAACTTTCAGGACTAAATGTGGACTTAGAAATCACCTGGTCCAGGGATGGTAAATGTGCATATGTGTATGGCCACTCTTCATTTTCTAAGAGGCTGGCAGACATCATCAATCAATCACAAGACTCCTTTTCACTGAGCCTGGCTACAGATGTAAAACACTTCTTAACCCATTATTCGAGGCAGGCACGACCCCAGTCAGTATGATCTTGCAAAGAAGATGAGATCTATCTTTTTTTTATTATTATTATGTTATGTTAATCACCATACAGTACATCATTAGTTTTTGATGTAGTGTTCCATGATTCATTGTTTGCGTATAACACCCAGTGCTCCATGCAGAACGTGCCCTCTTTAATACCCATCACCAGGCTAACCCATCCTCCCACCCCCTCCCCTCTAGAACCCTCAGTTTGTTTTTCAGAGTCCATCGTCTCTCATGGTTCGTCTCCCCCTCTGATTTCTCCCCCTTCATTCTTCCCCTCCTGCTATCTTCTTCTTTTTTTTTTTTTTAACATATAATGTATTATTTGTTTCAGAGGTACAGATCTGAGATTCAACAGTCTTGCACAATTCACAGCACTCACCATAGCACATACCCTCCCCAATGTCTATCACCCAGCTGCCCCATCCCTCCCACCCCCCACCACTCCAGCAACCTTCAGTTTGTTTCCTGAGATTAAGAATTCCTCATATCAGTGAGGTCATATGATACATGTCTTTCTCTGATTGACTTATTTCGATTAGATCTATCTTTAATTAAATCCAATTCTACATCCAAAGAATGGGTGGGCCGGGGATGTGGAGAAAAGGTGGGGGGAAATCCTAGTGGCAGACACCATACTGTTCTCTTTGTTCCAAGGCTAAAACAAGATTCTTTCCTTGGCTTCCTTATGAGCTTGAATTATCTTCCATGAGGTACCTCGACCCTTCTTATAAAATGCCTTCAGGGCAGTTCTGTTCCATCGATGAACCAGACATGATCAGATGTAAACTACCAAATGTAGGCACTAAGTAGTTTGAAGCTGGAATCTTTGACCATAAACATATGCCCGGGGTATGGTTGGGGTGAAGAAATAAAAGACAGAAGTAATCAACTTTATTCGAGGAGGAGAGAAAGGGGAAATAGAAAAGATGGCAATGAAGAAGTGATACTTCTGTTAGATCTCAAAGGATGAGTAAAATCTCATGAAGGCAATATAAAATGAAAGCCATTCCAGCCAGAGGAAACACAGAGGCATGAAGTGAGAACCACCATCACACTAAAAGCCATCAGTATTGTCATGGCAAACATACCAGGGGACATGTGGTAGGAAAAGGGTTTTTTA
The DNA here is from genome assembly GCF_004348235.1 of Phoca vitulina. Classification (NCBI taxonomy): domain Eukaryota; kingdom Metazoa; phylum Chordata; class Mammalia; order Carnivora; family Phocidae; genus Phoca; species Phoca vitulina. Next base: position 22,799,506 of record NW_022589721.1, on the reverse strand, counting down.
ATACTCATGATTGAAAGAAAAGAAAAAAAGAGGGACAGGAAGAGGAGGGAGAGAGAATAAAGGGAGTGGAAGACAATCATCAAAGGCATTACCATCAAGTACATCCGTGAGTGTGGCATTCACATCTTTCTCTAGACTCAGATTCAGAGAGAATGGTGTTTGTCTGAGGTTGACCAATTGAAAAGTGGTGGGGCTGGGGTTCCACAGAGGACCTTTGATTTCAAAGCCCATGCTCATTTTCTGTTGCCACTCAGCACCACTGGGATCAGTGGGCATCTTCCCAAGCAAGGTTATTAGTTTGATGAGGACTTGGCTGTCATTGATATTGGTAAGTTCTGATATATTTGCTCATAAATCAGCTCTGTTCCTTTGTGCTTAATTGTCAACAGTTTGAATGAGATAGTTGCCCCCTCATTTTGGATGTCTTTCTCCTGCTCCCAAAGCACTTGAAAGGGCTTATACAAGAAGACACAACTCAACAGATACTGAAACCTAGCTCTGACTCTAAGTAGACCTATGATCTTACTAAGACACATACAATTTGTTTTTCAAGTTTTTCATTTACTAAAATATATTTAAGGAGAGTCAGTGTTGAATAAGTGAGAGAATGTGCTGGGTGTTAGACAGATCTGGGTTTGAATCCCCACACTGCGACTTTCCACTTGCATGATCTTTACTATGTTAATTAACTGCCCTGACAGTCAAGTTTCTCATTTATAAAATGAGGACAATCGTATATTCACACAGCTTTGTTATGAAAATTAAGTATGATCATATGTGTAACGTTCCAACCTCTATCTATAGGATCTTTATAAGTAGAAGGCCCCTTTACTTTTCATCTTCAGCGAGTTGCCTATGAAGGAAAAATGGTCCCCACGCTTACAGACCTCAGTCATGAAGCAGATATGAGACTGGGCAGCTTTGGAGAATTTCCCAGGATTGGTAGGGTAGAAGTGGGAAACCCCCTCTACTGCATGTCTGAGTACACGATCTCAATTCAGAAAAGTCTCACAGGGCTTTTGGCTAATATGTTATTTCCATTATTTCTCTGCACCCCTCTTAAATTGCTCCACCCATCCTACCAACTATGTAGGAGGCTTCTGCCAGTACACACTTGGGTCTTTGGAGGGAAAGAGAAAGAAGGCAGAGTCTTTGATTCAATGACAAATCTATGCCCCCAACTTCACAACCATGCTGAGCTAGATGGATTCACAAATACCGCTCTCAGATTGCAGACTCGCCAGGATCAGGAAAAAAAAATTGACTGATACATCACGGGCACTGATTAGTCAGAATTGGTGCCAACTGAAAATGACAAATAGGGTCATGCAATTTAAATGATTGCCTCTTAGTCATGGCTACAATAGAGATGTAGATTTGGAAAGTGTACTTTTGCTTTGGTTTAATATTGAACAGGAAAAACAAACTGCGGAAAAGGATTCAGATGAAGACACCAGTGGGCAGACACCGTTTCCAATATCACACTGCTTCCTCAGAGCTGTGCCCCAAGTTTGCCATCAGGCAACTCAACTCATTTTGAGTGAGGGTTTTTTCCTTAGCACACGGGGACCTTCCACTCTCTCCCTTTTGGGGGAAGAAGCCTCAACTTTCAAAAATCCACATGGTTGACACAATAAGGAAACTTTACCTGCTTTGTGGTCATAGTCTTCTGAATATTTTTCTTGCATTACCAGGAATATTCAGCTTTCTGGTGGGATAGGCCTGACCAAGGCCTTCATAAGTGCCAGCTCAGTTGACTTGGTTTGTCCCAACTACACTTTGTGCCAGCTGGTGGCTTCCCTAGTCAGATGTCTCGAGTTGGATGTCCCAACTCAACCACTTGAAGGTGAACTTAGGTACGTAACTTAAAATATAGAGATGGACTCTATAGGGGGACAAAATGTTCTTCCTAAAAGACTCTCCCCTTTAAAAGACTTCAATAGTTTTTCATTTTGGGAAGGGTGGGACAGCGTGGAGGATTAAAAATCTTAACTTGGCCTGTAGGATGCATGGAATCTAGGCCTTCATGGCCCCTTTGGCCTGATTGCTCCTTATACTCTGTGATCCTGCACACAAGCCATCTCTTGGTATTTTAATTGCTCCTTTGCATACACACACCCTCTCTGTTCAGAGTACACTTCTTCCTTCTTCCCTTATTTTCTCCGGTTCATTTTTAGGTATCAGGTTTCAAGCTCTTCTAGGAGGCTTTCCTGGAGCCCCTCATTTAGACTGTTTTTGTATGTCTTATTTTGTTGTTGCTTGTTAAGAAAAGCATAATAGACATTGTACTGTACCAATATTTGTTTTTGCTTCAGAAGAAGTCATCAAGGGAAAATGTGACTTCTATTGTGTTATTAACATAATTTTCTCCAAGCATGGGATGAAATTTAAAAATAAAGAGGTGGTGTGGATTTTCCTTTTGAATATCATATCTTTACATTTCCTGACTTATCAAAAAAAAAAAAAAAGGTCTAAGGAAACTGACTGAAGACCTGACTGAAAAGTCTACTACTTTTTCACTCTTTTGACTGAAGTGTTTACAGTCTGTAAGACTCATTTGGCATGGATAAATTGGTCTTGTATTTCTTCCTGCATGTATTTCTTTTTTGTTTTTTGACAACTTTACTGAGATATAATTTAAATACTATAAAATTCACTCATTTAAAGTGTACAACTTAATGTTTTTTAGTATATTTACACAGTTGTGTTAACCATCACTATAATCTAATTTTTTAATGTTTTCATCATTCTACCTTGTGAGCTATTTTTTAATATATATGTATATTTTTCACAATCATGTGTCTTATAGAACACTGATCTCATTTGTAAATACCTATTTACTGATGTTTTTATTCAATTAATATCTGTTTCTTACATTAGATCAGAAGCAATAGAACAGAGACTGTTTCTGGGTTAACTTTATGTCACTAATACCATGCAGAGAACTTAGCATATAGTAGAAGCTTGACAAATATTAAAAGATTAGACTCATGAGCCTCAGTGTTATCATCTGTAAAGGAGGGATAAAAATACGTATCACACAAGGATGCTTTGAGAATCCAATAATATAATGCATGTGAGAACACCTTGTAAGCTGCAATGTCATGTAAATCTTAGCCATTGTTTAATATCTATTTTCAACTCAAGAAACAATCCAGGTCAGAGACAGATGAGTTTGGGAATACGAAAGCAAGTGCCTAGATTCTCCTCCTCTCTCTTCCTTTTCCCAAGAATAAAGAATGATTACATTTCCGAAGAATCTTTTTTGGGCAAAGTGAAATGAGCATAATGATATGCACCACTCCCAAGCGTAGTCCTTCAAACCTTCTCAAGGTCCTCAACTCATGCTCTCTCCCTGTCCATATGGCAAAAACAAAAGGATGTGGGGATGACAGTCACATGAAAAGAAGAATCCTGGCTCCTTCCCTTTAAGGAAAACCTAGGAAAGCCATTCAATCCACAACAATCTCTGATATGAGCAAGAATTCCACTTTTTTGTGTGCTAAATCGCTGAGATTTCAGGATGGCTGGTTATATCACTTCCTACAGAAATCAGTCTTTGAAGTGGAGTGCCACCATAACAAAGAACTAAAATAAGTTGGCATTGGTTAAGGATTAAGAGAGGCATCAAGGAAGCGAACACAGAAGGCTGGAAGGATAGCACTCCAGATGATGCAGTTGTAAAAAAATTTGGTTTAACTCCTGCCTGTGGTTATTTGGGATACAGATCACATGCCTAGTCAACCAGCAACTCTACTGGAAAAGCTTAGAAAGCAGAAACCTTGTAGTGTGTGTTGGCTACCAAAGGCTGCCTTTGGTAAGATATTTTAAGATATGAGCTCACAAGAGAATTAGATACTTTGCAGATAGAAATAAAAGAGAAGAAAGTCCAGAAATTTAAGGTCTTTTCAGAGTTGGAAAAGTTAACAGATTCTAGACTCTCCTGAAAGTAAGAGAGGAGAGTTTTTAAATACTTTGAAATACACAGTCTCAGAAAAAATCCTCAGGTGGACGGTCACTCAGGGCAATGATCAATCCTGATTCAATTAACCCAATTCAAACCCAATGGCCTCAATGAAGCATCCTTGAAAAGAAAGAGATGAGGGGATGGAAAAACAAAGAAATAAAGCAGGTCTGTCTAGGGAAAGATTTAGGTTGTGGTTACTGGACACAGAACTGACTGAGAAGTAGAGATCAGAAGTTATTAAGCCATTGGAAGAATTGTTTTGCAAAAAAATCACAAATTCATTGAAAATGTCTTTTGACTTTAAGACTTGAGGCAACCTTTCAGGGGCAGCTGGGTGGCTCAGTCGGTTAAGCAGCTGATAATTTGGTTTCGGCTCAGGTTGTGATCTCAGGATCATAAGATCAAACCCCACATTGGGTTTCCCACCCAGAGCAGAGTCTGCTTGCAATTCTTTCTCCCTCCACCTCTGACTCTCCCACTTGTGCTCTCTCTCTCTAAAATAAATAAATAAATCTTAAAAAAAAAAAAAAAAAGACCTGAGGCAACCTTTGAGACCCTAACCAATCATAAGCAGGAGTCAAGTTTCAAAGCCCCTAAGAATGGTGTACTCTCCAACACTCACTTCAGATATCCCCAAAGAGACTACTGAACAAAGAGAAGACCTACAAGGGTGGAGCCATGGGATACAAAGGACAAGGGAGTTCTTTCACCAGGGAGCAAAATTAGAGCCTAAAAAGGAACATTCTCCACCTACCTTGTATTGGCAGGATGATAGCCTCCCTGAAAATCTCCCATAAAAACTTCATTCTGCCCTCTCATCCCATCCATCATGCTGGAAGTGAAAGACCACCAAATTTGGTGGAGCCAAGTGATAGGAGGAGCTTGAATCCCTAAGTTAATCTTTGGAGGAGAGGCATCCAATGCACATTGCATTGAATGTGAGGAGGAAATAAACTTTTGTTGTGTTCAATCACTGAGATCAGGGGATGGTGTGTTAGCTGTTAGTAGGAATAATTAACCTGAATTATGCAAAAAACATGGCTTTATATGTGGTCCCGCAGTTAGGAGAGTAGATAAGAATACTCAGAAGAGACACAAAAGACAAAACTTCTCCACTTTCAAGGAAAATATTCAATTGAAAGTGAGGTCAATACAGTGTCTGAAAGTGATTCTTGATGACTTGATAAAGCAAGAAAGATGAGTTTTAGCATCTTCATAGGCATTATGTGCCAGGATAAGAAACTTAAGATTTTTAAACTTTAGGTCACTTTCCCAGGCAGGATTTCTTGGGAAACCAGTGCCCTGTAGGTTTCTTAAGATCTTTAATATGCTAATGTACTTTGTCAACCTCCAGCCCAACATCACCTTTCCAACCACCTGCCACTACCCACACTCCACTGGCTCCTAGGGTCCCAGGAAATTATATCAAGACTTTCCTATTTTTTTGAACAAGAAAAATATATTCTTCCAAAATCTCATATATACCAGTGTTCCTCGAAAAACAGCATGGAAAACGTCTTTATAGGCCATAAAGTTGTTTCAATTGCCTCCATCGCCAGAGAAGGAAGATAAAGCCAAATGGGTGTGGGGAGAGTTAAGAAGATAAAAAGCCTGGCATTCATTTTGCTTTCTCCTTCTCTGGGCACTGAACCTTATTAGCGGTGGAGAGTTTTGAGGCATGCGCTAAGGAGAAATGCTGCCTCTTCCCTGAACTGCATCAATTCCAGCTACGGGTGATGATCTAAAACAACAAATAAAAGCTTCCCAGCCCCCACCTAAGTGTCAGTTTCCCCCAGACACAAGTGTAGTAAGTACAACACAGCTAGGAGACACGTATCACCATGCCTATTCTTGAATTTTACCATTTTTAAAACCAAAACAGGTGTTTAAAATGATCATTTTTGCTCAAAGGCCTGGAAACAGGAGACAGGCTCCGTGTCTCTGCTTTCAAGAATCAATTGCTCAAAGGGGACAAAAATAGCAGATTAAAATTTTATGCCATAATTTTACAATTGATCATTAGTGCCACAGAGGGCATAATACAAAGTTATTTTCCAACCACTGGAAAAAAATATGTGTCTTGAAAGAGGGTATTTTTAGCATAATAAGTGATTGTGCAGTTATATATAGATTTTGTTTCCCTTTCTTCCAACTGTGAATGTGATTGTGTTCATATGCTTGGGAAATTTGCATATAATGTGTGCTATTTGTATCTTAGCCAAATCACTTGAATTCAAGTTCAAACTACTCTCTGAAATGGGACCGAAGCCCACTGAGATAAATATACTTATCTTTCATTTCTTAAGGCTCACATCCAGGGGAATGTCTTCCCTTGTTCCTGAAGTTGCCCATCTGGCAAATTTGCCAATAATTATCAAGTTCTCACTGCTCGGAAAGCCAGTAACTGGATGAAGCATCAAAAATTGTGGTCTGCAGTCCAGGAGCAAAGAGAAAACTGAACCAGAAAATGGTTTTTTCTTGGCTTTTGTTTTTGTTTTCATTTTTGTTTTTACTTTCTGCTCTGTTCCAGGTTGAATTTGGTTAGAAAAAAAAAAAATCTTGTGAAAATTTGTAAAATGTCAACACTAGAAAAGGCCTTCATAATCTTTTTTTCATGTAAATATAATTCACATACCATAACATTCCCATTTTTAATGTATACAATCTAATTGTTTTTAGTATATTCAGACAGTTGTGCCACTAACTAGAGAACTTTTTTATCACCCCAGAAAGTAAGTCTATACCCGTTAGCAGTCACTTCTCATTCTCCCCTCACTCCAGCCCCTGGCAAGATCTAATCTATTTTCCATCTGCATGGATTTGCCTTTCTGGATTTGATATAAATGGTCATATATTATGTGTTCTGTGTCTAGCTTCTTTCAACATCCTTGCTCTATGGATAAAGTAGCTGGGCCCACGCGAGGGAAATAAATTGCCCAACCCACATGGATTTTTCTGGACCTATCCAGAACTAGAACCTGCTCTTGTGAGACCTCTATTTAACAGAATGCTAGCTGAGCACTTCCTGGGAGTTCCATTCTCAAGGGGGCTTTCAACCTCATTGAAAATGTCACCAAACAGTTGTATTCATTCTAACCATTCTCTGAGAATGCTATACAAGGTTGGAAAAGGACTTTGGTAAGCTTCACAGAGTTATGAACTCACTCCATAGCATGTTCAAATAGCAGAAAAAATCGTGTCTATACTGCTCTATAATAAATATGGATTTGGTGAAGCACAAAGCATTTGTGTTGCTGAATGGACATGCAAGATTGGGGTTGAATCTCTCATAATAAACTGAACAAATGTGTAACAAATGTATTTTTGAAGGAGTGCCAGAGTATTAACCTGCCCAAGCTCTCTGAATCTCTACCCACCTTTCAAAGTCAGGCCCTAACTCTACGCCAAGACCCCTTCAGTTGATATTTGTGCAATATTGATTTGGACTTTGGCGAAAATCTATTTCCCCTGGAATATTCCCCCATGAACTCAAAGCATGTAATGATCTTACCTTCTAGTTCCATGAAATCATCGTACCTTCATATTTATACACTTGCATGCTTTTTTACTTCCCTCAGTTCTCTTTTTCCATCTTAGTGAACAATCTTACTGAGCCCACACTGGGTTTCAAAGTGAACCTACTCAAATAGCCTATCTTCCTAAAGTCTTATGGCACCAAGCTCATCCTCTGCCCCCAGTTCAGTGTCCACCCAGGGCCCAGTGTATACACTTAGAACGCTGCAGCTGCACTCTGGGAGAGATCCTCCTTTCTACTTGTGATGACTTTCCATTGACTTAATGTCTTCCAGAGCTCTGGGACTCCAGTCGGCCTCCTCTGTTCCAAATTCTAGAGATCTTGAGATCTCAGTCCTTCTGCACCTCTAATTAAGCCAAAGCACTCCTAATAGCACATCATGAGTAAGGAATTATTTCCTAAATTTCTAAATTCTATGCTCAATTGCTACAAGATCATGAAAATGGTGGGATAGGGCAGTGCTTTGGAGGTAAATGTCTAGAATTTGTAGCCCCGGCTTGACTATTTTAGTAGCTATATGACTGTAGCTAAGAGTCTTCACTTCTCTGGGTTTCAGTTTACTAATCTTTAAAATGGAGATAATAGTAGTTCATGCCTTATAAAGTAGTTCTAAAGACTAAGTGATTTTATATATGTCAAGTATTCAGGTAAGTCCTTGTAATATAGACATTGTATAAAAATAATAACTATTGTTTTATTTCCTTTGCATACAAGTAGCCCATATGCAACATTTACACAGAAATGCAGGAGGTTTTTTTGTTTTTCAGAACTTCTTAAAGTATCAACTAGGAGAAAAAGTACTCAATTGGGAAATAGGAAACCATAGAATCTAGTTCTGGTCCTACAGATAAACTATTATTGGATACAGTGCATTTTCTTATGGAAGTTAAACATTTTCCTGTGTCTGTGGCTGATACATTTTTGAATGCTGTCCTTACAGAAAGTGGAGTTATAAAAGTCTAAGTAATCACAGACGCCAAATGAGTAATTTTGTAATGAATGGGATGTCCATTAATGATTCTTCTCCCTAAAGTTGATTAATTCTTTAGCTTGCTGACCATATTCATCTTCCTGAGTTGTCTTTGCTTTAAAAAGAAAGAAAACCACCCAACATGACAGCAAACGGTGATGGGAAATGATGGCTTACAAAAATCAGGATATTAGAAACCTGGCCAGATGGGGACTGTGTTAACCCACCCCCTGATTGCCCTACTTAAGTGTCTCTAGCTAGACTATTCTCCATTAAGCGACACTCCCTCTAACAAGGTCACTTCACTCTAACCTGCCTTCCAAGTAATATGACCTAGTGATCCAGAAAGGCATGAGAAGTCTTGCAGTCTACTTAGAAAATGCAATGCATAATCCAGCCCCCTCCCTTTATTTTCCCATAGACTCTGTGGTTATCTCAATTGTCATTATTAACTTACTCCGTCTCCCCTCTCCTGTGCCCAGACTGGGTGTTCTGAGAGAAGGGACTGAGTTTTGTGCTCTTTAAATTGTCTGTACTCAGCATTTAACCAGTACATAAAAAGTTATTTGCCTTTTGTGAGTACTTATGGTGAGTCAAGTCAAATGGCTCTTCATCCCAGGTATGCGTTGGCCATTTTTTACATTTTGCCCCTTCTGCCTGAAATGACTCCCCTTTCCTGTGCACTTAATAAGTCAGCTTTTACAATCCAGCTCAGACATTGGTTCCTTTGAAGTGTTATTCTTGAGCCCCTCAGACTCTCCCTTCTCTGTGCCATGACAGTGTATTTTCTTATAGAAGTCAAAGACATCTGCTATGGCCTTGTCTATATTATTTGAAATAAACTTACTGAATTGTTTAATTTGTTAAGTAATTTATTCATTTATAAGTCTTACTTGCTCATGGGATGAAAGCTGTTTAAAGAAGATGAAAGTACCTCCTTAATCAGTCTTCCCAAAACCTAGCCCAGACCTGGGATATAACAGGCACTCCATAGTGTTTGTTGATTGTGACTGTGTTGAATTGATTTAAACTGCATTGAGTTCAAATTTATAATGGAAATTCATCTTACTTTGAAGGTTTTGTAGTATAATTGATGTGATCAAATGAAATGGGTGGATTACAAAATGTATACAGTTAACTTTTACTTTGGGTAATTTTATAAGTGATTTTTATCTTTTTGACAGAATTTAAGAAAATCTTGTTAGGACTTTTCTCCTCCTGGTGTTTCCTCTCTTTCTGCACAACTAGAGACATTCATTTGTCCCCAGAAAGATTAGGATAATGGAAGGGAGAAGGAGAAATAGTCAATATCCGACTTTTGGCTTCCAAATAGGATATAAAGCCCAAAGGAAGACAAAAGTTAGGCAAGCTGGTTTTGTTGTGTGACAAAAAGAGATTTCTGAATTGAAGCCTTTCCTTTGGTGTAGCAAAAGTAAGTCTTAGAGGTTTGAACATAAAGTGTTTTTATAAGCTATGGGTAGCGGGAACTCAGCATGTGGCCAAGGATGCTTCTTGACAGAAGAGAAAATTCCTTTACTAGGAAATTTGAGCTACAAGTCTACAAAGTATTTGTGCAAATAAGAGTAAGATAACAGAACAACAGTCTGTTTTAGGTGGGAAGGGAATGGCAAATTTAAGCACCAAGTTCCCTCTGTCATTTCTCTCTGTCATCAACAGAAATGTGGGCCCAGAACAAGATCTAGAGAGTGAAGTTGCTTACTTATTACATTTTGTATCATGTGTGAACACAGGCTTGACTGCACATAGTTTGGGCTAACACAACAGTTTTCGAGAAGGAAGGGTTGCCCAGACCAGGTGGGAGGTCTCCACAACCCTGCTGCTTGACCTTTGTGTGCAAACCATAGTTAAGCCATCCAAAAGTCTTCACAAAGGGCCCAAGAGTACATCAGTAGGCCAGAGATAAAAGGTCAATAATATGGGCTGTTGAGATATAGAAAAATTCTGACTGATGGAACTCTACAGTAACGCATTAAGACCTATAGGGAACTGACATTAAAGTTTGGATGAAGAATTCTTACTCAAGATGTTATATAAAAAAGTAAGACCACCATGACCATCAAGCTGTGGTTGAAGGCAGTTCTCCCCAACAAGAGTGTTCAATAAATGTTGGGCTCCTATTTATGGCCTCTCTTTTTAGCATTGTTTCTCAAGTATCTTAAGGAAATCAAGGTGATTAAATAAGGATTTTCTCCAGAACCTGGAAAATAAGAGTGTACTAGTTAATTGAGTGTTTCAGTTAACATATATCAGCTGTAACGGTTATTGGTTACCCAAGAATTAGAAATGCTATGTATTAGAGTTATCCAGAGAGACAGAACCAATAAAAAGATTTATCATAAGGAATTGTCTCACACAGGATGAAAGCTAAAAAGTCCCACAATCAGCTGTTGGCAAGCCAGAGACCCAGGGAAACCAGTGGTGTAGCTCCAGTCCAAGTCTGGAGGCTTGAGAACCAGAAGAAGCAATGGTATAAGTTCCAGTCTGAGGGCAAGAGAAGATCCAGGTTTCATCTCAACAATCAGGCAGAAAGAGAGTTCTCCCTTTTTACACCTTTTGGTTTTATCCAGGCCCTCAAAAGACTAAGGCCCACCTACATAATGCTTTACTCAGTCTTTACTCTGCTTTACTTAGTCTACCAATTCAAATGTGAATCTCTTCCAGAAACAGAATCACAGACATGTCCAGATATAAGCACCCTGTGGCCCAGTCAAGTTGACATATAAAATTAATCATCACAGGCTCTATGCCAGTTCTTTGAAAATGTTAACATTATGGACCTACGTATGGGAAAGGATCACTACTCTGTCTGCCTCCAAGTTGTTCTCAGGTCTACTCCTTTACTGTTATTGCAACATCACCTGATAGATTAATTTAGTGACAGCTCTCAGCTCCTTGTTGCCAGTGAGTCTCAGAGTCTGCAGGATTTCCTTGCTGTCAGATTGGCATATGAAGCATCACCTCTCTATGCCAGCTCAACACTCATTTCTCATCTCTTTGCTGCCTTGCCATGTGAGAGTAGAAGCTCTTCCACCCAGCATGTTTCCCAAGAATGGTGCTTTTTCTCTCAGATAAAGACGCAACTTTGAACCAGAAAAGCAAGCAAGGCTTAGAGCCGTGGACCCAAATCAGTTTTGTTTCTGCCATTTACTTTGAGCATAATCCTTCTCATCATTTTTCTCATCTGAAATATTAGAAGAAGTCCACATAACCTCTAAAGTCTCCTACATGCTCTGAAAAACAATTAAGTAGGTGTCATAATTGTTGTGGTTGTTTTAGGGGAAAAAAGTATTAGCACACCTATGGTGGTACTACATGAAGAGTAGGAAAGGAATAGATACAATGCAGTGAGTATCTATTGCCATTGAGTATCTCAGAGTCTAGAAGAGAAGGTGGGTATTTTAACAATTAACCACAATATCCTGTGATGCATGCTAATTAGGGGATATATTTGATCTAACCCATTCACATTGTCTTATTATCAAAACCAGGCGACTGCAAAATAACCACTCAAGGTTAGGAGCTCCTTTAAGGAGGACACAGACAACGGGTTCCCCTCCAGATGAGACCCATGACCTCTCCTCTAGGGCATTATCACAAGGTTCTAACTCACAACCCTACACAACATTCTTTCAAAAACTGCATGAGAAAGAAGAAAAGAAGAAAAGCTAGATTTACAATGAAGGGAAAGTGGCCTCAGGGCCAAAGGCCATGAATTAATATTTTTGTATTCCTATTACCTAACACAGAGCTCTCATGTATGTGTTCATTCATTCACTCGCTTGTTCAACCAGTACATATGCCAAATGTGATGCTGGGTTCTGGGACACAATGGTGAGTAACACATGCAAGGTCCAAACTTTCCTCAATGGGTCTATATTAAAACAAGGGAGGGTGGACAATAACCAGTAAACAGGCAGATAGTCTAATATTTTGATAAATCTTATAAAATAAATGGTGATGTGATAAAGAGTATGAGGAAGTATGTTGCAGCAATAGGGTGGCTAGGACAGCCTCTCTGTGAGTTTTGAAGAGAAAACAATGTAAAAACAATGGGGAGAAATTCCTTGGTGCCTAAGGAGTAAGGAGACTGGACTGCCAAATTCATATCTGCTGAAGGGAGAGGACAATGCAGCAGATATGTGTAGGGGTGGATAGATGAAGCATGATTTTCTGCTAACATGGCTGCGGGGGATGAGGAAAGGGAGGTATCAAGAATGATGCCTAAATTTGGTTAAAATGAACTGGAAGAAAGGAGGGAAGAAAGGAAGGAAGGAAGGAAGGAAGGAAGGAAGGAAGGAGGGAGGGAGGGAGGGAGGGAGGGAGGAGGAAGGGAAGGGAAAGAAGGAGAAATGATTGGTTCATTTTTTGAATGGTGACCTATATTTCTGCACTAGATGCTGAAAGGTGCATGTTTTTCTGGAATCTGCAGCCTAAAATGTTATGCTGAATTTGATGGCGGTCAGAGTGGAGCACAAGAGAATACTCAATTAGAATATAGGCTCTAAAAGAAGTGACAAAGCATTTTAATAGTGAGAGACTTCTGGAAAATTTGGGCAGTTAATCATTCCCTGTCTGATTCCACAGATATGGAAGGGAAGATTTATCTTGAAAGATGTGTAAGACCCATGGGATGACCCAGTGGAGAAGCACATTCCATACAGGGAGAACAGCGTGTACTAATCAATGGAGATGTGAACAGCCTGGTACATGCACTCCAAGTCTCCAAGCAGTTGAGCAAAACTAGAGGGAGAGTAAAAGAGACGTGTTGAGAGATGGGATTGGAACATCAGGCGGTGTCATATCAGGCAGTGTTTTATACCCTGAGAAGAATTTACCAGTAGCCAATCGTTCTGAAGCTCCAACTCTGCTGATCTGTCTGTTTCTCCAACAAGTCAAACTCCTTCTTGCCTCGGGGACTTGGCAATCATTCACCCATCTACTATCTTCTTCATCATATGTTCACATGGCTGTGTCCTTCCCACCAACCGTCAATTAAATCTCAGCTCAACTACCACCTTCTCAGAAAGGACACCCCTTGCACCTCAATCTATAATTGATCCTCTTGTTTTCTCCCTAACACTCTGAGTTTTTCTCTCCTTAGTGTTTTCTACTATGTGGCATCATCTTAGTGACATATGCGTGTATTTATTTATCTTCGACTTCCTCCGCTGGGTTAAAAGTTCAGTGGGAGATGGAATTTTTTTTCTATTTTTATTTTCTGTTGTATTTTCAGCACTTTTCAGAAAAATAGGTGTTATCACATATCTGTGGAATGAATGAATGAGAAAGCATTGATTAGGAAAACATATGGTCCAACTTGCCCTTTGGAATATAATTTGGGGGGCAGTATTGAAGGATTGCATTCTTCTGAAATATAAAGTTCCAAAGTAAGTATGTGACATAAAAACATTTCCTGTTAAAATTATGTTGAAATGGACTAGGAAGATTCAGGCCCACTTTGAAGACTGATATTCATCAAGTCGAGACAGTAGACCCAGTTTCCCTAGTTTTGTTTTTATTTTTATCCAATAAAGGACATGTCCCTCTTTTTGCACTTGACACCCTATTCAGCAGTCCACAAGATTATTCTAGACATTACTACACTTAGTGGAGTGGTGGGGGAGCTACCCTGAACTATTTAATTTTTTTTTCCCTTAGGAAGGATGAATTTTGCTGAATTTATGCGAGCTTAATGCTCACATGATAAGATACCACTTTTTGGAAGATGGGAGGAGAAGTCTAACTTCGGAGGCTGGGAAACCATTTAGAACTGATATTTAGTTTCCTTGGAAATGATAAAAAAAAAATCAGGAAAAAACCTCTTTCATCTCTTTCAATCTCCTAATACCCAATTTTATGTATTTGAGATGTTTCTGCAATGAAGTGAAACTTGTTTTGACTGGGTTTGAATCTACTTTCTTCATCCCAGTCACAGCGTGAATATTATTGTAGAAGAAGCCTCGATATTGAGACCAACATGGCCTCCAATGGATGTACTATTTTTTTTTAAGTAGGCTCCACACCCAGCATGGATCCCAACATGGGGCTCAAACTCGTGACTGTAAGATCAAGACGTGAGTCAAGATCAAGAGTCGGACACTTAACTGATTGAGCCACCCAGGCAAACCATAGTGATCCCACTTCATAACTCCTTTTGTCCTGCCCGTGTGCACCCCAATAAAATACACAGTTCTTAGAGGGAACATTAACAAAGGTTAATGAGGATTCTACAATTGTGTTATGAAAGTTAAGAAAAAATTAAGTAATCCATTGAAATACCAGTTTCAAATAGTGTCCCCTCTCTCTCTCTCATAAATATGTCGTTAGATTTGGTGTTTCCTTCTAAGCAGCTAGGAAAGGTAGACATGCTAGACTTCCATTCCAAGTACTTGGCCAAACGTTGTGTAGCTTGGAGTATGAGGCACATTTCAACGCTAGAGGAAGATTAGTGTCTAAAAGATTTTGACCATTGCCAAAAATGGTCTATCAGGAGCTACATGTCTTGTACTTCCATTGGCCTTTTACCACCAATCCCTCTCTCACTACACAACTGCCAAACCTCCATTGCTTATTAGCATGAAATTGTGCTGGGAAAGAAGTGGCAGATTATGATCATTATAATTGGTTTAGCACCATAGGCTAATAGGTTGAAAAGAGCCTGACTAAACCTTTGGAGATCCAAGCATAAGCCCGGTCCAGCCACATCTTAACCCTTCCTCTTTTCATCTCAGCTAGAAAGGATTTATTACTGCAAATTCCCAGTGATAAATAGGCAGATGTGTCCAATGTCTCAATGTTTGTTGTCCTGCACAAAAGGCTGATGGACACATGTGGTCCGTGGAAATATGAGTATTAATCTTAATACCATCATTTAAATAACGTTCTGAAAATCACAAAGCATCTTCACTCTGCAGGTGCATAACACTGGGAGTGCTCATCTATTTTGTGCCAGGTCGAGTGTATACAAAGATAACTAGAGCATAGAAGGCTCAGGTTCAGCTTTCTGGCCTGGAATTGGATAGATCTGTGGGGAATTCTAGCCTCCCTGCCTTGAGCTTGGTAACTATGGGTAAGTTAACTCTGCACAGCCTCAGTTTTTTATATGAAAATTATGGAAAATAACCTACCATACTTCATATGGTTTTTGTGAGGATTCAAAGAGATAGTATAAATAGAGTGCTTAACATAATAAGAGCTGACAGTCTATATATTTTAGCTATTTAGTTATATTAAGGAGACATAATAACCAAGAAAGTGCGATGAGGAGGAGGATTCTCATTTTACATGCCCAGAAAGAGAGTGTCAGGGACGCTAAGTGACTTGGCCAAAGTCACAAAAGTCCTGAAGCCTTGGGTCCAGGTTCCAAGTTCCAAATTTATCTTGTTTCCAGGATCCCGGGACTTGATGAGGGGATCAGGCAGGGTGTTCCTAGAGGAGGGAACCCATCAGTGCCCATTAGAATTTCCATGGCCGAACATTTTAAAAATGAGTCTGAGGAGAAAGAGTTTCCAACTCTTTCATTTCCATTTTTGTCCTGGTAAAAAAAAAACAAGTGTGTATTACAAGCTTGACTTACAAGGACTTGACAGGAGGAGCCCCTTGTACTGTTTGAGTTACTAATGGGATAGCAAATAGTCCCTGTAATTTACTTTGTACTTTGATAATGTCTTGGCTCCAAGGGTCACACAGGCCTTTCCAAACATTAACTTATTTCCCCCTCCTAACGCTTCTGAGGGGTCAGAGAAGGTTAGCACTCCCTTTGTTGCACAGATGAGAAAACAAAGATCTAAGAGGGTTACGCATCCTACGAAGGTCACCTGCCAAGACAGTGCGCTATTCAATCCACTGCTCCCAGATACAGACACTCCTGGAACCCACTCGGGGGAAAGTGCTTCAGGATGTTTTTCAGCCTGACCTGGAACTGCCACCAGATTTCATTTGTGTTACTTTTCTATGCATCTCAAACAATGTCTCCCACCACCCAGAGTAGATCACATCCTGACTTCTTCGGGACCGTGCAGCTGAAAGAGGTGAATACAGAGAAGCATGCCTAAGTGCAAAATGTATTGGTTGCAAGTAAATATTACTTATCACATTAAGAGCGAGTGGGGGAGGTTGATTTATTTGTTTTAAAAGTTTGGTGGAACAATGTAGGACAAATGTACACACATGTGAACC
The DNA here is from genome assembly GCF_004348235.1 of Phoca vitulina. Classification (NCBI taxonomy): domain Eukaryota; kingdom Metazoa; phylum Chordata; class Mammalia; order Carnivora; family Phocidae; genus Phoca; species Phoca vitulina. The sequence continues at coordinate 22,782,835 of NW_022589721.1, read as the reverse complement.
AGATTTCAGCACCTTGTCTGAAGACAGGGAACAGGGAGATTCATCCAGTTAGGAACCAACATTTAACTGAGCTCCAGGCACGAGTTTAGAAGCTTTCTCTTATGTGGGCTCATTTAATCATCACAACAACCCTGGTTTCTGCACAATATTATGCTCATTTTTGAGATGGAAGAGGCAGAAAGGCTAAATAGATCACTTCTTCTTCCACATTCTTATTCAAAAGTCACCTTCCCACTGAATTCTTCTCTTCCAGAGCACCTTATCGAAAAGCTTGGCCTCCTTTACACTCCTGTTCCTTTCCCTGCTTACCAATCAATAAGTTAATGATCTGGTTTATGATTTAGCCCCTTCCATTAGAATGTTATTTTCATGGGGCACCTGGGTGGCTCAGTTGGTTAAGTGGCTGCCTTCAGCTCAGGTCGTGATCTCAGAGTCCTGGGATCAAGTCCCCATTGTGCAGGGCTCTCTGCTCAGTGGGGAATCTGCTTCTCCCTCTCCCTCTGACTCTCTCCCCACATAATATGCTTGTTCTCTCTCTCTCAAATAAATAAATAAAATCTTTTAAAAAAGAAAAAAGAATGTCATCTTCATGATGGCAGGAAGCTTTCCCTAATTTGTTCACTGCTGCATCCCTAGTGCCTAGAAGAGAATGCCCAGTACCTAATAGGTTCTGAAGTAATTATTGAATTAATGAATGAATGCCTTCATGTTCTCATGACAGCTTCTAACTCTTAGTAGCACGCAGTAACAGTTGCAATCTCACACTTATTTATGAGGTTATTTGATTAAGCTTTATCTCACCTTCTAGAAAGGTCTGTGGAGTCAGAATATTTCAGTTCAATCGTAAACTATATCCTAGTGCCTAGCATAATGCCTGGCAGAAAGTAGTTCTCAGTAAATATTTTCTAACAGAATAAATAAATACAGTGGTGTGATCGAGTTCAAGTAGTAAAAATGTAACATTGCAAGATTTGGAAGCTTTTTCATTTATTCAATAACTATTTATTGAGCAACAGACATTATTGCTACCTTCATGGAGCTTACTACCAAGTGGTAAATTTCTCATACCAAATCTCAAGCTAGGTCTTAATTACAAATCTATAATTTAAGTAAGGAGCATTCTCATTTATGTTTTAATATTTAACTCACAGTTTAGATGTGCCTTATAAATACAGAACTTAAATATCTGGCAACTTCACCTGTCTGGAATGCAGGCAAGAGGCAGAAAGTAAGCCAGAAAAACCTCTTTCCACGTAAAGCAGTTCAAAGTTGGACTACATAATGTTTCTTAAATCACACTTCACTTTCCATCTACTGTTAAATATCAGAGAACTGCCCTGTCATCTTAGGGTCCTTCCTCCTCTTATGCTCTTCCACCCGGTCCATCTATCCCTAAGCCCTGTAGATTCTACAATCCAATATCTTAATTCTTGCTCGTCCTCCCCATCTCAGTGTAGTTTAGACATTACGGGTTCCAACTTAGGTCACTTCCTCTTAACTAGTCTTGTTACCTCCGCATTCTTTCCCCTAACACAGATGTGTAAATCAAAATAAATAGGACAGATAAAGTAAATATCCAAAGCAAGTCTCACTGAAGAGAAAGATACTAAACCCATCCTAGTGGCAGAAACTTCTATGGCCATCTGTGGCCAAAGAGAATGAAGAAATCCATCAGCATATGGTTCACTTCTTCTAGAGCTCACCTCTTCCAGATTTAGCTTCTAACTCAACTATGACATAATTCTATAAGCACTCACCCTAAAGCTATCTCCTGATTCCTAAGCTTTATTTTTTTTTAATGAGTGACAAACTCATTTAGTATGGCATTCAAGTTGCTTTGCAATCTACACCCTAGTTAGGTCTGCCTCTCACGCTTTGCTATACTTATGGCACTTACTTGTTAGTATAGCTGTCTTCTTACTGGATGTGTATTTCTCTGCATATGGATGTGCATCATTAGAGAATGGGACTTGTTTTTATACTCGACTCCATAATGCGCTATATAACATTGAAGGATATATGGACAAAGTTCTCCCCATTCTCTCTGATCCTGCTGATAATTTTAAGAAGAAACTGTAAGTGTTGTGCTAGTATGCCCTTAACAACTCCTGTACCTGATAATCTCCTTTATTTGTCAAAGAGACAGCAAATCCAAGCTTGGAGACTGTGGCACACAAAGTAGCTAGTTTGGAAATTCAGTCATATTACCCTTTTCATTGTATTGGGTTAAACAATTACCTTCTATTTCTTGCAGATGAAACCGGTTTTCCATTGTGTTGAGACACAAAAATTTCTTTTCAAATAAATTTATTAAGATAGAAACATGTACATAATTAAAGAAAACAGTCAATACTATAGGGAGTGCAAAGATATGATGATAACAAGATAGGGCATTTAAATGACCGACATTTGGGAAACATTGTATTAGACTATGAGATCCTTCTCTTAGAGTGAGCGCCATGTCTATTCATCTCTCTGTCCCCAAAATTCAGCAAGATGCATCCCAGGCTCTCAGTAAGCACTTGTGGAAGCTTAGATTCCATGGTTTATCACTGAAGATCATGCTCATCTCATTTCCTTTGCCCCTCTTTCCTTGTACTCACCTGGAAAAATCTCAGACTTTCATTAAATTCAACACTCTGCCAATCCTATGCCTGTACTCATGGTTGCTGAAATATTTTGTGAAAAATACACACCATATTAACTCATCTCATTTTATATGTAAGACTGGTAATTTCAAGTGAATGATTAGGGCCGCCTGATGATCTAAGGACATTTCCATAGTCCATCCATTCTCTCAGTGTCCTAGACAACTACCTCCCTCCTCTCTTCTTACATCTCCAATTCCTCCCCCTTCCTTACTCTCAGCTAGTGGCCTTTCATCCTGTTTAAGTGAAAGTAGAAGCCATCAGAAGAGACTTCACACCTGTTCCATCACCTATACCTGTCTATTGGTTTCTGAGCCCATAAAATCCACCATCTTTTGTTTTACTGTTGAAGAACTGTCTGCACTCAAATCCAAGACCATTTCCTCCATTTATGCCCTAGACTTCCACTCTTCTCCTTACTCAAGGACTTCATTCCAGTAAATTTCCCTTCTCCTGCATGCCAGCTCTACTAATTCATTCCCATCAGCAGTGAATGTGCTGTAAAATAAAATTTTTCCATCTCTTGGTCCCACATTTGTTTTATTTCTCTTGTCCCCGTCATAGAAACCTATACTTTTAGTTCATCTCACTTTCTTTCTGGAACTGTCCCCAACTGGTCTTCACCAAAACAATTTTGATCAAGATCATTATTGACCTTTGTTTACTAAATATAATAGCCATACTTGGCTCTTATCTTACTTGACCTATGCTGCTGATACAGTTAATCACCCACTTTCTTAAAGCACTGTCTTCACTTGTTTTCCAGGGAGACACTCTCTCCTGGGTATCCTCCTGCATCAATCACATTTTCCTGGTTTATTCTTTTCTTCAACACCTGTAATAGTTGGAGCTCCCCAAGCTCCATTCCTAGATCTTTCCTTTTCTTTTTTTCTTTTAAGATTTTATTTATTTATTTGACAAAGAGAGACACAGCAAGAGAGGGAAAACAAGCAAGGGGAGTGGGAGAGGGAGAAGCAGGCTTCCTGTGGAGCCGGGAGCCTGATGCAGGGTTCGATCCCAGGACCCTGGGATCATGAACTGAGCTGAAGGCAGAAGCTTAATGACTGAGCCACCCAGGCGTCCCCCTAGATCTTTTCTTTATCTAAACTTCCTCAATTGACCTAGCTAGGTGCAGAGCTTAAAATTCCATCTACATGCTGAAAACTGCTATATTTCTACTACTGCTATATTTCCAGCTCAGACCTAATCCCCCAAACACCAAATTTGCATATAGATGTACTAACATAACATCTCCATTTGGATGTTAAAATAGCATATCGAATTTAGCATGGCCAAAATCAAACCCTTAACCTCATCTCTTCCTAACCTGCTTTTATCACCACCTTTCACAATATAGCTCATGGCAACTTTATCCTTCTGTCGTTCAGGCAAAATATGTTGGCATTATCTTTTGCTCCTCTCTGTCTTCACACCTAATATGCAGTCCATCAACAAGTCTTGGAATTTTTACCTTCAGAATCTATCCAGAACTTGACCAGTTCTTACCATACCACTGCTGTCACCCACTCTCATTATCACCTGGCTGCCTGAAATACCTCTCAATTTTTCTCCTGTTTTTACCCTTGCCCTTTGCATTCCATTCTTAACACATCTTGAGTAAACCTTTTAAATGTAAGTCAGAGCCTATTACTCTTCCGCTCAGTAACTTCCAATGGCTTCTCACCTTCATAAAATGGACAAAAAGTCCCGGATGATTTGGACCTGCTGACTCTCTGATCTCTTCTCCCGGTACTGTCATTTTGGCCAGTCTTCTCCAGCTGTGTTATCCTCCTTGGTCTTCCAAACACTTTATCTCATTTGCATTTGTAGGTCCCTCTATCTGGAACATCCTTTCCTTACAAATATATACAGCCGTCATATTTTTGTTAGAGGTCCCCTTCTCATTGATACTCTCCCTGACCTCCCATCTTGAGGAATGATATCTCCCACAGCTGCCCTGGTGCAACCCATCCTTCTTTCTTTCTTTCTTTTTGAGAGGGAGAGAGAGAGAGAGGGAGAGAGAGAAAGGGAGACTGCATGAGTTGGGGGTGGGGGGAGCAGGGGGAAAAGAAGAGAGAGAATCTCAAGCAGGCTCCATGCCCAGTGTGGAGCCAAAGCAGGGCTCAATCTCACAACCCTGAGATCATGACCTGAGCCGAAATCAAGAGTTTGATGCTTAACTGACTGGAGCCACCCAGGAGCCCCATATCCTTCTTTCTTTACTTTGCTTTTAACCATAGAAATAGTGTATAAACGCTTACATATATAAGCATATATTATATACACACACATACTTACATTGGTATAGAATGATTACATTCTAGGGAAGATACAGACAATAAACAAATCAACATATACATCAGTTCATACTTATAAGTATATACTTATCATATATTTTAAATATATATTTATTATGAATATACATAGTTTACTGTCCACATCTTCCCACATAGGATGTAGGTACCATGAAAACAGGAATTTCACCTGCTCGTTCATTACTGTATTCCCTACACCTACAACAGTGTCTGGCACATAATAGAATCCCGATATTTATTTGCCAAATAAAGAGTGAAAAGAGAAGGAAGGTAGCAAGGTCAAACACCTGTATCCACCATATTGTACATTTTTACATATATGTTGTATGTGAAATATTATTACCTTCCTCTGAGATTTTTAAAGTGTATTCAATACATATGTTGTTCACCCTCGAGGAAGGAGAAGAGAAACAGACACATAAATGAAAAATACATGTTGTATGCCAGATGGTGTGAAGTCTATAGAATACTATACCCCTTTCTCAACCGCTCCCTCCCTATTTTAGTATGGCAAAAATGGACTGGAACTAAGCACCACCTTAAATGGCCATAGCCTCTCCCATAGAACAGCTCTCTCTCTTCTCTGCTGGCCTCCATGCCTCTCTGGATTATCTTATCTGGCCAGCCTCTGTTGGCATCTGAGTTTGAGATTCCTGCCATAGTACTTTGTTCTTGAGAGTCTACATCATAGCTTCATAAGGCCAGGACGTACTCAAGACATAAAAGGGGAAAATACATCCAATAATAAAATATATCTTTAGCACTTAAGAGACCGAATGCAAAGTTATTAGCAAGATCTGGCTCCTTGGAATCACTTATTTCCAGAAAACTGTGTTTTTTACCGTAAATCTGGAATATTTGAAAACTTGCCAACAATTCAAATGTCTAATTGCCTAATATAATTCTTTAAAAACTGAGTATCTTTTTCTCTCAATTTTAATAGCACTTATGGGAATTCATTGATGGTTTGGAATTTTAAAAAAAATATCCTTTGCTGAAAGGGTAGAGTAGATATAAGGGGGAAACCAAAGTTCTTAACAGATAACAAATACTAAGAAAATTGTTCTGTAATACCAGGTATTTGAGCGACAACCATCTCTGTCTGTCTGTCCCTCCTCCCTCACTTCCTCCTTATTTCTCTTTTACCCTCCATTGCTGGTCTTCTGCCCCCTCAATGTGTTTAAATTTGCATATCAAGATGTAAATAAGTTTATACTCTACTGTGTCTTGCCTCACAGTTGAAACATGAGCAGAATTCTATAGTGCGGGTCTGTTGACATACTGCTACACCCAAACACTGGTACAGGAACCACTCTGGTATTGTTGTTGATTCACTTTGAGATAGGAAGTGATAGAATCATACGCAGAGCACTCTCCCATCCAACTCAACCTAGTTTTTTGCTGATGATTCTGAAGGTTTGATACTGCTCACTGATAATAATCTGTAAACCCCAAAATTCAGTTTATTGCAATAACTAGGAGACCTTGCTTTCAAAAAGGCTCAGAGACTGTGTTCAAGTTTTCACTGTGCCTATTATTACCAGGAGACTTGTCCAAGGTGGCTTGGGCCTTTGCAATGTGCATATGCTGGAGATCAAAGGTGGGGGTGGAGTGAATTCCAGAGCTAATTTGCATACAGCCTGTACTTTCACTTAGTTGCTCCACTGCATGGTAACACCTTCAAGAATATTTGAACATCGGGGGTGAGTTTGAGGTTGGGTTGAGACTATGCATGCATGAGAAGAGAGGAAATAGGAGGAGACAGGGAAAGGAAGTTATAGTAATAGTTGTGCTAATAATAATAATGATATTTATTGGATTTGAGAATGTGACAGACATAATGCCAAGAGCTTCATCTGCATTATCTCATTCAATCCTCTCAATAGCCTGATGAGGCAAGTGCTATTATCATTCCCATTTTACAGATGATAAAACTGAAGCTTAGAAAAGTTTTGGAACTTGCTTAAGCTGACACAATGAAGAAGTGACAGAGCTTGAAAATAAACTCATACTTTTCTAACTATTGATTCTGTGTTCTTGACCATAATGAATCAGCTCAGGGCCCCCAGGGGGAGACCAGAAAAATCAGCTGTTCAAGACAGCCCCAGATGACCTCCTCCAAACACCTACCCAAATCTACCATTCTTGGGGCCTCCCCTGTGAGAATAAGAGATACGTGAGAAAAACCGAGTCTCCATGTGCTCTTCTTCAGTCACCTTAAGGACCTACCAAATATTGGTGATATTTCCATTTGCTCCTTGACAGAATGAAAAGAGAGTTTACGAAGGTCAGTGTGTCATTAGGTGTAAGGAAACTGGGAGGCTGGGTGATTCACCAGCTTTGGAGGTACTGGAAGGGAAAACAAAATGGCAACAATTAAAACATAATTACTGAGGACCTATTCTGTCAATTACTTGAGATAGATAGATACATACATACAAAGATAAATAGATACATACAAACATACATGCATATATATATACATATGCACACACGTCTGTGTGTGTGCATGTTTTAAGGCAAACCAGCGGTGAAGGCATTAATTCGCTTTCAGAAGAAAAAATTGCATCTCAGAGGTTAGGAAACTTGCTCACTGATACAGACTCCATGAATGACAAATCTCATGATTTGGGGCATGCCGTAGAACCTTCCTGAGCCTTAGTTAACCCCCCTGAGATATGAGAATTCACACTTGCCACCAAGAATCTGTGAAATACTGTAACTCAGACTACCTCTGGGCCTGGTACAAAGCTGCAGCTCATTGCATATGTGCTGAAATAAATCTGGCCCCAGCGACCACCCAGTGCCATCTTCACGTGGATGGACACTGGAGGAGTCAAAAAGCCACCCCCTGTGTAACACTGGAGCCCCCATCAGGGTGACAGTGTGCACTGTTCGGATCCATTCTCCGTGATACAAGCAGAAGTCAGAATATAGCATGCCACCCTAATTACGCTGTAATTGAACGACAATATACATCACCACTTGGCAGAGGCCCTTTGAAGTCGAGGCATCATCACCCTACCTCATGGGACTATGTGCCGTTACCACCAGCATAATTGTTGAGCAACTGACACATTCCCAGCAGCAGATATTTCAGCAGGTAGTGAAGATAATTAGGAGCAGATTTTGATCTTGCTGACTTATGGTGAAAAGCAGGGTATCAAGGGATATGAACAGAGAGACAATCAAGTCCTATTAAAGTCTACCATGAAAGCTCCCTCTAATACGAGGGACGAAAAGGCAGTAAAAACAAAGCTATTTTCAGTTTGAAGAGGAGAAAATGTTACCCTTTGATCCCTGACATACTATGACAGGGAAACAAAGCACTCAGACAAATCATCCTGTAGGGTAATTCTCTTTCTTGTTTGAAATTTTGTGTGTGACAACCAAATTGCTGTTGCTTTAAAAAGTTCATTCACTTTGTTCATTCAACAAACATTTGATAAATGCCTAACATGTGCCAGGCACTATGTTAGGCCCATGGACTTCGCACTCAACCAGTCACAGTGGACTGGGAGAGATGGAAACATTTTTTTCAGATAATTACGGTACAGCATGTTAAGCATTGAGCAAGTTTAGTGAGGGTGCCTTTGAAGCAAAGGAAGGGAGACCTCTAATAGACCGGTAGACACATGATGAAGTCAAGGGTGGCTTCCTGGAGGAGGCGGCATTTGATGATCAAATAGGATTCAGCTGTGTTAATGGGGAAAGGCTGTTTCCTATAGGGCAAAGAGCTTGTGGAAAGGCACAGAGGCATAAGGAAACTCAGGGAATAGTAAGAAATTTAACTCACCAATTCATTTTGGTGTAGGTGGTAGGGCTGTGAGAAATGAGGATAAATAGGGCCAGAACTGCCACGTGAGTGGATTTTTAGAATCAGATTTCTTTTTTTTTTAAAGACTATTTATTTGAGAGAGAGCACAAGTGGAGGGAAGTGGAGGGGAGGAGAGGGGAGCTGCGGGTGGTGGGGGGGAGCAGCAGAGGGGGAGGGACCGGGCAGGGAGAAGCAGACTCTTTGCTGAGCAGGGAGCCCTATGTGGGGTTTGATCCCAGGACCCCGGGATCATGAACTGAGCCGAAGGCAGACGCTTCACCCACTGAGGTACCCAGCGTCCCTAGCATCAAATTTCTATTTTTGAAGATCACCAGAATGGATGGTGAACTGTATGCACCGAAGGGGAATGGCTAGGGAAGCAGGAAGTCACCTAGGAGGTTGTAATCACCAGCAGAGAATTCCTTTTTTTATATAAATTTTATTTTATTTTATTATGTTATGTTAGTCACCATACAATACATCATTAGTTTTTGATGTGGTGATCCACGATCCATTGTTTTCATGTAACACCCAGTGCTCCATTCAATACATGCCCTCTTTAATACCCATCACCGGGCTAACCCATCCCCCCACCCCCCTCCCCTCTAAAACCCTCAGTTTGTTTCTCGGAGTCCATAGTCTCTCATGGTTCGTCTCTGCCTCTGGTTTCCCCCCTTCATTTTTCCCTTCCTTCTCTTAATGTCCTAAAGATCTGGAACAGAGGAAATTAAAGAGGGAGCCCAGGAAAGATCATTCTTCTTAGAGGTTGAATTCAGAGTAGAATGAACTAAGATCTAAGATTATATTTTACAAAGAAATAGAAGCTCATCTTTAATGAAACTGGTAATTAAGACCATCTTGGTTTAATTTACAGGATGTATGTGTTCTTGAAAAAATTCTCTATGTAGATTAGATTCTCACAAACTAAATCACATCTGAATGTGGCAGAAGAGCTTGTTATCTAACACAGTCTTATTCTGATTGATTAGAGTATAAATAATAACCCTCTAACTTATTTGCTTATTTAATGTGAATTTTTGGATTTGGGGTTGACCCAAAGCATGTTGTGTATGCCTTTGCCACCAGTTCAATTTTATTTGGCCAAATGATATACTTTATTCTGTAATAATGTGTAGCTATCTCTCATCCACTGAAGTAGTGTTGATCCCCACTGCATCCATTTCAGCAGTGTCCTGGCTAATTTTAGTTGTTTACCTATAACCTCAAGTTAATACAAATGACCCATTTACTGTAAAAAAATTTGTGAGTGGCATGAAAGCGTTTTTGATGAAATTACAGAGGGATGCATGCATAAACAGGAAAGGGGGGAGTGATAAGTGGATAGATGGGGAGGTGTGGGATTTATAGACTCTTACACCTTCAATAAACCCTGAAAAGTAGTCATGTGAGGAAACTGAACCACAGAAACTGGCCATTGCCAATCAGAAGTCAGATCGCTTAATAAACAGTCTAATGTCACTGACTCATATCATACAGATAATAGACAGACTTTGGATAAATAGACAAATACTAGAAGAATTGTATACTTCTATAGCATACCAAGATAGTGGCAAAAGAAAAGTTAAATGAAGAGAATAGGAGGTTCCTCCAAATTCCACAAAAAAAGCTGATTTCAAACTTTGTTTTGATTTTTTTATTATGTTTGATTTCAAACTTTAAAAAGAAAATGGCTTTGCATCAAAAAAAAAAATCGAGGATGAATCCACCAGGTACTCCACATACATTGTCCCATTTCATCTGCACGATCAACCAAATATGTAGATGTTCCTAGCCCCCTTTTACAAATGACAAAATTGACACTCAAAGGAATTACATGACATACCCAGCATCATTCACTTCTAAAAGTCGAAGGAAGATGTGCAACCTGTCTCCACAACTCTGGTGGCCATTTCTGAACACCTCCCACTGAAGCTGGGATTCTGCAAGCCAGCTCTTGGTACTCTGATGTGAAGACTCTCTGTGAACGCCTTCTGTTTGCCTTTATGGAGTTGTGTGTGAACCCCCTCCAGGGGGTCATTGAGTAAGTTACTGGAATCATTTCTTGCTTAAAACTTCGTAGATAATAAATAATTTCCCCTTAATAATTCCAAATACAAGGTTTTAAAGACTCCAAGCCATGTGTGGATGCTTGCTGAACTCTCTCAATTACTTCATCAGGTTCCCATGAATGAATACAAAAATAAAACATACTGGGTCAAGTCAGTGGTCCATTCCGCCCAGTGGATGACACTCATGCTGACACAAAGGGCCATTTGTCATTTGTGTTCCATCCTGTCAACTTCAAAGGATTCAGGAACTGCCCGAGCAGGTCAGGCTTGTCCTAATTACAAATTGTAACTCAACCATTCATCATTTTAGTACAATCCTTTTCGAATGTATTGGTATAGATTTATGTAGATTATCTTTGCTTATGCATCTGTTAACTCAAAACACTTATTGAGCGCCTTTTGTGTGCCAGACAATTTCCAGGATATAACGGATCCTAGGAAGAATAAGACCTATTGCCCCTGAAAAGTGCAGGTAAACGGTCAACTGCTGTGTATAACAAATGGGTTATGATAGGGAACAGCAGATAACGCTAAAGAATTGCAGGATGGGGTCCTATTTTCCTGTCAGGGGTGGGTTGCTTTAGGTAGCATGTCCCCTTTATCCCAGGCTCCAGAGCAAACACACGGAAAGCAGATATGCACCGAATCAACCTCTTGGAGCCAAGCCCGGCAAATCCACAGCCTAAAGCAGAGCCACCCTGCCAAGCCCAGCCTACATCAGCCAAATGGTAGTCACATCCCATGACGGACTTTGAAAACAAATGCTTGTTGTTTGTAAGCCTTTTGTTTGGGTCGGTTTTCTTTTATGTAACATTATTACAATAGTCAGCTAATACCAGATGTATGGCCATGGCCCATGAACAGTGCTCACTAACTGGTGGATCCAACTGTTCTGGAAGTGAATCTGTGTCTACACCATATTTAAATGAAATATTTTACAGTTTCATCACCAAAGAGTATCTAACTCCACATTACAGGGAGGGAAATTAAGGCATAGAGATTCATGGTGCCTACAATCCATTAATTACATATTCAATGCAATACATAAGACAAACAGGGTCCAGCATCACTGGGGAAAGCTGCTGCCTACCATGCAGTGGGGAAGCTCAGTGAATATTTCAGCTTTCCCCTCAAAGGAGAATCCACACTGGGGAGTTGGAAAGGCTAGCTTGGCACTCCTGCCAACTGGCTTTTTTTTAAGAGGCAGACATAATGTCACACTTGAGAATACAGGTAAAAAAAAAAGCACAAAATGATTCTTAGGAGAGCCTTACAACTACGACTAGGCAGGTAACTGACCCAGTTTCTCTTTTGATGGACGCTGTTCTGAGGCCTGAGAAAATTCTTGTAACCCTCTCTAAGAGACATGGTGTTGTGGTGTGACTGTTGGACTTTTCTTTCCTTTTCATAAAAAAGAGAAACTCGAACTTACTGCAGGCAAACTCTGTGAGAGTTGAACTTGGAGGTTTCCTTTCCAGAGTGCACACGGGATGGCCTGGTATTTGGGCATCTTGGCCTTGACCCTTGTCCTCAAGCCACAGGCTGGAGAAAGGACACATGGGGACATTTACATGTTTTATTCACACTACAACTGTGTGCCTACCACTCATTTTGTGGCAGCAAAGGACTTAAAGTGTGGTCCAGGTTGTAAAGAAAAGAAAGGAAAAGAAATTAACATCCACTGGTGGCCAACTATGGCATTTCTGTTTTATACTTTCCCTGTGATCTTCACAACAACCCTCTAAGGTAAGTAGAGTCTTCTCTTTTAAAAACTGAGAAAATTGAGTCTCGGAATGATGCCTTAGGTTGGATTTACTGGAACCAGACTCTGCAGCCGAGATTTTAATGCAGGAGTTTTCCTGGGGGGTCCATATGGGAAACCCACCTGGAAGGAAAAGATGGGAGCGGGCCTGGGCAGAAGTGGATGCAATCACAGCAGAGGCCTCAGCTGATTCTATGAGGAGTTCTGGAATAACTCCAGATTGAGATGAGGGGATGGGATAAATCCAAGTGACTATACAAAAAGTACTCTTTTATGAAGTCCTTGCTATAAATAACCAGGTAGGAAGAATGAATTCACTGATTTACTTTATTTGCTCACTCATGCATTCATTGATCATTTCATTCATTCACAAATACTTAGAGAGCCCCTACTGTGTGCCAGAAGCTTCTATACGTCCTGTATAAACTCTGAATTAAGTGTGCTTTTTGCCCTTTGAGGACCTTGCAGTCCAAGCTTGTGAATGGCTAAGTAAACTAGGTCTTTAAAAAAAAACAAAACAAAACACATACCATAAAACTTACATCAAATTAAAATAAGGAAAGACCTGATCTGCAAGCAAATGTCTCCTAAAGACTATGGGAAATCCCTAAGGGACAAGAAGACACTTGCATCAAGGACCCAAGTATTCCCTTCCGCCTTGAAAACCATTCTTTGTGGGTAGGAACTAATTAAAGAGTATGCTTTTCTGTCTCATCATCTCTGTTTGATGGATTTGGCTTTGCACAGAGGCCAGAGTCTGGCTTGGATTGTTTCTGAATTTGCCCTTCTATCAGATGTGATCTCTAGAGTCTTCTCTCTGCCACAGGGAAAAAAAAAAATGTTCTCACTATGAATAATAACCCCTCAAATGAAGTGACTCTAAAGAAAGTAGATTGGAAAATAAAGACTGAGCTAAATAAAAATGTCATAATAGGTAAGAAGTCCTGCCAGTACTTTTCCGCTGGGACCCTTAACCCACGATCCATCAATATTTTGGGCTTAAAGTAGACAATGTAATTAGCATGACACCATTTGCGGAGACCTCCATGGACATAAAGAAGCACAGTTCTGGCTTCAGAGCATCCTCTTCAGCAGAGCAATATAAACCCAGTACTAACAAGCAGAAATACTTAATAAAGACAAGGGGAAATTTCTTTGAGGTTTCTTGTCAAAGTTAACCAATTTGAAAGAGATATGATGCACAAACAGCCTGTTGAGCTCCGAATCTCTCGTTATGTTTCAAGAAGAAACATGGTAGTCTACACTACATATACTATACTGCCTTGCAGAATAAAAGTAAAAAGAGTAAGAATGACTTATTGTTAAGAGAAAAAGAGGGAGTTGACATTTAAGAGTGTCAAACTGAGGTTGAATTATGCTAATCTAATTTCTTAGAAGCACCCAAATCAACCAGCTTAATTACCAAAAGAGAGTAGGAGGAAAACCATCTGGAAACTACAAAGATTATCTCACTCACGAACTCATTCATTCATTCATTCGTCCGTTCAGCAGTATGTCCTGAGCACCTACTATGTGCCAGACACTCTTCTAGGAACCTTTCAGACGAAGTGGTAGATACAAGAAAAAAGTTCTTATTTTTCTTGAAACTCACATTCACGTGGAGAAAAAGAGATAATTATCAAGTGCAAAAATAAATAATACAAGTATAATATTGAAGATTGATAAGGGCTTTGGGAAAAAAAACACAGTCAGGACATAGAGAATAATGACAGGGTCAAGGATTTCAGATGGAATGGCAGATACCAGCTTTTCAGAAGAGGTAGTATTTGAGGAACAGTTCCAAGGAAGAGCAGGAGCCTTCTAGAAATCTGTGGAGAGAAGAGTACTCCAAAGAAGAGGAAACAGTCAGTACAAAGGCCCTGAGGTAGAAACAACTTTGGTATAAATGCGGAAATTCTGGCAGGCCAGTTCATGGTCTATTCACAAAGCTGTGTGTCCAGGTGTCTGGTCTCCCAGAGGAAGGCTTGCTGTTTCTAAGTTGCCCAAAGACACTAGATGCAGCGTGGGAGGTCCATGAGTTTTGTGAGCAAGAGGGAGGATGGCAGGAGATGTAATTGGCAAAGCCAAACCGTGACATCATTGGAAAAGCAATACACCTAAGTCAGATGTCCTGGTTTCTGAATCAGATGCTGCCACTCAGGACAGAGAGATTCAGGGCTGGCTCTGGCTCTCCAAGGAGCCCAAGTAGCTTTTCTATACAACCAGGAAGCTGAACTTGATCCATCACGCCCATCCCCCGCCCCCTTCACAGTTCTGTGAACTTACTGTTTAACATGCAATTTAAAGTGGGTGCCTCAGAACTTCAGGCCTTGGAGACGCCGGCGGCTAATCCCACCGTGTGATGTTTGGCTTTGTTTGTTTAGGTGAAAATAATTAAATCAATTATCTTTAACACAATAGCCAGTGAGCAATTTTTTAGTGAGATGAGTAAGGGAGAAGATAGAAGGTAGATGTGCGTCTTTTGCCCTGGGTAAAGAACCCCAGCCCTCATCTGCACCTGCTGGGGGCTGACTACGTGAGCTTTCTGCATTTTAAATACTGGGCTTATTGTTCTTAGGAACCAATTACAGCTTGTCAGGAATTTTTAAGTAAGGCCAATAACTGGATGAGATACTGGCAGACCATCCACTGAATGAAGAACAGGTCTACGTTTTCAGAGTACTAAAGAGACATACTTTGCGTTTAACTATCCAGATTAGATAGAAGTAACTTCTTCATTTTACAAATGAGTGCATGGAAGCCCAAAGTAACTAGGGGAGTTGCTTAAATGTTGATTTCCAGAAAAGCCAGGGCTAGAATCCACATTTCCTGATTCTAATTTCTTACTTTGAGATGTGCATAATTGAATGATATTATAAATATATTTAGTTATAAATATATTTAGTCCACAGAGCCCTGATTTCTCTTGCACCATCCAGACTTCTGTTAACACAAATAGTCCTTCTGGGTTAATTAGCAAAAATAAATAAGTAAAGCAGCCCCATGCCAGGGTACATGGCTGCGTCAGTAGACCTCAGGTTAGAGCAGCCCCTCTCAACCCCATCTTGATGGCCCTAGTTGTGCAGTGTCCAGACTGCGCAGCTGTATTCTGGCAGCCCTGATCCTGACCTAGCCATTTGAGGACATTGTGGATTTTATATTTTTTGATGAAATAGCAAGAGGAGAAAATAGAATAAATATTACTTATATTTGCCTTTTGCTTTCCAATGTACCGAACTATTTTATAGTATTTTAGTTGCTCTATGGAGCAGTCTTATGGTACAGTGAAGAAAAAGAAAGGATTGGTGTCCTTAGAATGTGATTGGTTAGGTAGTAAAGATTCAGAGAGATAATGTGACCTTTCCATGTTGACCCAGGCAGTAATTGGGGAAAATGAATTTTGATCTCAGAAATTTTGATGCCAAATACAACTATTTCCCCATCTTATTTCAGTAGAGAAACTTAAGCCTGATTTTTTTTTCATGGATCCTTAAAGCTCCTGGACAAGAGTTAAACGTATGAAATCTTGGGAAAGGAGCTAAAATGGGAACTGCAAAGGAATTTTGCTATAATCTATGGATTTCATTTTTCCAAGGAATCTTTGTGTTCTTAGGTTGAACTGGTTAGTTGTTCCCACACATTGAATACTGCTGCATGCAGGGAACTGGTTAGAATTAACTGCACTTTTACTCTTGTCTATCTGGGGCCCAGACCTGTCCAAGCTCAGAGAAAATGACCATGTTACTTAATGCAGAGAAAATGACTGGGTTGCTTACGCAACACATACGTGTAATTGAAAAACAAAAACAATTACGTTAATTAAAAGAATTGCTCAGATTTTGGAACACAATAAAAGAGATTTAAAAGTTATAATAATTTCACCGAAACAAACTGTTATATTTAAGAAACAAAACTCCCCCACACTCTGTCTTATGTTTATAATGCCACATACACATTGACGAATAACCTTTTTCATTTCTAAGCTCTTTGTATTGGCGTCGTGGGAAGGACCAGAGAGACACGCAGTTGAACTCTCGAGGGCAGGGCAAGATCATCGGGGCGATACATCTCAGCACAAAAATGTGAGGGAAGCATTCTGGTTAAACAGAGAATTGCTAGGTGAAGATTCAACTTGTGGAGAAGTAGCTTCTGAGGCCAGCATAGAATCTTGTCTCATTTCTGTTCAATTACATTGGAAGTGTTTACAGTTGAGAATGTCTACACAAGCTTGTGGTCAACCTGCAAGTCTTGTTAAAATATGCTGGCCTAACTGGAAAGGCCCCAGTCCTGCCACTAACCCTGGCTCAGGGCATCCGTCCAGTCTCCGAGTCTCGAGCCTCGCCTCCTCTTGCAGCTGCGACCTCAGTGTGCATTTTCTTCTTCCGTCAGGACTGTCTCTTTGGACAGACATTTAGGAACTTGCCATGCTTCCTAGGTCTGCTTTCACTCCAAACCCAGATTCCGGCTTCTCCTCAAGCTCTGCCCCTCAGAACCAGAGGCCAGCCCTTCCCTGGCAAGCTCAGCCCGGCCTCCTGAGTGCCCTCCCCAGACCAAGGCTGTGGGATCTCTGTCCTCTGTGAGGGGAAATGTGGATGAAAACATTGTGGCCATTTTGAGAAAATCACTGAGAATCTTTGAAAAAAAAGAAAATGAGTTAGAAAAGTTACAGGCTCCTTCTGGAGGCAAACCCACATATTAAAAGATAAACTGTTTAAAAATAAACTGTAAGAGACATCTAACAGAGCTTCTATTAGCTAGACTCATTTTGGAGAGAATATTTTCTCTGTGTTCTGTTAAAGTATTCAAAATCACTCTTTGTATGACTAAGACCTGGGTTTTGCTGTCAGTGTGAAGACAGAAATGAACAACTATATTTTTCTCTTTGGTGTTTGGGGGAGAAAGAATGGCAACACCTCTTCAAGAAGAGACAGCAGGTCTTCCTTGCTCTTAACACAAATTCTAGGGACAACTGAAGTTGTTATGATGTCTCCAAATGATTTGAGTTGAGATATTTTAACAAGATTATAGTAACACTTAAGCTGTTACTGATAATATTTAAGAATGATGATAAATGCATCCAAGTATATGGGAGATTGGCTTATTTAAAATTAAATTTGAAGCCTCTGGGCTTCATGTAATTTATGTTGATAAAGCTTTCTGTTGTAAAGTTCTAAAGAAGGCACCCTCCTCATCCCTACTACATATAGGTCATCACATGCATGGCTCAAGCCTAGTGTATCAGAATGTGCATCCAAGCTACCCACAGCAGTCCGTTGGCCTTTTTTAAAAATTTTTATTTATTCGTTTATTTTTGAGAGAGAGAGAGTGAACGAACACAAGCAGGGGGAGGGGCAGAAGGAGAAGCAGACTCCCCACTAAGCAGGGAGCCTGATGCAGAACTTGATCCCAGGATCCCGGGATTATGACCCGAGCCGAAGGCAGATGCTCAACTGACTGAACCACCCAGGTGCCCCACTGGCCTTTTATGGCAAGCAATTCTGTCAAGCTATATTTGAAATTTTTTGATAGTTGATCTGCCAATATACATACATAAAAATACCGGCCACTAGCTTTGACTTGTAGGTTCATCATCTTAATGACAGTCCGTCAACCAAAATGAGCCACTCAACTGCAAAGCAACTACATTCTCTTATCATTTGGGAAGTAGATAGCCATAGCATGTGTGTGGACAAAGCGTGAGGTTCCACATTGATTCCATCGATCGTATGGCTGTACTTCTGTAGAGAATAAACAAGTCCAGAGCAATTTTAAAAAGCAAACGCATAGAGTATGCAGGTATATTTAACTTCAGCATAACGGCTGAGGGAACAAACCTGGAATCAGACTACCTGGGCCCAAATCCTGGTCTTGCCACTTCTGAACTATATAATGTTGGGCAAATTGTGTTGTGAGCTTTTGCTATCCCATCTGTAGAATGAGCGTTAGATCTTGGCATAGGCCCTTTGCAGAGATTAAAGTAGATTGTCTGTGCCAATTTCCTAGCAGTTTTTGTCATTCAATAGTTAGCTATTATGCTTTTCTTTAACTTAGAAGAATGAAGACCTGTTGAAGTAACTCAAGGAAATTGACAAGAATGCTATCCTACTAAATGACACCCAGACCTCTGATTGATAAAACACATGTGAGATGTAACTGAGAGAAGAGAAAAGTCCTGGTTTTACAATCAGAAGGACTGAATTTGAATTTTCCCTGAGTGATCTTGAGCCAGTTACTTCTTCTCTTTCTGTCTTTAAAACGGCAATAATGGCAATGACGATGCCCACCTCACCCTGTGGTAATGGAGATTAATGAGAGCAGGGCATGCAAGTTAACTAACGCAGTGCCTCTAGGCAACACGGAAGGTCCTAAATAAATACTCTCCTCACCTTCTTTTCCTTCCTCAGATTCTGATGTCATAGTTTATCATTTGTCTAAATTGGATACTTGAGCAATGACACTTCTCAGTGGTTTTAAGTCAAGACCATTCCTCCCTAAAACCAGTTCAGGAGCCCCTATTTTAAAGTGCTTAGATATTTGCATAGATTGGACACATTTTCATCACAAAGTTGCTTCAAACTGCATCAGTAGAGGAAACTCTGTTTCAGACTCTGTTCAGGTTCAGCTTTCTGCTCAGTGCATTTCATGTATCTAACATGGGTTGTTGTTGATTGGAACAATGCTGAATGTCCCATTTCACATTCATGGCCTCTCAATAAAGTGTCTGAGATAGCTTATGAATCTGAGTCATATCCTCCAGACTCCAGACCTGTCTGGAGAAAATATTGCCCTGTTTTTATTGGAAATGCCTGAAGGTGTAAGTTGTTACTAAATTTCTCACCCATTGAATCCAACCTTTCCTCTCGATTCAGGCTGTTCTCAGGAAGCTGACAATTTCTAGTCAAATTAAGTGGACCAGGAGATTTTATTTTACCCACTGTTTTGCTAGTTTTTAATAAGGTATGAAGGTGACTAATGTGTTCCAGTTTCAGGCTGGGACAAGACAACCCTTCCCAGAAAGCTGGTTTTTTTTTTTTTTTTCAAAGACAAAATTGTGCTGTGCAGTTAAAAGATCAGTTAGGGATTTCCATTCTGGTCGGAAGTCTGGTAAACATATGCTAATTTTCAAATACAGGGTTGACTTGGACTTCCCTAGTGTAAGGAGATTCTGTTTAGAAGTAGATGGAAAATCAATTCCTTGCTGGTTAAAAAATAATGCCTTCACTTATTCTAAAAGTGAAAGAGAGCCGGAAGTTAAACTTCCTTTTAAACTTGAACCTGTCAGGCCACAAGAGCTTCCTTAGCAAAATGGTTTTTTTGTTTTTTTTTTCTATTGCCCGACATCAGTGTTGTAATGGAGAGTCATGATGTTTCTATTCAGCATTCAGAAAATGATTTGCATCTCCCAGGAAAGTATTTGAACAGCTTTTCTAGCTCTCCGATTCCGGATGCTTTTCCTCAAGGAAGTTCAATGCAAAGGTCTGGCTTTCAGTCTACTTCACTAATCTAGCTTGACAATAAGGCTGAAAGTGTTCAAGGACATGTACCGGGTTACTTAAGCATCTCTACTGCATGCACCTGCTACGAAGAATTAGACAGTGGTATGCGATCGTGGTGTGCTTGTACTGATGCTTCACAGAGCCTGCCACAAGAGTCTTTATCGTCATGAAAAGTGCCTTTTGTTGGCTTGTTTTTATTTTGATTCCTTCAGTGCAGCAATTCAGATTGAGATTTAGCTAAGTGAGTTTGTCATCGTCCCTTCTGTGTGCCAAATACTAACGATTGGATTTCACTTACAGTACCTCACTTAATCCTTGAAATGATTGCTGAGGCATGCATTACTGTTTCCGTGAGCTTTGGAGGTTAAAGTGACTTGCCCAACTCACTCCACTCTCAGTGGCTAGGGCAGCAACTTAAAAAAATGGCAGACTTGGAATTTGAACCCAAGTCTTCCCAGCGCAGGCACGAGTTGTCCTTGCCAAATCTGTGTTCAATAACCCAGACTCCTATTGAAGAAAGAAACCAAAAACAACCCAAAAGTCCTCTGGGCAAAGACATTTGGAAAGCATGGAATGAAGCAAAGTTAGCTGGTTTCTTAAGCGTAAGATTTTCTTAGCACCAAGAATGAGATTTCATAGTAGCCAAGATGAGCCTACGGTTGGATGATATCCCAAACACTTTACCAGTGGAATCCTTTCTAATAAGGAGCCACTCACAGGACTCAACATTTGTTGGGAAATGTTGTCTGCATCATAGCCTAACCTTGTGTTCTATTTGCTGAGTTTTTTTAAACAATATCTCAAAGAATGACAGTGCCCTTTTGTTTCACAGCACAATCCCACTGTTCAAGTCATTAAAGATGTCATTGGAAAAACATGACCTACACCTGAAAAGCCATTAAGAGCCCACAGGGTATAGATCCTGCTGAGCTTATTTCAAGCATCTCTGCTTATCCAAAAGCATCACTAGGATACTTTATTTCCAATCATGAATTTGGAAACGCCTAATAGAGTGAGCTACAGACTGCATTTTCTAAGAACATAGGTTCCAAGAGCCATGAAGGGACTTTTTATGTTCCATTCTGTGATTCTCTGCTAGAACTTTATAGAAATAAAAATTCTGGGAAGAAATAGACTCTTGTCCTCATAAAGACAAAAGATCATGAGGATCTTCTCTTTTTAAATAATGCATTTATTGACTTGGAGATATGTTCATATACTGTTGCAAAAAATAGCACATTAAAAGATTTCTTTAAAAATAATTCAAGTAATTCGATTGTGTGCATGCAGGTGAGGGTTAAAAGAGGATATTTTTATTTTTAAATTTCAATTTCTGTAGTGTTTAAAATATGAAAACTTTATTGAATAAAAGATTGGAAATGTAAGATGATTGTGCACTGATAATAAATATGATGCTTTTATAAAAATGAATAAATAAATAAATATGTGTCCAAAGAAGAAGAAATTCTTTTTTTTTTTTAAAGATTTTATTTATTTATTTGACAGAGACAGAGATAGCGAGAGCAGGAACATAAGCAGCGGGAGTGGGAGAGGGAGAAGCAGGCTTCCCCCCGAGGAGGGAGCCCGATGTGGCACTCGATCCCAGGACCCTGGGATCATGACCTGAGCCGAAGGCAGATGCTTAACGACTGAGCCACCCAGGTGCTCAAAGGAGAAATTCTTTTTTTTTTAAGATTTTATTTATTTATTTGACAGAGAGAGAGAGAGAGAGAGAGACAGTGAGAGAGGGAACACAAGCAGGGGGAGTGGGAGAGGGAGAAGCTGGCTTCCCGCTGAGCAAGAAGCCCGATGTAGGGCTCGATCCCAGGACCCTGGGACCACGACCTGAGCTGAAGGCAGACGCTTAACGACTAAGCCACCAGGCGCCCCAGGAGAAGAAATTCTTTATGAGCTCGCTCACTCCCAGATCAGCTGAGAAGGAATCAGGAGAAAGGACAGTGCAGAAGTCTTGATAAAATCCATTGAACTGAAGCAAAACTTCCTGAATCTTAGATGTCCTGTAAGTCCCACATTCCCCGTTTGGGGCTGGTTAATGTGGGTTTGCAGATGTGATGGGAACTGGAAGTCATGGTGGGAGGGACAATCCTTCCTACCGTTAACCGTTGTTAACAGCAAATGAACAACGTGAGACAAGAAGGTGAAGAATGACTAATTCCCTCACCCTGGGTCGTTGTACTCACTCTGTGAAGTCACTGCACCTGCTCTTGTTTCCCATGTTTGAGTGTGCCTAGAATCCTTGAGGTGCAGCTCGGTCCCTTCTAGTCCAAGGGCACGTCGAGTCTGTCTCCTGTACAATGTCTGTGGGAGTGATGGGCAGTTCTTTTTTCATGATGGCCGCTGGTTTCCAACCCCACTCACCGTCAACCCTCTGCAACTGTCCTTCATGCCCTCAAACTCTTCTCCTCTATCAACTGCCTGGATACCCAGACTACACTATTTAGGATCCCATCCCCCTTTATACTAAGGAATGTGGCTGCCATCTCTATGAGCTGACTGCCAACCCCATGGTTTTCATCTTTGATTGTATTTTCAAGTTTTGGGCTAGATAGACACACATAGACACTCACAGAGCCATATACAAACACATTCCAAGATATATATCTTAACATATGTTAATATATACTAATCCATGTTAATTTCTAGTTATGTGACTTCATTTATTCATCACCCCTAATGAAATGGGATGTTGGTACAGAACAATAGAGTTGTTCTGGCCACATACCATACCACTAGACATCTGACTTTTGCCAAGAAACCTAATTTTTCCAGGAAGCAAATCCTTCATTTGGAAAACAGGACTCTCACAGTGTGATTGTGAGTTTTAATTATGCATTAAAAACCATTCTGCAGATAGTGACAGGCAATATGATTTCCCTATCTTACTTATTCATTGATTTAGCAAAAACCTATTGGGAATCTGCTATGTGAGAACACGAGGCAAGGTCTAGGGGCCCACACGTAAATAAAGTCACGTCCACCCACGAGGACTTCCCATAGAAGCACTTAATGCCACAAAACTTACCTGACCTCTTAGCATTTAATTGTGTCCTCCTCTCGAAACCCATTTCTCTTATGTTGTAAGATAGCACAGTCCAGGTGTTGCTCCTCTCTTTCCCTGCTTTCCTTCTCTATTGTTTTGGCCGGCTAAGTCCTTTTACACCATCTCGAAATGTTGGTGTTTCCTAAAGCTTTGATCTCAAGCCAAGTCATGATCTATATTGTCTCCTACACAACTTTATCTATTGGCTTTAAATTGCATCTCACGTCAAGGCCTCTAAAATGTATATCCTTAGCCAGAAATGTGATTTCTTACATTTAAGACTAGTAGTACAACTAACAGGCTTTCACACTAGACATGTCAATGTGGGAAATCTCAGACTGCCTTTGTAAATCTGTTACTACCGTTGTTTTCCTTATCTTCGTAAATTTATTTCCATTCACCTTGCTGAACAGTCCCCAAACCTGGCCATCATTAGTTAGACCTTCCCCAACACATCCTGTCAAAGCCCATCACAAATCTCCCCACCTCTGCTGCCACCATCCAAGGGCAACCACCAGCATCACTCCCCTGAACCTTGGCAATGACCTTTCAATGGCTCCCCCAGGGTCATCTTTCTTAAACAAAAAATATACTTTCTGGCTGAAAACCCTTCAAGGACTTCCCATTGCATTTGACAAAAATAAACAAACAAACAAAAAACAATCCTTCACATGATGTAGCAGGCTAGATGACCTGGCTGCCTCCTTACTTACCGGTCCCACCAAGGCTGACCCCCTTGCTGCCATGCAGTTGTTTTAACCCTCATTTGGGGCATCAGACACAGCAGCACTCTCCTGCCTCTGGATCTTGTACTTGCCCCAGGCTGTCTTGAAGCCTTGCCCCTCCACTCCATCTTCATTTAGCTGAGACCTACTCATACTTCAGGTCTAGCTTAATGCTGCTTCTTCCGAAGACTGCCTTGACTCACCCATCTAATGGAGATCCCCTGTCATTCTTTCTCTTAGAAGCCTGTATTTTTCCTTCATGGAACTTATAATGATTTTATGTATCTATTCATTTGCTTACTGTTTATCTCCCCATGAGAGAAGAGACTGGACTGTTTACATTCCTGAATACTCAGCCCCTAGTACTGTGCCTGGTAGCACATATTTATAGAATGAACTAAGGAAAGAATGATATTTTGTAATCTGTTTGAAACCTGACTCTTTAAACCACAGTTTTTCATTAAAAATATTTTGGGTGATAATTCATGTTAATCATTTACCTGACTTCTTACATTGAAGAAATAAAATATAACATCATTTTTTTTCCCTGATGACCTAAGTCACCAAAGAACAAAGGATGAAATATTTAATTCAGACAAGACTTATATGTAAGGTCAAAAACCAGCTGTACTAGCATAAGTTACAGAAACTTGGCTTTATAACAGTTAATGAGAATGTAACTCAGGGGTTTTAGTTTGACTAAAAATTCAAAATGAGTCAACAGCAGACTATGGCTGCTGGAACATTAATATAGACATAAGTTACATTAACAGAAATACAGATGTTAAAATAAAGTGGAAGTTCCTCTCTCCTCTGGACCTAAAATATCTATTTATTTTAGGACACCAGCATTAAGTACATACCAAAGCTGCAGGGTACTGGAAGGAAAGGTTAAATGCTGAAAGGCCATCTTACTGTCCTGGTGGGTTTTCTCAATGGCCTGACATGGGCATTCTTTAGAACTCACCGTGCAGCCAACATCCCCTGTCATTGGATAATCATAGCCCCTTAGGCTTCTCCCCTCTCATTGTTCCCATGACTTGCTATCAGCCACTGATTTCCCAAATCCAAATTGCTCTCCAAGATCTCTCCCTGAGCTGCACATGTCCCATAAACTGCCTGGTTATCTTGTAAGGTACTTCCAGCTTAAGCCGGCACCTTTCCATTTATAGAGTACCTTCTACCTGCTCCCAAATCAAAAACCTGAGAGGTATCTGAGCTTCTCCTTCCTCAGCTCCCAAACCTGCTAAAGTGATGCTACCCATCACTGGCATACATTAAGGTATGAATGGTCTACCATGCTCTGGGACTATTTCAGAAACCATTTGCGCGTTGGAAGGGGGATTAGGTGTCTTAGTGAGCTCCAGCTGATGCAACCAATACCATTAACTGAATTGCTCAAACAGCAGACATTTGTTTCCTCACAGTTCTGGGGGCTAGGAAGTCTAAGATCAGGGTGCCAGCATGGTTGGATTCTTGGTGATAAAGGGCCTTTTTGCTTTGCAGATGTCTGCCTTCCTACTCTGTCCTCACATTAGTAAGAGAGAGTACCCCTGGTCTCCTCCTCTTCTTATAAGAACTAATCCCATTATGGGGGCCCCACCCTCATGACCTCATCTAAACCTAAACATTTAGTCCATCACATTGGGCTAGAGCCCATCATTATGATTCTCTCAGGTAAAACAGTGGTTCTATTGGAGTTTGTGAGTCCGTCTGTGTACTATTAGCTACAGTCTATTATTTTAAATTTTTGTGTCTCTAATTTTATGATTTTAACATTTTTCCACTTCCTTTGAGAGTACTTATCCCCAATACCATGTTCTCTTCCTCACCTACCATTCGCTGAAGCTTAGGAAAGCAGAGAAATCAGTTGCCTGAATTTCCTAGAAAGTAGGTAATTAGACTATGAATGAGGATTTATGGGTTCTTCCATGGTTGTAGAGTTTAACTTGAAACAATTTATTTGGTAGCATTCATTTTGCTTGCCTAATTGTGGCTTCCGTCACACCAACCTATTTCACATGGTACCTTTGCCAATGCCATCCGCCACATCTGGAACGCCCTGCTTACCATCACTAATTCTCTGCCTGCAGAGTTTCTGCTCATCCTTGAAACCACATCCAAACTTCTCTCCAAGGACGTCTTCTCTAACTGCACAGGCCTGGCTAAGCCTCCCTCATTCATGTCTACCCAGCCCCCTGGGCCTGCCACTGTCATGACCTGTGCTGTAATGATTGGCACAACTGGAATGACTCCATTCAGTAGAATTAACATGCCATGAGCAACCATTCCAAGTTCTGGGGAAACTCCAGGACCTGATCAATTTGTCCAAGAATTTTGGGAAGGTGGAGGAGGGTATTGCATTTACTTGTTCCAGCTCACCCTGCACTTCTGCTCCTTTGGATTTTCAAGTCCCAGTTCCCAAACCTTAGCCATGTTATCCTCACGCCACCTTAGCCATGCTATCCTCACCAACCTACTTACTTTTCTTCACAAGATGCTTCATGCAGTGCAGTCTCAATTTTTTCATCTGTAAAAGGGAAATACTGGGACTTTTTCTGGATTGTTGTAAAGTTTAAGTGGGTTATTACTTACAAAGCACTTGGCACAGTGTCTGGTGCCCAGGGAAAGCTCAGTAAGTGTAGGTGGTTATTTGTGTTGTTACTATCGACAGAATGAGCAGGGAGTTTTAAAATCATGGTTTCTTCAGTTCAACTCAGGCCGAATTTTAGTCTGGGATCATGACTTTTCATACAAGTAGAAAATAGGTTTTCTTCTAAGACAAAGCCAACTCCAGAGGCTGATCCTTTTCCCTTCCCTTGCTCTCCTCAACCACCCTCCCCATCTTCTTCTCCCTTTTCTCCTTCCCCTTCTTCTTCCCATCCCCTACTCTTCTTTTCTTTCTCCTCCTACTTCTTGTTGCAGTGTTTCCTGGCTTGTCTTTTCTGTTAGAATTTAAACTCTTTGAGGGTAAGAGTTAGGACTTATTCAACTAGTAAGACCGGAGGTGTCACACAGTGGGTCTTCATTAAACCTTCAATTACTGAAACACAGAAGCTTTCTCTTGGCTGCCTTCCACTTTCCTAGATGTGTCCTGATGGTGCATTGCTTTGTAAGTAGCCTCCAGATACATATTCCTTTGTGTTTACTCATTTCTCTCTCTCTCTGTGTGTGTGTGTGTGTGTGTGTGTGTGTGTTACAAAGAGCAACAATAGGGGTGCCTGGCTGGCTCAATCCATAGAGCATGCAACTCTTGATCTTGAGTTTGTAAGTTTGAGCCCCATGTTGGGGGCAGAGATTACCTAAAAATAAAATCTTTTAAACAACAACAACAACAATAACAAAACCAAAGAGTAATAATAGCTAGCATTATTAGGGAAACCATATGTACTTATTTTATTCAAATATTACCAAAACTCTATGAGACATGAATTATCATTATTTGCATTTTACAGATGAGGAAACTGAGGCTCAGGGAGTTTAAGCAATTTGATTAATTTTAAATAATAATTAAGTAGTGCAGTGAGGAATTAAACCAAGCAATTAAATTCTAAAGCCTGTGATTTAACTGTTACACTGTACAAGCAAGTATGTGTACTATTTTGTCACAGATAATGTCTACTAAAGGAGACTGGGAAAAGTGGCTAATGTTTCTAAGGAAACTACTTTTAGCCCATATCCAATACAGAACAAGTTATTAGATAAAAAAAGAAAACTGTAATTAAAATTTCTCTGGGAAACTAATCATCCTGTGAAAGCTAATCAGTGAATGAGACTCCATGCCTAGGCTCAGGAAAAAAGAAGGAAATTGTTCAAAAATGTCATTTTGCCATCTTTTTGCTCAGACACATGAAACAGCCTTGATATGATGGTTAGCAATGGAGACGGACAAAGCTAACCCCCCATCTTCTTACTCCACCCATCCATTTGGGAGAGCAGCAGCTCTACTTCAGCCTTTTGCTGATTGGCTGGGACCAACCAATGAATGAGCTACTAAAATCTGAGTGGTAGTAAGCAAATGATGAGGTGGGAAGGCAATTTCTGCTAATGATTTGGAAATTAGTTAAAGTAAGAGGTCAAAGATAGGAGAAGATAAATAGATGTATAAAAATGCAACAAAGTGGGCTGAGTTGTTGATTTTGATCATGCATTCTACACTGTGGATTAAAACAACATCTTGA
Source organism: Phoca vitulina (assembly GCF_004348235.1). Taxonomy (NCBI): domain Eukaryota; kingdom Metazoa; phylum Chordata; class Mammalia; order Carnivora; family Phocidae; genus Phoca; species Phoca vitulina. Next base: position 22,754,761 of record NW_022589721.1, on the reverse strand, counting down.
AATTTCTCTGCTGAAAAGTGAGCATAATGAAAGAAGGAGGATAGAGATTTAGCGAATTATAAAAATAAGGAGAACCATGCAATATTTGCCCCCAGACCTATCTCTGGGAGTATGCTTTTCTTTCAACAAGATATACATGGACTTTGAAAATCATCTACTCCACTTTCCCTTCCTTTCCTCCCCATTCAAGATTCAAGATAGTACCCATTAAAGGTCTTTCCATGAGCATCTCAGCTCAACCATGGACTGCCTCTGTAGCCTTCTCTTCTTGCAAGAGTTAAGTGGGACATATAGGAGATATACATAAAACAGCTTAGACAATGTTACTCCCCTCCTTGACCACTATGGGTGAAGAAAACTAAGGCCCCTGTGAAACTAAGGCCCCTCTTCCTCTTCAATTTACATGTTCTTCCAGTCACAGGTCAAGTATAAAGGAAGCCTTTCCACAACGTGCCATTGCTATGCTCTTCCTAGCCTTACCTTCTCTCTCCAGCTAAATTCTGTCCCTTTGATTCATTGTTCAACCATTTCTTCCATCTCTTCAACTTCAAAAAACAACACCATTCTTAAGCTCAAAGTACTTGGTTTCCCACTGAGCTTATAATAAAGTCATAACTTACATTTTCTGCATTATCTTCCTCTTATTTTCAACCTTCCAGTCACAGTGGCCTTTCCCCTACTGGAATAGGCCAGATTCTATCGGACCTCAGGGCTCTTGCACATGCTATTTCTTTTGCCTGGGCCTCATTCTTTCCATGCTCACCTAGTCAAGTCTAATTATCTTTCAGTTCTCAAATGTACTTATTTTATGTTCTCTGCTTTGTAACACTCCTCGTGATTGCAATAGGCATAAATGTCCTTTAGGGAAAGGGAAAATGTTGAAAAGATAAGGGGTTTCTTGCCCAGCTACCTTAAATTCTAGATTAATAAAAGTCAGAAAGTTTCCCAGTAGTTCTTGACTCCACCTATTTGATTGTTAAACTTCACCCTGGAACTTTTGTTTTTTCTTCGCTAAAAATCAGAGGAAGCTACAGGGCACCTGGCTGACTCAGTCGGTAGAGCATATGACCTTTGATCCTGGGGTTGTGAGTTCAAGCCCCACGTTGGGTGTAGAGCTTACTTAAAAAAACTGATAAAATCAGAGGAAGCTAGCAGATTTACCAAGAAAAAGAAATGGAGGGACTTTACTATTCCCTAATCCATCCCAATGAATGGACAGAAATTTTCATTGTTTGTGACCCCCTCTTTTCTTTGGTTGCTTTTTTTTTTTTAATTAAGATTTTATTTATTTATTTGAGAGAGAGAGAGAGAGCACAAACAGGGGGAGGGGCAATCCCAGGACCCAGGGATCATGACCTGAGTCTAGAGCAGACGTTTAACCAACTGAGCCACCCAGCTACCCCTGGTTGCTTGTTTTTATCAAGTGTGTGACTTCATTGAGCATCCAAATGTACCTACTTCTCTTTTGGTGGGAAACATTCAGTAGAGTGTTTTGGAATTGAGTGCTGCTGAGCTTGTATATATCCTCTCACTCCTGAGTAAATTTAAACTCACTGAGTTTGACAGCTACAGCCCGAGGCTTCATTGATGGCTTATAGTAGGCTTCCAATAAATATTAAATGGGTGGATATATGCAAGGATGAATGAGATGGATGGATGGATGATAAAATACGTATGTTTTGGGGCCACTTGTGAAAGCTGTCTTGGTTATCCATAATAAGGAGCCTTCTCTTTTGTTTTTGTTTTTGATTTTTTTTTTCTGTACCACCTTTCCTATGCTTATACTCACCTTAGATCGGATCTTGCCTGGATTCTGGGGTCTTATGCCCACCTGATCACATTTGCCATACTCCTCTACACCTGATTATATATAATTGTATAGGACTAGGGAAAAAGTATCTGCAAAGTATCTTTTACTCCTTACAAATAATTTGCCTCGAACCAATTGCTTATGTCCTAATTTGACTCCAAAATCGGATCCCTGCCAGTCCGGAAGAACTTACTTTACCCCAACTGTGGCACAACAGGTATGGTCCCTGTGACACAGGAGAAGAGAGACTTAATAATGGCAAATTCAATTCATGGGACGCAATCTCTGAGTTTTAGGTAGAGATGAATGAGAGGGAGAGCTTCCCCTAATGAGGCTCAGAGTGGATTTTTATTTTTTTATTTATTTTTACCCTTTTAAAGATTTTATTTATTTGAGAGAGAGAGAGAGAGAGCAAGCATAAGCAGGGGTTGCTGCAGAGGGAGAGGGAGAAGCAGGTTCCCCACCCAGCAGGGAGTCTGATGCGGGGCTCGATCCCAGGACCCCGGGATCATGACCTGAGCCAAAGGCAGATGCTTAACTGACTGAGCCACCCAGGTGCCCCTCAGAGTGGATTTTTAGAAAATGGTCTGAAATGACAAACAAAGGAGAGGTGGAGTGAGTGGGGACATGAAAAGAAGACAAACTTAAAAAAAAAAATGGACTCTACAGGAGTAATCTAATTAACACCATCTCTCAAGGTAGATTTGATTCAATCATGAGGAATTGTCATCTTCTTTTTGGAGGGTCACCTCTCCAAGATGCCATGTTGGCCATTACACAGTAAGTTCATGATAAGAAGATGCAAGCAAATGAATGACAGGAGAGTGTATAAAATGTCTATCCATCTCTTTGGGGATATGAACAGCAAATCTATGGGGAAAGGAAGGTGGCCAAAGAGATAAGATATGATCCTGGAGAGCCTTTGATCGTACGTTGGCTCCCAGAAGGGGTAATGGTCAGGCCATCATGTCAGATTTAATATGTGTGAGAAATGCAGAAGAAAAGGCAATCTACAAAAAATGATTGTAGCTGAAAAGGTTAACAGATTGGAGTTTCTTTTTTTTCTTTTAAAGCTCTTGAGTGAAGCTTGAAAGTGAAATAATGTAAGTAATATTATATAAATAAATAAATAAATAATATAAGTAATATAAAAGAGCCCATAAAACCAAAAATTCTATAGGGACTCTGTGATCAAAGATGGAAATGATGCTGATGGTTTGCCAACAGTGTGGGTCCATTACCATAACCAGATAAATGGACTTTAGAGGCGATAAAATGGGTACATGCTTAAGCATGGCTCTTCCATCATGCAAGAATGCTGTATATGTTATTCATCTCATCTCTCTAACATTTCCACATGCTTGAGGTTTTGCACAATCTCTCTACCCCTACCTTGTTTATGTCACCCTGTGCTGCCAGTCCACTGGGGTTCCAGGAGCCAGACACAGCAGTTTTGCCCTGCTCATCATCTCATTTCCTGCTTTCGAGTGACATAAGGTGTGCCTGTCTTGAGAATGCCACACCCCCTGCATTTCCCTCTAGATCAGTCTTTCTCCCCAGAGGACATTTAAAAATGTCTGGGGACATTTTTGCTTGTCACAACTGGGTAGGCATGCTATTGATATCTAATGGGTAGAGACCAGGGATGTCATTGTACATCTTACAATGCACAAGACAACTCTCTACAGAATAGTGTCATCTGGCCCCAAATGTCAATAACTCCAAGAGAGAGAAACTCTGCTCTAGATCATTTCTAATTCTCCATCTTTCAGATTTCCACTTACTGGTCACTTCTGGGAAGTCTTCCTTGATCTCCCTAACTAGATAAGGCAGTTCAAGTCACTTGGCCTTTCTACTTTGTAGCAACTCTCACAGTTGCAATCAATTCATTTTTCTGTTTAATTATGTGTGTAACCCAGTCAATGGGACAGCCAGAAGGAAGGACATACTGAAAGAAATTTATCTTGCTGATCAGTGAATAGGAAGATAATTGAAACTTATCTTGTTGATAATTGAAAGAAACTTATCTTGCTGATAATTGAATAGGAAATATTTGCACCAGAGGATGGTGCAAATGTTTTTATTTCCCTTATTCAATGCCGAGTACCCCTCCTTTTTTAAAAATGTATTTATTTATTTGAGAGAAAGAGAGAGAGCAGGAAAGCAGGGGAGGGGCGGAGGAGGAGGACAGAAAGAATCTCAAGCAGACTCCATGCTGAGCCTGGAGCCCGATGCAGGGCTCTATCCCATGACCTTGAGATCAGGACCTGAGCCAAAACCAAGAGTAGGATGCTTAACCAACTGAACCACCCAGGCACCCGCGAGTCCCCTTTTGATGGATTCCCCATCATGCTTTTTTTATACTCCTCTTCTCCCTAAGAGTCCAGATTCATCCAGATTGCCCCTTTTGTTTAATCCATTTCACTCCTAAGTGGATGTTCCTTAAGTCCAAGGCCCAAATTGGTAATTTCAGTTGTTCCCTGGACTCGTGTTCTTCGGACTAGAGCGGTGACATAGCCCACAAACTCTTTTTAAAATATTTTTGTTGATGACAATGGCCTGTCATAGATAACTTTGATGTGTTTTCATGCCAAAAGAAACCCCTACTTCACTCAGGGTTATGTAAGAGGAACCAAGCCTGTCCCAAACAACTAACGCCTTCCTGTCACACATGTGGGGAAGGGAGAGATAAAGAGACTTTGGGGGGAAGAAGGGTCCACAAACCTGGAAATCAACACATTGCTTCAGCCTCCACTCCCAAGTCCTGAAGTTTCTGCCTCATTAGTTGCCCACTTCCTCCTCTCTCCCTACAATACTTAGAGCACTGCCTTGTTTGGAGCCTTACCCTTCCTTTCACTGTGTATCTTATTCAGGTGACCATTCTCTGGACTCCATAGCACAATGTGGCTGCTCTATCCTAGCACCTATCATAATATACTGCACTGGATTATTCTGGTGTGTCTTTCTATGCGATTGTGAGCTGTGGGAGTTGAGGGACCAAGTCTTGAGTAGCTTTAGGTAACTAATATATTGCTTTGGCACCTAGCATGAGTACAATGACCGTGTTTCCATTCTGAAAGCATAGATACTTATTAGAGAGACTCATCTTATTTTACAATTGAGAATAATAATTTTATCCAGGCACAGTGAAACTCTGGTGTGTTTTAAGAAATCCTATAGCTGTAAATCTCTGAAGATGATGGTCTTCATACTAAAACCTGTTTCATTCTGTGAACTGACAACTCATAAAGTTGGAAATACGATTGGCTAAGAAAGATATGGAAAAATCCTTAACTTCATGAGTATTCAAATAAATATAATGATAAAGCAATTAAAGGGGATTTATACTTACTTATTTTTAAGTAAAATGAGAATATCTAGTGTTGGCAGCAGTCTGGGCACGTAACTATGCTCATCCACTGGTGCTCAAAGTGTTTAAAGCAATCCAGCAACCTTCCTCTTTCTCTTTGTCCTCCTTTTCCACTTCCTCTTTCCTTCCTTTTCCTTGCTGGTGTCAGGACCCGGAGGTTGAGGGACTGAGGTGATAGCAGGAAACCTAATGAAGAAACAACTTTGGGGGGGCGGAGCAAGATGGCGGAGGAGTAGGAGACCTGGATTTCGTCTCCTCTCAGGAATTCAGCTGGATAGGGATCAAACCATTCTGAACACCTACAAACTCAACAGGAGATCGAAGAAGAGAATAGCAACAACTCTCTGAACAGAAAAGCGACCACTTTCTGGAAGGTAGGACGTGCGGAGAAGTGAATCCGAGGCGATATTCGGGAGGATAGACGGCGGGGGAGGGGGTTCCGTCGGCCGCTTCTGGCAAGTGATAGAGCCGCGGAGCACAAAATTGGAACTTTTAGAAGTCTGCTCCGCTGAGGGACGTCACTCTGGTGGCGAAGTGGGGGGTGGAACCCTCGCGGGACAGTGTGGTCTCAGGACCCTCGGGGTCACAGAAAGAATGGGGGTGCCTGAGTGCGGCAGAGCTCCCAGGGATCGGAGCGGGGAAGCCGGCTGCAGAGACGGAGCCCAGGCGCGGGCTCTCAGCTCGGGGTTGCTATAAACCGTGATCCGCGGCACAGTCGGGCCACTGCTCCTCCAGCAGGGACCCAACAAGCGGCAGATCCGGGGAGACTCACCTTCTTCCCCCGGGAGGAGAGGTGCGGGAGCGCACCGCGGGGATCTGCTGGGTTTGGAGACTCCACCCGGGGTCGGGTGCCAGATAGAAAGGCGCGGTCACAGGCCGGGTGAGCACGGAGTGTGGCCGGAGACCGGGGAGACGGGAGTGACTGACTGCTTTTCTCTGGGGGCTCGCTGAGGAGCGGGGCCCAAGTTCTCGGCTCCTCCGGGGCGGAGACTGGGGGGCCGCCATTTTCACTCTCCGCCTCCAAAGCTGTACGGAAAGCTTGCAGGGAACAAAAGCTCCGGAGAACAAACCCGAGCAGATTACTTAGCCCGGACCGGCAAGGGCGGAGCAATTCCGCCTCCGGCAAAGACATTTGGGAACCAGGGCAACAGGCCCCTCCCCCAGAAGATCAGCGAGAACAGCCAGCCAAGACCAGGTTTACCGATCAATGAGAACGGCAGAACTCCAGCGCTAGGGGAATACAGCACAGAATTCATTGCTTTTTTCCCCATGATTCTTTAGTCTTTCAAAGTAAATTATTTTTTTTAACTGTCTTTTTTTCTTTTTTCTTTTTTTTCTTTTTTTTTGAATTTTTCTTTTTCCCTTTTTCAACCAACATCTTATCAATCCCTTTTTAAAAAAAAAAAACATTTTTATTTTTCATTTTTAAAGTCATATTCTACCCCTTCATAGTAGTTACCTGTATTTTTGGCATATATATATAAGTTGTTCTCTCTTTAAAATTTTGAGATAGTTTCTTCTAACAGATCAAAATATACTCTAAATCTCTAGTGTATGGTTTTTTTCTACTCCCCTGCCTGATCACATTCTCTCCCTTTTTTCTTTCTTTTTTTTTTAAATCCTCTTCTTTCTTTTTTCAAACAACTTATCAAATCCTTTTATAAAATTTTTTATAATTTCCATCTTTACAGTCATATTCCATCCCTTCATCATATCAACCCTTATTTTTGTACATATATAAGTTTTTCTTTCTTTAAAATTTTGGGAGGGACTTTCTTTTAACAGACCAAAATACACCCAAAATCTAGTGTGTGGCACTGATCTATAAACCAGCCTGATCATATTTGATCACATTCTGTTTTTGTTTTGTTTTGTTTTGTTCTGCTTTGGTTTGTTTTTATCTTTATCTTTATCTTCTTCTTTTTTCTTTTTTCTCTCTTTCCCTTTCTTTTCCCACTGCTTCAGGTCTTTTCTGATTTGTTTAGAGTATATTTTCTGGGGACGTTGTTACCCTGCTAGCATTTTGTTCTCTCATTAATCTATCCTCCTCTGCACAAAATGACAAGACGGAAAAAATCACCTCAACAAAAAGAACAAGAGGTAGTACCGACCGCCAGGGACCTACTCAATACGGACATCATTACGATGTCAGATCTAGAGTTCAGAATCATCATTTTAAAGATACTAGCTGGGCTTGAAAAAAACATGGAAGTTATTAGAGAAACCCTTTCTGGAGAAGTAAAAGAACTAAAATCTAACCAAGTAGAAATCAAAAAGGCTATTAATGAGGTGCAATCAAATATGGGGGCGCTAACTGCTAGGATAAATGAGGCAGAAGAAAGAATCAGTGAGATAGAAGACCAAATGATGGAAAATAAAGAAACTGAGAAAAAGAGAGATAAACAACTACTGGATCACGAGGGCAGAATTCGAGAGATAAACGATACCGTAAGACGAAACAACATTAGAATAATTGGGATCCCAGAAGAAGAAGAAAGAGAGAGAGGGGCAGAAGGTATAATGGAGCAAATTATAGCAGAGAACTTCCCTAATTTGGGGAAGGAAACAGGCATCAAAATCCAGGAAGCACAGAGAACCCCTCTCAAAATCAATAAAAATAGGTCAACACCCCGACATCTAATAGTAAAACTTACGAGTCTCAGAGACAAAGAGAAAATCCTGAAAGCAGCTCGGGAGAAGAGATATGTAACCTACAATGGTAGAAATATTAGATTGGCAACAGACTTATCCACAGAGACCTGGCAGGCCAGAAAGGACTGGCAGGACATATTCAGAGCACTAAATGAGAAAAATATGCAGCCAAGAATACTATATCCAGCTAGGCTGTCATTGCAAATTGAAGGAGAGATAAAAAGCTTCCAGGACAAACAAAAACTAAAGGAATTTGCAAACACGAAACCAGCCCTACAACAAATATTGAAAGGGGTCCTCTAAGCAAAGAGAGAGCCTAAAAGCAACATAGACCAGAAAGGAACACAAACAATATACAGTAACAGTCACTTTACAGGCAATACAATGGCACTAAATTCCTATTTTTCAATAGTTACCTGAATGTAAATGGGCTAAATGCCCCAATCAAAAGACACAGGCTATCAGATTGGATTAAAAAACAAGACCCATCGATATGCTGTCTGCAAGAGACTCATTTTAGACCCAAAGACACCCCCAGATTGAAAGTGAGGGGGTGGAAAACCATTTACCATGCTAATGGACACCAAAAGAAAGCTGGGGTGGCAATCCTTATATCAGACAAATTAGATTTTAAACCAAAGACTGTAATAAGAGATGAGGAAGGACACTATATCCTACTTAAAGGGTCTATCCAACAAGAAGATCTAACAATTGTAAATATCTATGCCCCTAACATGGGAGCAGCCAATTATATAAGGCAATTAATAACAAAAGCAAAGAAACACATTGACAACAATACAATAATAGTGGGGGACTTTAACACCCCCCTCACTGAAATGGACAGATCGTCTAAGCAAAAGATCAACAAGGAAATAAAGACTTTAAATGACACACTGGACCAAATGGACTTCACAGACATATTCAGAACATTCCATCCCAAAGGAACGGAATACACATTCTTCTCTAGTGCCCATGGAACATTCTCCAGAATAGATCACATCCTAGGTCATAAATCAGGTCTCAACCAGTACCAGAAGATTGGGATCATCCCCTGCGTATTTTCAGACCACAATGCTTTGAAACTAGAACTCAATCACAAGAGGAAAGTCGGAAAGAACTCAAATACATGGAGGCTAAACAGCATCCTACTGAAGAATGAATGGGTCAACCAGGAAATTAAAGAAGAATTAAAAAAATTCATGGAAACCAATGAAAATGAAAACACAACTATTCAAAATCTTTGGGATACAGCAAAGGCAGTCCTAAGAGGAAAGTATATAGCAATACAAGCCTTTCTCAAGAAACAAGAAAGGTCTCAAGTACACAACCTAACCCTACACCTAAAGGAGCTGGAGAAAGAACAGCAAATAAAGCCTAAACCCAGCAGGAGAAGAGAAATAATAAAGATCAGAGCAGAAATCAATGAAATAGAAACCAAAAGAACAGTAGAACAGATCAACGAAACTAGGAGCTGGTTCTTTGAAAGAATTAACAAGATTGATAAGCCCCTGGCCAGACTTATCAAAAAGAAAAGAGAAATGACCCAAATCAACAAAATCATGAATGAAAGAGGAGAAATCACAACCAACACCAAAGAAATACAAACAATTATAAGAACATATTATGAGCAACTCTATGCCAGCAAATTAGATAACCTGGAAGTAATGGATGCATTCCTAGAGATGTATCAACTACCAAAACTGAACCAGGAAGAAATAGAACACCTGAACAGACCTATAACCACTAAGGAAATAGAAGCAGTCATCAAAAATCTCCCAAAACACAAAAGCCCAGGGCCAGATGGCTTTCCAGGGGAATTCTACCAAACATTTAAAGAAGAATTAATACCTATCCTTCTGAAACTGTTCCAAAAAATAGAAATGGAAGGAAAACTTCCAAACTCATTTTATGAGGCCACCATTACCTTGATCCCAAAACCAGACAAAGACCCCATCAAAAAGGAGAATTACAGACCAATATCCCTGATGAACATGGATGCAAAAATTCTCACCAAAATACTAGGCAATAGGATCCAACAGTACATTAAAAGGATTATTCACCACGACCAAGTCGGATTTATCCCTGGGCTGCAAGGTTGGTTCAACATCCGCAAATCAATCAACGTGATACAATACATTAACAAAAGAAAGAACAAGAATCATATGATCCTCTCAATAGATGCAGAAAAAGCATTTGACAAAGTACAGCATCCTTTCTTGATCAAAACTCTTCAAAGTATAGGGATAGAGGGTACATACCTCAATATCATAAAAGCCATCTATGAAAAACCTACAGCGAATATCATTCTCAATGGGGAAAAACTGAGAGCTTTCCCCCTAAGATCAGGAACGCGGCAGGGATGTCCACTATCACCACTGCTATTCAACATAGTATTGGAAGTCCTAGCCACAGCAATCAGACAACAAAAAGAAATCAAAGGCATCCAAATTGGCAAAGAAGAAGTCAAACTCTCACTCTTTGCAGATGATATGATACTTTATGTGGAAAATCCCAAAGACTCCACCCCAAAACTGCTAGAACTCATACAGGAATTCAGTAAAGTGGCAGGATATAAAATCAATGCACAGAAGTCAGTGGCATTCCTATACACCAACAACAAGTCAGAAGAAAGAGAAATTAAGGAGTCGATCCCATTTACAATTGCACCCAAGACCATAAGATACCTAGGAATAAATCTAACCAAAGAGGCAAAGGATCTGTACTCAGAAAACTATAAAATACTCATGAAAGAAATTGAGGAAGACACAAAGAAATGGAAAAACGTTCCATGCTCATGGATTGGAAGAACAAATATTGTGAAGATGTCAATCCTACCTAGAGCAATCTACACATTCAATGCAATCTCCATCAAAATACCATCCACTTTTTTCAAAGAAATGGAACAAATAATCCTAAAATTTGTATGGAACCAGAAAAGACCCCACATAGCCAGAGGAATGTTGAAAAAGAAAAGCAAAGCTGGCGGCATCACAATTCCGGACTTCCAGCTCTATTACAAAGCTGTCATCATCAAGACAGTATGGTACTGGCACAAAAACAGACACATAGATCAATGGAACAGAATAGAGAGCCCAGAAATGGACCCTCAACTCTATGGTCAACTCATCTTTGACAAAGCAGGAAAGAATGTCCAATGGAAAAAAGACAGTCTCTTCAACAAATGGTGTTGGGAAAATTGGACAGCCACATGCAGAAGAATGAAACTGGACCATTTCCTTACACCACACACAAAAATAGACTCCAAATGGTTGAAAGACCTCAGTGTGAGACAGGAGTCCATCAAAATCCTAAAGGAGAACACAGGCAGCAACCTCTTCGACCTCAGCCGCAGCAACTTCTTCCTAGAAACATCGCCAAAGGCAAGGGAAGCAAGGGCAAAAATGAACTATTGGGACTTCATCCAGATAAAAAGCTTTTGCACAGCAAAGGAAACAGTCAACAAAACCAAAAGACAACCGACAGAATGGGAGAAGATATTTGCAAATGACATATCAGATAAAGGGCTAGTATCCAAAATCTATAAAGAACTCATCAAACTCAACACCCAAAGAACAAAGAATCCAATCAAGAAATGGGCAGAAGACATGAACAGACATTTTTCCAAAGAAGACATCCAAACGGCCAACAGACACATGAAAAAGTGTTCAATATCGCTCGGCATCAGGGAAATCCAAATCAAAACCTCAATGAGATACCACCTCACACCAGTCAGAATGGCTAAAATTAGCAAGTCAGGAAATGACAGATGTTGGTGGGGATGCGGAGAAAGGGGAACCCTCCTACACTGTTGGTGGGAATGCAAGCTGGTGCAGCCACTCTGGAAAACAGTATGGAGGTTCCTCAAAAAGTTGAAAATAGAGCTACCATATGATCCAGCAATTGCACTCCTGGGTATTTACCCCAAAGATACAAAAGTAGGGACCCGAAAGGGTACGTGCACCCCAATGTTTATAGCAGCAATGTCCACAATAGCCTTGGAAGGAGCCAAGATGTCCATCAACAGATGAATGGATAAAGAAGAGGTGGTGTATATATACAATGGAATATTATGCAGCCACCAAAAGGAATGAGATCTTGCCATTTGCAACAACGTGGATGGAACTGGAGGGTATTATGCTGAGCGAAATAAGTCAAACAGAGAAAGACATGTATCATATGACCTCACTGATATGAGGAATTCTTAATCTCAGGAAACAAACTGAGGGTTGCTGGAGTGGGGGGTGGGGTGGGAGGGATAGGGTCACTGGGTGTTGGACACTGGGGAGGGTATGTGTTCTGGTAAGCGCTGTGAATTGTGCAAGACTGTTGAATCTCAGATCTGTACCTCTGAAACAAATAATGCAATATATGTTAAGAAAGAAAAAAAGAAGAAGAAGAATGTAGCAGGAGGGGAAGAATGAAGGGGGGGAAATCGGAGGGGGAGAAGAACCATGAGAGACGATGGACTCTGAAAAACAAACTGAGGGTTCTAGAGGGGAGGGGGGTGGGAGGATGGTTTAGCCTGGTGATGGGTATTGAGGAGGGCACGTTCTGCATGGAGCACTGGGTGTTATGCACAAACAATGAATCATGGAACACTATATCTAAAACTAATGATGTAATGTATGGGGATTAACATAACAATAAAAAATTAAAAAAAAAAAAAAAAAGAAACAACTTTAATGGCAATCCTTGAGAATCCAGAAGGCAGTCTACCTAAGCCAACACCGGTCACCATGTCAGGACTATTCAAGGTTGTAAGCCCTTCAAACAGAAAGTCATCAAAAGAAACCACAGGAGATAGAGGTTAATTAAATACATAATTAGAATCTGACCTCTTGGAAAGTCTAGAGTGTAGGGGGTATGGGGGGAGGGGGTGGGGTGGGGTGGGGAGAAGACCAAAAATAAAAATTTACATTTGCATTTTTTTGGTTCTTTGTTTTGCTTCAGGTATTCTAATACCGCAAAACTTATCTTTTAAAAGCCAACATAAAGATCATTATAAAAAAAATTTACCATTCGTTGATAATTGCTGGAGACTACTCAGATTCTTCCCCAAGTTTTATACAATTATTGTCAGCTGCTTTTCATCTCTGGGGCTCTTGATTCATTTCAACTTAGCAGGCACATATTGAGCACCTACTATGTACCAGGCACCGTGCTAGGCAACAAGCATATGAAAATGAGTGTGACACCATCCCTGTACGTACAGAGCTCCTGGCCCAGCAGGAAGGACAGGCACATATAGAAAGCGTGACTGTAAAATGGGAGGTGTGTCAGAATTGACTTAAGGAACGTGCATCACAAGAACACAGAGCCAGAAGCAAGATAGTGTCACCTAGAAGGCCAGACACACAAAGCTGATGGCTGGTCTTGAACTTTAAGGAATAGCAGATGACCAAGCAAAATGGAAAAAGAAAGTGGAGTCCAGATCCAGGTAATAGGATGCACAGAGGGATCTGGAAAAGGCAATGGAGAATTCAAGGACCAGCAGGAGGCTTGGGCATGTAGGCATTGGCTGGGGATGAGAGAGGATTTGAGAGGGTGAGATGAAAATAATGAACAAGAGGCTCAACTGTTGGTATAAGACGTTACATTTTTTAGTAGCTCTTATACCCATAGATGATCCTCTGGTCTACTGGATCCACACAAATCCTATGAGTGGAATCAGGCAAGTATCATCATCCCCATGTTTACATATAGGGAGGCAGGCTCAGAAAGTCTAAGTAAGGATAGATGTTAAAGGTTGCACAGCAAATACAAAGTAAAGCTGAGAGCAGATTCCACACCTTCAGACTAGGATCTAAGTCCTTTATAATGTATTACCCATCCTTTGTTCTTTCCTTCCTTCTATAAAGATTTATTGAGTCTCCATAATGACCTAGTTCCTCTGGTGAATATAGTATTCTAGGTCCTAAGGATGGAGGCTTAATGGCCCACAATCTTCTCTGTGTTTATCTTCTTCCTCCTTTAACACCAGGAGTGTAGTTCATTCTCAGTGGAAACTAGTAGAGAGCCTGGCACAAAGTTAGGACTCATTAAGTGGGCAGTTAATGGGATCGTTGCTGAATGGATAAGTCTAACCCAGTGCATCTCATGACACCTGTCCCAAGAACTATGGGATCTGAACAGAAGGAAAGACGTCTACTCTGCAGAACCAGAGGTACGCAGTCCTGGATGATTTGATGTCAAATCATCCAGTTTGAAATCCCAGCTCTGTATGATTTTGAGCAGCTTCCTTAACTTCTCTGAACTTCCATGTCTTTATCTGGAAAATGCAGCAGGACTTGGTCGTAGGGTAAAAGAAGACAGCCTATCACCATCTGGGAGTCGCATGCTAAGCCTGGTGTAGCACATTGGCATGTAGGAGGTGCTCAACCAACGGCAGCAGTAGTTACTGCTGCAAGGCTCCCTGGCAGTGGTAGGATCAACTGGAGTTTTGTAAGCATGATAGATACGTGGCACGGCTACCACTAACCAGCATTATGGCTAGAGTATCGCACTCTGAACACAGAGTTCTTTCTCAGACTGAGAAGACCCTTTGGAGCTCTTCCCTTCTCCACCGAAATGCCAGGTAGGACCAATCCCTGGCCATGCAGAGCTGCCAAGTTTTACTCCGGGGCTGAGTCATGCTGACTAGAGCCCAGGACAACTCGTGCCACCGTCATTAAAGGGCAGAGGTCTGCAGGCGCCACAAATGTGAGTCTGGATTTTCATCCCCTTGCTACACAGGCCAGAATCACACACACAGGACGGAAAGGTAAACACATGACCCAAGCCTCTGTTTGCTCTCAAATTCGTCACTGTGTCCAGCCCCGCTATCCCCATGCTCCTACCTTCCACACCAAGCCTCAAAGACTGGAAGTGCAGAGGAGGGAAACCTTCAATGTTGATTGATTCAAAGAGAAGCTTGGAGCTTGCGGCCCAGGATTATTTTTTAGATTATATGTAGCATTTCTGGTAAGAACTTGGATAACTCATTCTCTGCATAGTTTTGACAAGTAAGGAAATGTTAATACAATAACTGAACCCAGAAATATAAGAGAACCCAAACCTAGAAACCCAATAAGTAAAAAATGGAAATAACCTTAATTACCAATAATAAGAAAATGGTTAAGTAAAATTATGGCACACCCAGATATCGGAATATAAGCAGTCCCTAAACTGTTAGTTTTAGTGACATCAGAACAAGTCTAAAATATACCATGTAAAACACAGATTAGAAAACTTTGCATATAGCATGATTGCAATTATTAAACATATATTAAATATACCAAGAAGGCTACTTCTGTATGGGATTGTGGTACTTCCTTATTCTTTATGTATATCTACATTTATAGAGTAAATATTTATAACCATTTATATTGAAAATGTTTCAAAAATGTAATAGATAGCTTAAGTAACTTTCAATCACCCTTGCCTTTGAAAGAGTTATGTAAGACCGATGAACTCAGTAAGAACTTGGTTAATAAGCACTTACCCTTGTGAAGTTCTAGTTGGTGCCGTAGATGTGAAGTGGCTAAAGATTGGTGAACAAATCGTTAGTCAAGGGATGTCTTAGTTGCCAAATATTTGGAGAACAGTGTCATATGGAAGGAAAAAAAAACTGGTTTGTGAGTCAGGAAATCAAAGTGTTAATACTAATTCTGCCACTAAATGGCCGTGGAACTTGACTAGTTTATTTTTCTCTGTGTTTCAGTTTCCCACTTGTAATAGGAGGGAAAAACGTTCCTTCCTTCTTTTATGTATTCATTTATTCAAGAGATATTTCTTGAGGGTCTACTATAGATCAGGTCCTACTGTAGGCAATGGGACAGATCGGAGGACAAAAGCAATGTGGCTTCTCCTCTCAGAGGACTTATATTCCGGTAGAGCAGACAAACCATAGACTACTGATCAAATACATAAGTAAAATAGGATCACGTGCTATGAAGAAATATAAGGCAGGATGAGGAGAAAGAGAGCAGTGTGGAAGGTCTCTAAGGAGGTGATTCGTAAGTGAAATGTAAGAGCAAGCCAAGCTGTCATCCAGGGGGGAAGGGTGTCCAGGCAGAAGGAACAGCATGTACAAAAGCCCCGAGGCAGAAGTGTGGCTGGAGTAGAGGGACCCAGCTGAAGGTGGTGGAAATGAAGTCGATTCTTTTCTCCTGCAATTTAACCAAATAGAGTTCAGCAGAAAGCCTGTTGCAAGCTCAAAATGCTCCCAGTGCTTGAGCTTCAAAGTCCAAGGCCTCCGCACAGGCGGTGCATTTACAGAGACTTCATCAGCCCTACCACGGGACTTTGAAGGCCCGCTGTGCAACTATTAGCTGATCCCACTTAGCAAACAGTGACGCAGTCCCCAGGCATGTTTGTGCCCAAGCAGGTGATGATTTTCTCTCCACTGACTCCAGTCAAGGACTTTCTGCTTCCAGATTTCAGGCTCCAGGTGACGTTGGGCACAGGGGGTCAGGTGGCGAGTGGAACAGGTCACGCGCCAGCCAGGTGACATGATCTGTACCCGTTTCAAATTTCAAAGAGCCCACTTTTCCGCCCGTGTGTCAAGCACACAGTTAGTTTGAATGCTGCAAGCAGAGTAAGATGATTCATCAATTTCCAAACCCCTGGGAAGGGAACCTATTGTTTCGATTCTTAAAAAATGTTTTCCTAACCCCTACAGAGATAGCTATAAGTCGGGAAGATAAACTAGGATGCAGTTAAGGGCCAAAAAAAGAAGCAATTACTGTCATCCATAATTACAAGGCTTATCATTTATTGTGCGGTAATAGTCGCATTTCCAAGCAGACATTATTAATTAGTGAAATAACAAGGCAATTTGCATTCATCTCAGTCCAGAAGAATTCAAACTACTTCAACAGACCAAACATAGGTAACTTAGCCTTATTACTTTTTGTCTTTTTAATAGAAGAGGAAACCAAGGCAGAACACATTGAATGGATAATGAAAAGAGGTAAGTTTATCCAAAGCTTTGTAGAAATCAGATTGTCATCCAGGATAATAGTGCATTGCATCAATTCGTAGAGATGTGTTAGAGCATAAAGATGAGCAGGCAGGGAAATTAGGTTAATTTCTCAGGAGCACCATCTGTTTTGACGTGGGACCAAACCTCTCCAAGTCTGTTTCCCTATCCATGAAATGGGACTGTCAATCCCTGTCTGACATGATTGTTCTGTAGAATAAATGAGAAACATGTGTGCCTGAAAAGCAGGCGTGGTTTGTAACATGGATGGATACTGTCCAGATCCCAGCAGAAGCGCCACTTTAGGAGGAAGAAGGAGCTCTGCATTAGCCTAGTGTTGGGGCTGAATGTTTCTGGAAGAAGGGAAGGAGAGGTGCAGAAGGAAATCCAACTCATCTGAAGGAAAAATGTCAGAAGTCCAGCTCGGTTTCCAGTCTGAGGCATGAGGAGGGATTCTGGCAGGTCTATTTTCCATAAAAGTGACAGAGCCAGCAGAGTTTGGAACAGAGCAGATGTGCGTCCAATCATCCAACGACTCGCTTCTGGAATGAGTTGGATTTGTGAGAGTGTTTATAGGCCTACTTCTTTTGATGTTAGCTTTGTGGCACAGAGAAGTCCTCATGGCTAACATGTTCAGTTTGTACAATGAGAACTTGTGGCATATAATATATATGGAAAGTGACATTCACAGGTACCTTTATGTATTTATGCAGATTAGGAAAACACCTACATTGAACAGGCAGAAGTTGCCCCGGTGACCAAGAGTGTTTCTACCTCTTAGTTTCTTTCTTTTCTTCCTTTTTTTTTTTTTTTTTTTAAACAGGGTCAACTGGTATGAAACAAAACAGAAGAAGCAATTATGACACTATACCATAAATCTGAGACATAATCTAGTAGTCTCTTTGCTTTTAAAACTAAAGAAGCAGACGCCGAGAGAATCACTTTCCCCAGATTATAAAGCTTTTACAGTACTTAGTCAGAACCTGGAGTCAGATCTTCTCTCACCCTCCAAAGCTAGCTCCTCCTGGATGCACCTTACTGCCCCTCAGATGGCATCTCCTTGGAGGGGAGGAAGACTGTCATTTCTGAGTCTTGGGCTCTGGCCATCCAAGAGTCTTGTCACGGAGAGAAAGAAATGAAAGACGATGTGGTTAAGCACAAGCGACATGGTGTTTGGACTCAGGGACCTGATTTTAAGTCCTTCATCTGTACTTTCTGATTGTGATCTCAACGTCAGTTCCTCATCTGTTAAGTGTGGATAATGGAGGCTGCTTCCATCGGGCATCACATTTAAAGAGATTATATGCGAAAGACGCAGATAAAGAGAAAACTGGCAAAAAAAAGTTCCCGTTCTCTTTTTCTCATCCTCTTTGAGATACTATTATTTTTATTCGAATCATTCTTACTGTCATTTTCAATGGCAAGAAAATAGCCTCTCCTTTCATCTAGTTCCTCATCCCACATATCTGATTTGATTCCCTTTATTGGGTTCTGGGAGGATGAAGACAGTCTTTATATAGGCATTATCTTTCTTAAAGCAACATTCATCTTCCTGAACAACCTGAATGAAGGCGAGAAGCAGGAGGTGAGAGGGTCTGCATCTATCCCTATTTATCAATTACTAGAAATAACATAAGGATTCCACACTCTCTCCACCTGCTGCTAGTTATGGAGTGTAATATTCTATTCTATTGCCTTGATTACTTGTGATAAGGAGGGAGTGTTGGTTAAATATTATCCAGCTAGTAATACCATTATTTGTATAGGACACCTGTTATCCAAAGGTTTCACTGTACCCTTCAAAGGCCTCATTATCTAAAAGACACATTCCAGGGCCATCAGTAACTAAATCTCCTTCACAACCTCAGTTTCCAAAAGAGGCAAGGCTCTGGTTGTCTTTCTCTGGTCATTATCTCACACTCGGAGCATACTTTTGCACAGTCTGAAAGATTTTATTTTTTTGTTGTTGAAATCCGGCAGACAATGAGGTCTCAAGTATTGGGCTGGGGTCAGGAGATCCATGTTTCCATGGTGACGATCATGGTGGTTATTATGATAACATTCTTGTTCACCTACAACATGGCTTGCAATTCTTACATCTTCAAGGGTCAGTCCTAACCAAAATACTGGTTAGTATGTTTTTGACATAGGTAATGAAAGAACCAGCTAGGAATGGCATAAATAAAGAAGAATATCACTATCTCACCTAAAACATTTCTGGTACAGGATTGGCCCTGCAATCTCGGGATTCTGCCATCTGGAGCCTGTCAGCTTTTGCTTTCAGATTTTTCTCTTAATGAGCACAAGGTGGCTGTTAGAGTTCCTGGCATCACATCCTCACATAATAATATGCACAATTAGAAAAGGAGAATAATTGTCACTCTCTGAGTCCTTTTTTCAGAATGAGGAAAATTTCACACACACAAAGAAAATAGAATGAGGAAAATTTCCCAGAAACTCCCCAGAGGACTTCTCTCCATGTCTTACTGATCTATACCCATTATTGAGTCATTCACAGGCAAGGGGCAGGGCTGGGGGGGGATTGCCACCATTGGCTTAAAGTTGTCCAGTCTGTGCACACACACACATACACACACACACACACACACATACACACCATTCCCTGGCTAGAGCTGAGGAGGGACCCAGACTCCCTTAAAGCAAAAGAGTGCCAATTAACCTATCATGATTAGGGTCCCATTAGCAAGGAAAAGAGAAAGACTGTCAGGTAAGTAGCCATTACTAGCCCTATTTTACAAATGAAGAAACAGAGGTTCAGAGTAGTTATTAACTGCATTAGTCAGAGTAGATTAACCACTGTGACAAAGGACTTTAAAATATCTGTGGGCTAATATAATAATATTTTATTTCTCACTCATGTCATGGTCTGGTGACAGTGTGGGGAGGGGACAAGACAATACCCCAGGTATGTATTCAAGGACCAAAACACCTTCTGCCAGTGAACCTACCCCCTCTATGTCCTTGGAGTTCTCCCATTCAGCTGGGGACAGAGAAAAAGCAGGAGGATTGTCTAAGGAAAATTCTCATGGGCCAGGCCTGAGTGGTGCTTATGACTCAGCTCCCATCCTTTGGCTACATCTCTGTCACCTGGCCACACCTAACTACAAGGGAGGCTGGGAGGCCAATGATGTGCCAAGGAAGGGAAGGGAGCTCTCTCCCACGGTCACAGAGTAGGTGGCCCAGCTGACATGCCATGCCAACTAGGTCTGAATGCATGGGGGAGCTGCGGTGCCTCTCATCCTGATGATGCTTCTACCTGTGTGACACTTTTAAGCTACCAACTCATTCAGCTTTCCAATCAGTGTTCCCTGCTCTAACCCCTGATAGTCCAATCCCTGCCCCTTATCATGGTTCCCAAACTCCCTTGAAACTTGCCCCAGATCTTGTCTTGAGTCTCAAGTTCTTTGACCTTCCAGTGACATTAAATCTGTTGGCTCCCTGTTGTAGAAACATTTTTCCTCAGTTCTCAGACATTTGTTCTTCCCTGCATTCTTTTCCACTCTTCTTTTTGTTGGCCCATTTGCTCTCAGCACGGGCTCTTTTTCTCCTCTCGAATCCCAGTCCCCATGGAAAAGACGACTTACAACAATGGCTCCATTCTGACTTCCATGTTACTTCCGCAAAATGTGTCCTGTTGCTCTGAGTCTCTCACCTGATCAGGTGAGTAAGTCAGATGTTAATGTTGTTACTATGACTAGTCTTACTTATATTCAGACTTCTATTATTATTACCCCTACACATTTTTTAGTATTTGCCAGGCAGTATTGTAAGCACTTTGTTTAAATTACCTTTAAGTTTCTCAAGAACCTAGGAGTGGTTTCATGCCCTTTTTTTCAGATGAGGGTGAAGAGAGAAATAAAAGGCTACTAAATGACAGAACAGGAATTCAAACCTAGACAGTCTGACTCTGAAGCCAAAACTGTTGTTGGCACCTGCTTCTGCAAGCTACGTCCTATCCGTTCTCTCTGAGCATCCCTGAGACTGGTATAGAGCTAAGCACACAGTAGCTGTCAACATATGCTAAATTTAAATCCACACATCTAGAAGATCTTCTTCTGCCAAAATCCTACTATCTCCCCAGTTATTTCTATATTATATCATTCTTTCCTTATTTATACTCAGATTGTGCCACCCTTGTTGACATATCCTTTTTCTTAGGCCCCCTAAACAATAACATCAGGCAATATTTATCAAGCATTTATTACGTTCCAGGCAGTGCTTTTGGCACTCTATCCCTATAAGGCAGATCTCATTATTATCTTCATTTATAGATTGGAAATTTAAGTTTAAAGGTTAAGTGGAGGAGAGAAGGTAATAACCTGGATGTTTAACTCTACTGTCCACGGTCTTACCCATTCAATTGTATTGCCTGTGGCAATCCACTAACTCTCCTACGTTCCTTCCATAGTCACGTAAGGCTGCATTTGTCCTTCCTCATTCCTGTTGACAATCTCTGGGACAGATTCTCAAGTGTCTGATCATGGAAACAGCCTCCTTCCTAGGCTATAACTGGTCCACCCCTTTTAAATTAATTTTATTAGCCACTATTAGCTAAATATTTTATATTTTAATCAGCTCCATTATCTGTCCTCACCTTGTCTATCAATACCATCTTCCAAAACCTTTACTCTCTCTATTAATCAAAGCAGAAGTCACACACAAGTTGGATTCATCATTCTTTCCATGATTTAAACTTTGTTAGGAGAAGCAGGTGGGACTTCTAAAGCATCGTGCATATCAAGCTCCAATAAAGGTGTTCCAGATCCATGGAGCACCATCTGCCAGGATTATGCTCATTGCTTCAGCAATTGCTTTCCACTTTGCTGGCTCATGAGAGGCACCCAAACAATCTTCATGGTAAGTAACATGATAAGAAGAAAAACAAAAACAAAAATAAAACAAAACAAAAACCAAAAAACACACACACACACACACACAAGATTTGGATTTACTCATTTATCTAACTACTACCACTCAAAAATTTGAGTACTTACTAGGTGCTAGGTTCTATCACATTACCCACGTGGAGGGATGCCATGAGAATTAAACAAGGTGCAAGTCATCTTCAGCAGACTTTGTGGCACAAAGTAAGTCATATGTATTAAGTCCCAATCCCCATTTCCTCCAGAATAAATAAATGTGTGAATGAATTTGCAAGCTCAATTTTCCTATGACTCTGTTAAGCTGAGTCTCTCTTCTTGGCATTGCACTGGCTATTTCCCAGAATCTGCCTGTTGGCCCACGAGCTCGGTAGGATGCCCAGTCAATGCTGCTCTGTATGGATTTTGCCAACTGTTGGTTTTGATCCTGCCTACCAACTTTGCGTTATGTTTTTCATTCAACATTGATCCCACAAGTATTTATTAAGCACCTGCTACGTGCCTGGCACTTAACTGGGCTCTGTGTATACAGTGGTGAGCAAGATAGATATGGCACCTACACTTTATGGAGGAATGAAGCAGTAAAAATTAAGTGTGAAAAAGGATAAGCTTGGGGAGTACAGAGTGGTACGGGAGGCCATGCTCAAAGCAAAGCAAAATTTATGTTTAACACAATATCCATTTGATCCCACTTGTCTGGGTTAATCTCTTTTCCTTGAATCTAGTTAGATCCTACTCATTTCAGGGTGCTAGTGGTAGTAGTTACAAGGGGGGAAAAACTCAAACTGACTTAAATAGCACAGGACAGTTTTTTGGTTCATATGACTGATAAGTCCAGAGATAACTAATTTTAGGAGAGGCTTTATGTGGTGACTCAAAATAAGACCAAGAATTGCTTTCTCTCCATTTCTCGGCCTCAGCTGCTCAGCATTGGCTCCATCATTGGCCAAATCCTCCTCTCGTGGTCCCCGAATGACTGGCATTGGCTGCTGGGATGCATGCTTCCTAGTCCACAAAAAGCAAGGAGGAATGCATCAAATAAAAGTCCTGACTCTTATCTAATTGGACCCCCTTAAGTCCTATAATGGTTCTACAAGCAAGTAGAAGAATTTCCACCCATCTCTTTCTAATACACAGAATTTTGTATTGAGCCACACCGAGACCCAGGGGTGAGGTCAATTGTCCTGATCTGCCTGAGTGAGGAGTCACATAATAGGCCTGATGTGCTCTCTTCAGATATATGGTTATTGACAAGTTGCTGCGCAAATCAGACTCCAGCCTAAACTCCTGCCGACAACAAATGAGAGTTGCCATTATCCACATCGTCCCCAACATGTGCTATTTTTTTAAACGTATTTGTACTCACACAAAAAGTTATGAAATGGAATTTTATTGTTTATGGCCCATTTTTGTCTCTTTTTTCATAAGATACCAGCTTAAGTAATCTGCCTTTTCTATAACTAGGCTGTTTTTCCTCTCCTATATTGATTTTTTATGCCAATTTTTTTCTCAGGGACATATTTGCTAATAATTTGTACCAGTCTATGTCTTTTCATTTTGATGATGGTCCCTTTTTGGGCAAGTGCTTTGAAATTTAAGGTATCCAGAGTTAATCTTTTTCTTTACAGTTTGGTCTTTATGTGCCTTATTAAAAAAAAATCTTTTCTAGCCAAAAAGTAAACATCATCTATATTTTCTTTTACAAGTTTTAAGGTTTCGTTGTTCACCTTTGGGTCCTTAATTCACCTAGAATTTATTTTTGTGGATGCTATGAGGTAAGGCCCTTATTTATTTTGTACTTACTTATTGCAATTTGGATGGTCAGTTTTTTTTAGTACTGCTTATTGGCTGGTCCATTCATTCTTGGTGATGTTTCATGTAGTCTCCATGCATAACTAAGTTTAATCCTGGCCTCTGTGTTCTATCCATTGATATTATTTTGTGCTTTCTAACTTCCTTTCTTTCTTTTCTTCTTTCCTCCCCCCTTCTCTGCCTTTTTTCAGATTGACGTAATCCTCTTCATGCTCCACTGATTTAAAAATTCTTATTTCTATGCTATTCTTTAGAGATTATCCTTAATATCATCCCACTCAACACTGATTTAGCAAGGACAATGTTTACAATACATTAGCCTATCTCTCCCCAAATATAAGCATTTTAGTGCACTTAAACTCCCATAACCCCTTCTTATCTACCAAGGTATTGATAACTAGTATTTTAATTCCATCTTGCCTGCAACACCTCAATTAGTCATCATCTTGTTGTTTTCTATAGTCAAGTCATGTTTAGATGCATCTACATAATTCTCTGTTTGTTTGTTATTGCTCTTGGTATTTCTCTTATTCATCTCTGTAGCACTTTGCAAATATTATTTCGCTGGTTTCCTGCATCCACTGTGCCTGCCAGTCTAACTGTTGTATTTTCATACGTATCTGTCTTTTCTCTCTGCTCGCTTTCAAAATTATCTGTGTTCAGTGCTTGTATTTCTCCATTATGTTTCTAATTGAAGTTTGTGGTTTTTATTGCTCTCGGAATTCAGTGCACTTCTTTACTCTGAAGACTCATGCTTCTTTTAGTTGGGATACTTCTAAGGCATGATCTTTTAAAATATCACTTACCCCCTCTATTTTCTCTTTTTTGGATAACCTACTAGATACATGTTGGGAAAAACTTATGCTACCCTCTGTATCTTTTCATCTTTATTTCCTATTTTCTATATCTTTATTTTTACTGAACCACATGTCATTCAATTTCTTCAGATTTATATTCACTAATTCTTTTTCTTCTTTATTTAATTTTCTATGAAAACTTTCCTTTAGTAGTTTTCCCTCATGGCTACATCTTGAGAAATTGTGTGTGTGTGTGTGTGTGTGCGTTTTATAAAATGTACCTGTTACTTTTTTCATGGTACACTCTTCTTTCATATTGGTTATAATTTCTTTTCACTTCTCTTTAATGTATTCAATTTTTTATTTTATAGCCCCCTCGGATTATTCTATTATATTGAATTCTTGGTGTATCACCCTAGTGGCTGTGTTTGCTGGCTTGCCTCATGGTGTATCTTTCCTCAAATGGTATATTATTGGTGATTGTGAGCTCATCTTCATCGAGGTTGTTTCTTTCTCTGTTGGACTCACACAGGCCAAGGTGGGAATGTTTTATATTTTTTTCTATAGTGACATCCAGTTTGTTCATGCATCTATAACTAATTTTTATACCAGCAACTCTGCTTGGGAACTGTAAACTCAGAACCCATAACCTCAAGCAGTATAGCCTTAAGTTTTGACTTCTCATGGGAGACATTTTTTATTTACCTAGGGCCCTGTAAATATAAGTGAACCCCTTACAGGATCCTGTGTCTGCAAGATAAAAGTTTCACTCTGTACTGTACTCAGGCTCACACTTCAATCTTTCTAGTCACATGGGGGGAATTCAAATCTCAGTGACCAACCATAAGAGCCTATTCTGTATCCAGTATCGATTTACAAGTTGCCAATGTCAGCTCACATATTTCCTACCATGACCAATTTGAATTTCTTCTTAATTTGGGGTATTTAAAGATTTATCTTTCTTTTGAGCTTTTGCCCATATATCTTTACAAAATGCTTATTTTAACCACATTTATATGTATTTGAAGTGAGGCTATACTGCCTAGCTTTGTTTTTTATGTTATTAAAAGTTAAATTTCAAAGTATATCTCCCTTATTTAGCTAGCCAGCTAGCTGTATCACCCAGGAGACTGAGTTCCTTATGGCCTTGGATTTTAGCTTTTTTATTAATTTGGTAATGAACATTAGTATTGGAAAGTTTGAACAATCGCCAGTAGGAGTACTAGTGAGTAATAAATATCCTAAGGTCCAGTTTTCTCAGTTAAAATGGTGATACCAATACCTACTTCTTACAAGTGTAATGCAGATGAACTAAAATAATTCATAGGGAAAAAAAAAACCAGCACAATGTGTAACAAAAGCAAAACAACAAACAAAACCAGAGGAAAAATAACTTCAATAAATGCTGATTAGTATCAGGAAATTTGCCAAATGAGTATATGAATAAATGAAAGAAACTTAGCTATCCACATATTAAGGGCTATCCATCCCAGATTCTGGAAAGCAGGGTTCTCTCAATATGGGAGCAATGGGATTTCATTCTATGACAGAAGGCATGTGGGCCTCCTCTGGGATCCAGGCCTTAGAGAACTTCCAAATAGTGTTGCCTGGCCTTAAGATTCAGACAGCATTTCCTAGCTTCCCTCCACACCTTTATAGAATAAAACTCTCTAACCCTCCTGTTTGTCAGGTGTACTAGAATGGCAGAGGCTGTAACTTCCTACCTCCTTTGGGAATATTGCTACTCCCAGGTAATTTGCCATGCCACTTTTACATGATTACAATGTCCTATTTTTTAATCTTGGAAGAGAAAGAGCCATTTGGGTTAACAGGTCTCAGGATACACAACTAAAGTTGAGGAGTAAACACAGGTTAATACCTTATTAAGACAGAAGATTTGAATGAGGCAGCTCTTCTGAGGGATCTAAAAAACCACTTCCCATTGCAAATGCGTGGTGCTCAAGCTGCACTCGAAGTGTTACTGGCTCATCAAATGTTTCCACTCTGTGGGCCTCTCAGGTTAAATTCTTCAAGTCTGCTTTGGGTTGTCTCCTCTTGAGAGGGGGAAATCAGAGCAGCACCTCATGAAGTATGTCTTGTTTGGGAAACGGAAATGAAGCTAGGTGACCACGGGGTGGGGAGAGCCAGGGCTCAAACAAGGCTGTGACTTTCTCCTTTGGCTTTCTCCCACGGTGACCCTGGCTGTGAAGACATGAGAAGAAGCTGGAAGGAAGGTGAGGGAACCAGCAACACGTTGCCTTAACAAGAGATTGGGAAAAGACATGATAAATGCCCTCTCATATCTGTACACACAGTTCGTGAGTGGAAGTAGACTCTACTTCCCAAACTCAAAGTGTATGCCATCGGTTAATAAGCCCCCACTTGCTGACTACCGGCTCGGTACCAGGCCCTGTGCAAATTTAGTACATGTGAACAGCATATGCCTGGTGTGCATGGCATTTTGTTTTTATTATCTCACTTAATTTTCACAATACTGCAAGGACAGTATTATCTCATGTCCTTAAGGACTGTATTATGTTGCTTCCCAGTTGCTGGAAAGCAGAATTGCACTTCACTTCGAAGGCACTATGACTTAATCGAAAACACAGACGTTGTAACTACAGAAACCTGGGTTCATCTCTCAACTTTTCTACTTCCTAGTGCTGTTACCATGATCAACTTCTTTCAAACTCTCTTTGACTCAATCTGTTCACACATAAAATGGGCTAATGATAACAACCTTGTAGGATACTTACAGAATCAAAATGAGATATATTTACATAAACGTAATATTAGACGTTAACATTTATTGGTCACTGTTTTGTGCCAGTCATGTGCCAAACAATTTATAAACATCTTATTTAATCCTCACAACGTGCCCTCTAAAGCAAAAGAATTGCAATTTCTTTTAAAGAAACTAAGGCTCATAAAGATTAGTTTTTGCCCAAGGCCATCCAACTACTGAGAGTCATGATTGGCATCCCAAGTCGATCTGACTTTCCCTACATCCTGTGGTCTTAACACTGTGGCCTTCAAAGGATTAGGAAAGCCTAAAGAATAGTGGAAATGTTCACCATTTTTAGAAGTTTTGAAAAATTTTTTTTTGAAGTAGTTCCTGTATCATAAAAGGAGTTAGAGGAGGTAGTTTCTACAGTTCCTTCCACCTATAAATATTGTTTCTATAAAAAAAGATTTTCCAAACCACTAAGTAAGAAATAAGTATGTGTTGGCCTAATTTGGCCCCAGTATGAGCTGTAAACCACGATTTCCCGCACTATCCATGACAAGCACAGACTTCTCAATCTTTATAAAGAAGATCCCTTGGTCCAATCTCAGACCTTGTTCCTTAGATTTTGCTCTTTGGATTTGCTTGCACCACCTCATTCCATTTACTAACTCACCATTAATCTCTGCCCACACTTTTAACATTGCCTTCTGGAAACCTCCACCATGCTCATCACTTGATGCCCAATTTCTCCTCAGCTAGAAGTCCACACTGGCCCTGGCCACAGCGTCTTTCAAAATTCCATCCCTGAGGCACAGTGAACTTGGTCTCATTCACTCATGTTGTTGCTTCTTACCCACCCAGGCAACCCCTTATCCCTCATCTGTGCTTAAGTCACTAGGGTAGGAGGGGCTAATAACCGAAGGTGTAGAGTCATCCCAACCCTGACCACAACTCAAGAAATTCATCCCAGAAAAATCTGCTCACCATAAAATAACTTCCTTTCGGGTCCACCAGCTTCCCTAATAGTGTGTGTACCTAGAAGCTACATTATAAGGTTTATATTACAAGTGTCCCACCTGATTTTCTGTCAGACTTGGCTTGTCTTCGAGAGAAACAAAGGTCTTTAAACATAAGTGAATGATAAGAAAAAAACAGAGTGCCTCCCTTCACACAAGAGAGACCCAACGTGAAGAGCTGGAAGGCACACTGGAAATGTTACAGTTGTGGGAAATGAGGACCAATGAGAGGAATGCACTTGTCTGAGTGACTTACCCTTAATTTCCTACTTATTTTGTTTGCCTTGTTCTCTGCCCCCCCCCCCACCCCACCACAAACACACTGTCCCTGAAATTATTCCATCTAAAAATCCATTTGGATAAGTAAACCTCAGGTGTTAAAAATGTAACTATTTCATGGAGGATCAAACTGCACACCAGACCTTTTTCTAATTAGATGGATTTTCTCATTAGAGCACAGCGCAGTGGAAAGAAAAGAGACTTTTGAGTCTACTTTTGACTTTGGTTTGAAATGACTCTCTCTTATTCACTCACTATGTGACCTTGAGTGACTTATTTAATGTCTTTGTGTCTCATTTTCTTTTTCTAAAGAGGGAGGGTAATCTCTTCCTCATGAGCCTGTTGAGGGTATTAAACAAGTTGCTATAGTTAAAGGTGCCTATCTTCGCTAGCACGTAGTAGCGTCTTCTATAAATATGAGTGTCTTTCCTTGAAAACAATGAGTTTCAGGAACTCTGAAGAAAAGAGGGTTTATTGAGTGCTGTGGTGAGGTGAACTGAAGTAAACAGGCAAGAGGCCAACAAACCCTCAACGACAGACCTGTATTTGGTCTAACCACACCCAAATTCACAACAGCATACAAGTAATACATACAAAAGGAATAAAACCATAACCTGACCTTTAGGTGATGGAAATATTTCTATACATCCAAAGTAGCACGCTTTCTCGACTCTACTAACATGGGAAGGTCTCCCTCAGGGGGCACTGAACACACCTGCCAAGGTCCCTTCCAGGCCTGTCGTGCTGGGCTCTTTGGGATGAGGAGATCACAGGGCCCATCCCTGAGGCTGAAGGAGAAGCAAGAGGGCTTCTCATCTCGTAGAGCCTGAGAATCCCAGTCATTGTCCCAAGGGAGGTCACTGGCAGCCTTAGCCAGAGTGATCTGAGTAGGGATGAGCCATGATATCGAGTTCCAGTAAAACCCACAGAATGTTCTGAACTCATGACTAAGCCTGCACTAAATAAACAACCCTCCACATCCACCTCAGAAGGATGGCTATGTGTGGTATGGCCTAGTAATCTCTTTTCTCAAAAAAATGAAAGACCAAAAGGCTGTATTTTGCAGTTTTTGAATTCTTTTAACAATTGCATGTTCCACCCCTATTTCATGCCAGTCATTGTGTCAAGTGAGGATATTATTAACCGTGTTCACTGAAGCCCAGGGCCTCCTCAGGACCACCATGGGGGCAAGGGTGGAGCTGAGCAGGCTGTGTCTGGCTGCCACTCCCTTGAGTCAACCAGAACAGCTTCCCTTTTATCTATTTTATTAGCCTTCCTCATAATATTTTATTGAAAAGATAAAAATGTTTTAAAAAGTCCTGCTTTTTTTTAAAAGTGTGGAAACAAAATCTAGGCCAGTGATATAAAATTAAAAGGATGATGGACCTATTATTTAGAGCTAAAGAGAGAGAAAAGAAAACAGCTGATATTTATCTTTTATTGTGTACCAGACAGTGTCTTCAATTAATCCTCACATAACCCTAGAAGTGAGAACTATTATTAGCTCCATTTTAGAGAAGAGGGACTGAGGCCCAGAGGATTTGAGTAAATGTGCTCAACTCAGCCAACAAATGGTCCGGTAGATATTTAATCCCAAGAACATTGGCATTAGAACGTGCGCTCTTAACCACCACACTACGCTGACTGCTCCCAAAAATCTCCCTTGGTGACCACTTCCCATCTCCATCCCTGGACTTGGCTGTATTCAACCTCTGTTCAAGAATTGCCCCCTCAGAGAGACCTTCTCTGACCATCCCACCTAAAATAGCTTTTGCTCCAGCCAGCCAGTCTACTTCTTCTTTTTGCGGCTTTATTTTCTCTTAGCTTTTATCCCAAACTGAGAAATATTGCACACGTATCTGTTTCTGGTTTTTGCTTTCTAGAATGTCAGGTCCATGAGACTGGGGGCTTTGTAAGCTTTCCCAAGATGGTCTTTCCTGACAACCAGATTAGAAAAAGGCCCTATGGAAATAAGTACATAAGGGGGTACAAGACTTGAAGAGGGAAGGATCTGGACTGGGAAAAGCAACATGGTGTAGGGTGATAAACCAAGAATATAAGGTCAGGTTCAATTTGAATCACAGCTTTGCTAATAATAAGCTGTGTGACCACAAGCAAGTTTTGGCTTCCTCATTTGTAATGGGATAATTACCGTAGACTCACAATGCTGTCGAGAGGATCAAATGAAATAGTAAGCATTAATAAATGGCTCTTTATTGTTTACTTCATTTTTTTCCCTAGAACTGGTCCTGAAAACATAGCTAAGCACATAGTAAGCACTCAAATAAATATATGATAGACAATGGAATGCCAGGTCATAATTAATAATTAGAGAGGCCATGCTGTTATGGAAAAAACGAAAAAAGAGTAAGGAGACCAGCAATTAGACCCAATTCTGCCATCTAACTAGTTGTGTGCCCTTGGACAAGTCATCTTGCCTCTTGGGTCCAAGTTTTCTCCTGGGTGAAATAAGGAGGTTGGACAGGCTGATGTATAAGTTCCTTTCATCTCTGAAATCTATGAAATTGAAAACATCCCACAGTTGATCTGATTTCTGTTGGATTTTCAGTAGGAAACCATCCCACCTTGATTGTTTTCAGGAATCTGAAATGACCTGTTAGGTTTTTAATTTGCTTCCTGGGTTCTAGTCCAAATGAAAATTCTTCATACTACTCACATCACAGAATAACAGCCGGTAGCTTGGCCAAAGGAGACTGATATTTACAATAGGCAATTAATTCACTCTCTTATCTGGGTCTCTGAGGGTCGTTCTGGATTGGTGAGCCTCTTGACTGGGTGGAAGGAATTCCATCACCCCTCATACTTGCCCTCAATGAATAAGAAAGGAATGAGATGTATCAAGGTTGTCTTGGAGACTTCTGTTCCAAGTCCACCTTGGAGAGTTCAATGTTTTCATTCCTGTTCCATGGGAAAGGCCATTGTTTACTTTGACATGCTGATTTATTGGAAGAGGCTGCTTGCTGCCAAAGATTTTGCTGGCTTAGAAAGTCATATTGGTGACCTGATGTGAAGGTTCTGTGTCCTTAACCATCATTTCAAGAACCATCATTTCAAAGCAACTGATATTTTACTTTTGTCCTGTATTTAAAATACTGCATAGCCATAATGACTTCTAAGAATTCAACAGAGTAATTTTTTTGTGAATTTGTGTCCTATGGTTGGTGGACTAGCAAACACAACTCATTCATAAAATATGGATTATCTGAAAACTCATTATAAGTCTCACCTCCTGTTTGACATTTTAAAAAATGAACAATACATAGCACTTCTCAGTTTTTGAATCATTTTCACTTATATTACTTGATCTTCAGAAAGCTTCATGGAAATGGTATTATTAACCATATTATTAAACACCATTATTCATATGTGGAAGCTGAGTCTCAGAACATATTTAAGACTTGCCTAAAGACACAGATGAAAACCTGGATTCAAACCCTTGGCCCAGAGTTGAAGGAGAGTGAAGGTGGTCAGAAAAGACGCTTGGCCAAAGTTCCTACATCTAGCGAACACAAGACAGTGCTTTTTACAGCAGCTTCCCAACCTTCTAACCTCCTAGGAAACACAGAAAATCTCTAGGGAAGGAGAAATGACAGAAGTAACCAACAATCCACTAGCGTGCGTACCAATAAAGCAAGACTTGAGCTGCTTTCTGGCCCCTATGGAAATTCAGCAGAAGTACCTTGGTATGAAGGTGGGAGGAGAGATAGGGACTCAGAAGGCACCTGCTAAAGAGTCAGCAGGATCTAGGTTGAAAACCCAGCTGTGCCACCCACCTGACAGCTGTGTGAGTTTAGGCAAATGATTTCCTCTCTCTGTGCCTCACTTTCTTCAGGGACAATTAAGAATATCTCCCCATGAACTCATCATAAGAATCAAATACTGTAATGCATGAGAAGTGTGGGGCAGAGTCCCAGGAACAAAATAGTAGCTACAATTATGCATGATTGTGAACAAATCGTTTCACCTCATTGGGCCTCAATTGCTTTATGTGTAAAATAAGGTGGTGGATTAGAAAAATTCAGGGTTTTTTCCCTCAAGCTCTCTACATGAGTTATGACTGTATTCCCTGGAAAAGAGAGAGATAGATTGTTAACTGTTTTAGAGTGACGTGTCACTTATGAGTGAGTAGAAGGTGGCTGTGGTTATTACATCTCATTGATAATAAGAATAATATTTTAAAAAGGTATCTTTTATTGAGCACTTGCTAAAATATATATTATCTTATTAATTCCCCATGAAAACCCCATAAAGCAGGGAATATTAGCTCATGTTACATATGTAGAGAGATTAAAGCTCAAATAGGTTACCTGACTTGTTTAAAGTCACCTACCTCATCCATGGTGGATCACACTATGTCCCATATGACTCTGGCTCTCCTGCCTTTTGAAATCTCTTGTGCCGGCTCTATTCATTAAAATTGATATTTAATCTCTCTATATAATCTTTGTTTTCCTCATTCCACATCTACCTCTCTTCCTATGTTCATCATTCTACCCATAACAATATAATGCATATTTAAATACATGTACCCTCAGCTGCATTGTGTGCTTTTGTAAATGTGTGATCTATTATTATCTACTTAAATCTATGTCTTTATTGCATAATTCAACATTTTAATATTTGCTTTGAAAAGTGTTTTGAGTCCCTTCTCTGCAAAGGTGCTGTATTAAATGACATTCATTATTCTTTCTAAATGTAGACAAGTCATGGTTCAGGTGAACTGGCAGGTAACTCCCATTATCCTCGGCACATTCCATCATATTCGTTATTCTCTGTGACATTTATCAACACAGCATTTAGACATTTTCGAGAAAGAAAAAAAATCACTTTACATTCCAAAGCATTTAACTAACACTAAGCCAAAATCTGCAGGTGAAAAAGTCACTCCTTTGCTACAAGTTACACTCGTTGCTTTAACTCTTTTGGAGAACAAAGAGAAGATGTGAAAGCAATGTGCTAAGGATCAGGGTGTGTGAGCTATTAAACCTACCTGCCGTGTCTTACGTTGCATCATGCTTACAACTATGCTCATGTTATTCTTTTTTTCTTTTAAGATTTTATTTTTAAGTAATCTCTACACCCAACATGGGGCTTGATCTCATAACCCCCAGATCAAAAGTCATACACTCTATTAGCTCAGCGAGCTGGGCTCCCCTGCTCATGTTATTCTTAATAAATAATGACTTCCCATGTACCAAGGATATGCAGGTTGTGTTGACATTCTCCTAGGTGTCTTTTGTCATTCTCATGTGTTATCTTCTTCATTCTTGTACGAAAGCTTTGTCTTCTAAGGGACACACCATCTGGCCTTGCTGCCTTTCAACTATCACCATGGCTGGCACTTACCAACCTCACTCCCTTACTCACAGAGAAATCACAGCCTTACGGCTGTCAACTCTAGTCATTTTAGGTGCTGGAGAGAAAGTCAATATTGTCTTAGGCTGCGGTCCCCAGAAGCTGATCCTGAGATGAGGATTCAGATGCAAGTGATTTATGAAGGCAGTACTTCCTGGAGAATCTGGTAAAGGAATGGAGGAAGCAGGGCAAGAAGGAGATCTCAGATAAAGTCCCGGAGAAGGGAGATCCATCCTTAACCTGCAAGGGATCTCTTGAGTATGGGATTCCACTTCAGAGCCCAGAAAGCTGGTTGCTCTATTCCAATACCCTTCAGTTGTTGGTCAAGGGCCACTGGGTGGAGAGAGGGAAGTTATTAACTCCCAAGAACTGTCTGTCCAGGACTGCAAAGCTGTGCCGGTAGCCTGAGGGCTAGCCTCCACGAGGAAGGTACAGCCCAATGAAGAAGGGCAGCACTGGAAGAAATATGAGACGGCATCTCAGGGAGTAAGAGTGAAGTACCACCAGTAACCACTAGAGTCAGCCACATGGAGCAACCGTCCAAAGTCTAACATCATAATTCCTTGATACTCCCATTGGTTTGCTAGGGCTGCCATAACAAGGTACCACGAACTCTGTGGCTTCAACAACAGACATTTGTTGTCTCACAATTCTGGAGGCCAGAAGTTCAAAATCAAGGTGTTGGCAGGGTTGGCTCCTTCTGAGGGCTGTGAGGGAGGAATCTGTTCCAGGGCTCGTTCCTTGGCTTGTAGAGGGTGGTCTTCTCCCTGTGTCTCCTCCCATCGTCGTCCCTCTCTTCGCGTCCCTATGTCCAAGTTTCCCCTTTGTATAACGACCCCAGTCATACTGGATTAGGGGCCCAACCCCACTCCAATGTGATCTCAGTTTAACTAAGTACATCTACAACTAGTTGATTTCCAAATAAGATCACATTCTGAAGTACCTGGAGTTAGAACTTCAACATAGGAATTTTGAGGGGACACAATTCCATGTCTTACAATATTTCAAAAACTGTAGTAAACCTTAATTCAGGCACCCCCCTCTTCCATACCCACATTTAACTTCTTACTTCCTGGTACTGTTTTCTGGACTCTTTAACTCTTTCCTTTGTTCCATTCTGTTCACTGTACCTGTTCATTGTCTTTCTCACAATATTTAGTCCTTGATGAACACAACACAACATGGGACAGTTTGAAAATGTAAAGGGTATGAATATGATTTGCAAATTATAAGTTCCTATGTGAGTTTTAATTGCTGTTTATTTTCATTCCATCAAGAGATGTGCACTGAGCTCCCATCTTGTACTTAGCACAGATTTCCTGGGGTCTCTGACTTAGAAATCTTTGTAAGTACAGGATTGATTAAGGGAAGGAGAGGGTAATTGTGAGGGCATTGTAGTGTTACAGATTAAAAAAAAAAAAAGGGAGTTTAGATTAGGGAACCACAGAGGGAATGCCAAGAAGGCCCAGTGAGACACACCCGGAAAGAACAGTCATACAGATCGATTACATACTGATAGGGACATCATGGGAAGAAAGGCAGATCCTGGCACCTTTTTTTTATTTCTGTACCAAATGCTATAGTCGATTCTAATTTTATTTTATATATTATATTCCTACACTGCCACGGGTTCCCTATTGACTGACAAATAAAAGGCAAACTCTCAACAAAGTCTCTCCCTGCTCTCCAGCCTTAAACTTCACTTCCCCGTCCACACACCCCTACTCGCACCTCGCTGAATGATTTGGAGCTGAGCTCCTCCTTCTGTTTCTTCCTGTTGCACCTGCTCCCCTCTCTTCCTGCAAAGTTCCTCCTCAATGTCCAATTGACAGAGGGAGCCTGCTGCCCCTCCCCTTCTCTGGGAGCTCAGCCTCTCCTACTTTTATGTCACCCTTGGCATCGGAAGCCCTCTACCACCAATCCTCTCACAGTGGTTTGCCATCATTTTTTATGTGTGCCCCTCGTGAGATCATAAACTCCCTGAAGACAGTAACGTGTTAGATTCATCTTTGTGCCCACAGCTCTTGGCACAATGTCTTGACCTTGAATATAGCCAGCAAGTACTTGTTAAGTGAATAAATGAATATAAACACAGACCAAATCAGGTGCTGGGTAATGCATTCCACCCTGTCCAAGAGATCTTTCTGGCACTGGGAAGTTGGTGGCTATACTTTGGAGGCTATGTTCCAGATTTTTTTTTTTTAAATCTAAGAAAAATACAGGTTCCTCAGATATGACTTCCTTGATTGCTCTCAGCCCCACCAAGCTGATGTGTTAGGCCCTTGATTTAATTATCAGATATCTCCACACATTGGCTCAGTTTCCAGAATACCTATATGGGAAGCTCACAATGTTCTCTGGCGGCCAGTGTGGATGCCCAGGGGCATCTCCACTGTGTGTGCATACCAGCTCTGATAGAAGAGGCTCCTGGTACAGGAGAGACTCTTTATTAGTGAGACAAACTCTCTCCTCGCTAATGAGCAGCTTCTCATACAGCTGAAGCTGCAGAGCTTCAACAATCGCCCTGTAAATTAGCTATTTTTTCCCACCCAATTAGGATATTCCTATTCAAATTATGATAGGAAAACTGACTCACCCCCAATTTTCCATTTTTCAGAAGGACTTGAACACTAAGATCTGGATGCCTGTAATCAAGAAAGCAGAGTGCGGCAAAAAGAACATTAATTTTAGAGACAGAAATCTGTGAATTTGAAACGAGCGATGCTAATTAATAGATTCTTGACCTTGGGCAAGTTCTTGAAAATCTCACTTACCTCATCTGTGAATTAGGGGTAATAATAACTGACCTTACAGTATTTGGTAATGATTAAAAATGATGCAACCCACATTATAAGACCTAGCTCTGTGTTTCCCAAAAAGGGTGTTGTTGACATTTGGGGTGGGGAAAATCCCCTTCTGGGAAGGTCTGCTGCATACACTGCAGGACAATAAACATCTCTGGAAGCTGAACTCCAAATTCCAGTAGCGCCCCTGTCACGGAAACAGCCACAAAACCCTCCCCACCACGCACACGTTGCAAAAAGTTCCATCATAACGAGATATAAAACTTCACAAGCGCTACTCCGTGCTAGTAACGTTCTAAGAACTATATTTGATTCATCTCATTTAAGCCTCATAAAAACTTTATGATGCACTGGAAGATTAAATCAATTGGTGGGTTATACAAGTGGACAGTCAAGGATCTGGGTTTGCAGGCTCGTGGGTTTAGCGTCTGCGCTGCGCAGGCTGGAAGCGTGGTAAGTCCTCCATCCGTGCTCTCTTCCTTTCTTCCTCTCCATGTGGTTTCATTTCCAGTGCCGTTGGCTAACTCCTCAGAAAGCTGCAATTAGATTTTGTCCTCACATCTCTCCCAGGGGACCCCAGATGCACAGCCTTCATTGGCCATAGCCCAATCTTTACAAGATTGAAGACAACTTTTTTTTTTTTTTTTGGTGACACATATCTCAGGGCCAAATTCGTCTTGCTGTAACGTGGCCCACTGAGGGTTTCCACTAGAGATAAATGAATAAAATATTAGCCTCCAT
Organism: Phoca vitulina; assembly: GCF_004348235.1. NCBI lineage: Eukaryota > Metazoa > Chordata > Mammalia > Carnivora > Phocidae > Phoca > Phoca vitulina. Next base: position 22,717,516 of record NW_022589721.1, on the reverse strand, counting down.
GTTTTCCCTCTTATTTGATTCTTCCCCTCCCTGTCCCCCAGGGCCCTCTTATGCTGTGGGTAGCACCTGTCACTTGGCTGATTTTTGTGATTACCCCCTTTGGCTGGGGAGGGAAGAGTTCTGCACCCAGTTCCAATGTTGCCTGAGGAGGGGGTTCCCCACACATCCAAGCTCTTCTCTGACACCAGCTGTGTGTCGTACAATTAAACCTGACTCTGATGCTATCTACCCGGGGATAGCACAGATTCCACAGGTGAAGGGTTCGGTCCTACCCAGCACCCAATTCAGATGCCAATGACAAGTCCAGGTTGTCACCCAGGCTTCTGAACCACTGGCTAGAAATCAGAGGTTCCAACAACCCCCTCCCTTGGTTCGATGAATTTGCTAGAGTGGCTCACAGAACTTAGAAACATTATATTTACTAGATCACCAATTTATTTAACAGGCTATACGTCAAGAAGAGCCAGATGGAAGAGATGCACAGGGCAATGTGCAGGGAAAGGACCCAGAGCTTCTGTGCCTCTCTGGATGCATCACTCTCTCCCATCTCCATGTGTTCACCAATCTGGAAGCTGTCTGAACCCCTGAACCCTGGGGTTTTTATGGAGGCTCCATTACAGAGGCAAAAATGATTAAATCATTGGCCATTGGTGATAGATTCAACCTCCAGCCCCTTTCCCCTGCCCAAGTGGTGGTTGGGGGTGGGGTGGGAAATGGAATTTCCAATCCTCTAGCCCCCAGCCTTAGGTTACTTACTAAACTACCAAAAATTACATAACAAAAGACACCTTAATCACTCTCCTCACTTAGGAAATTCCAAGGGTTTTAGGAGCTCTGGTACCAGGAACCCAGGTGTAAGACCAAATATTTATTTCTTATATAAATTACATCACAGTAGACTTTCAAAATAAAGTCAGAGACACTTGTACGTTATAATCAGGAGTCCCCAGCCCTGCAGCTTACTAGCCCACCTGATATGATGCAGAAATAGCCCCATCAACTCTAACATTGTGAGACCAACAAGCTGTTTGCCACCTGCTTGCCTGTCAGTTGCTGGGAACAGGTGTCGCAGTGAGGTTCAGGGCAGTGGGAGTGAGGGATGGGCAGTCTCTCTGAGCTAAGGTGCTGGGGTAGGAAGACCCCTGCACTAAGAAAGGACTTCTTCTGCCACCTCAGGAATTCAGACTCCCTCTTATAACAATAAAGTATTAAAATAAAGGAACGTTTAGCTGCTCTGCTTTAAGATTCTGGTACATTCCAAAAAGTAGGCCAATAGTCAGTAAAGAGGCCACAAAGAGAGGAGTGGGAAACAGGTGGAGAAAATATAGGTAAGATCAATTCAAGGCAGTGGGTACTGAGCTTCCACCTTGTGTCCCCATCTGGGAGTAAAAAGGTGAATGACATAACATCACGCACCCCAGAGGGGCTCAAACCAACTCGTTAGTTACTGGTTTAAATTAATAACAAGGAAAAGTTTGTAGACTATTTGATTTTTGTGTAATTTTGTCTAGGTGCCGGAAGACTTGACCTAAGTAGTCTTAAAAAAACAAAACTCAACCGAATAAATTTGAAGATCTAATTTGGCTTTCTTAAGCGATTCTGGAATTGGGGAGCATCATCTAGCAAGGAGAGAGATGCTCTGAGGAGTTGCACAAGATGGAAGGTTTTTATAGGAAGGAGGGTGGGTCAAGAAGTTGTTAGCAAAAGGAAAGAAGGGATTGTTTCATCTTCTTTTGGGGGAAGGGAACAGCAGGGTTTTTATCATGCAGAGGGCCTCACTTGTGCAGATCAGAAAATTTTCCAATTGACTGTTAAAAGGTCACATTCCTCTGGTAGATTGGTTTGTTGTTTTGGGGAGCAAATGACTCCATTTGGGGCTTTTTGTTTCTTTTTTTTTTTTTTTAACAAAGGGCAGTGTTAGAATCAATGAGAGGTTGGCATGGGAGTCAAGGTGCCTAAGGAGTGACCCCCATGTTGCCACATATTCCACTATGGTGCCATCTCTGAGTATCACATGGCGGGTCCACGTGGGGTCCTGCTAGTTTTCTGGATCTGGTTTACATCCCCAGGGTTCCGCTTTTCAGTGTTGTGACCTTTGATGTCTGTTTGCCCTCTCCCAACCTTACCTCCTTCCTCTGGACAGTGGAGACAATGTCACCTAAATCTCAGAGCATGCTGAGTATGAAAAGAGCTAATATGTGTATATATAATCAATGTATACACATGCACACACATACATATATATATTTATATATATAAGGGGCTTTCCATATAATATAATTTGCACATAATTACTGCTATCTGAAGGACTCTCAGAAATCATCTCATGTAAACTCCTGAGGATACAGGTGTGGGAACTGAGATCCAGAGGTGCAGCCACTTGCCCAATGTCATACTTACCCTACTGTTCATTCTGTTGACATCTAGTTCTCCAAAATTTCATACCCAACTTGAAATCAAACCAAGGACCAGCTAGGTGCCTCATACTGTGCTAGTTCTGTTCACAGGTAATGTCTGAGGATGAGTATTGTCATCTCCACTTTACAAATAAGGACACGGAGTCTTAGAGGGGTCATAAGGGACCTACCTTCCCAAGGTCACACAAATGGGAAATGATGGTGACAGAGCAGAAGTCACTCCACCAGCCTCTGTGCCTATCCCCTGTTCAACTAACTTATGTGGACACAAATGACCCATTATTTGTAAAAGTTTGATTCCTTGATTTCCAGAACAGACACATCTTCAATTTGAAAGGATACGCAGATTGATTTCACTGGTGCAGATGGGTTCTTCAAAAGCCTTCAGGCAAGGGAGTTTCTGCCTTGTCCTGGACCCATATTTCTCTTGACTGCTCACGTTGCAGTTTCAGGGTCATGGGAACTAAATTGTATCCCTGCAGCATTAAAATGCCCAGAAAAATAATCAGCAATAAAAGGGGGGGGGGTTCTTTATTTATTTAGCTTACACAGAGGTACCTTTGTTCCAGATAAGCCCCTGAGAAATGTAACCAATCATTGTGATTGCATTTATGTGTGAAGAGGCAAATAATTTTCTGAAGGGGGAAGCTGGGTCTTCAAGAATTCTGCAGGGACCAAAAAGCAGAAGAAGACAGGAAATAATAAATAAATAAATAAATAAATAAATAAATAAATAAATGAATGAATGAATGAATGAATGGAAGGACTAACATCTTGCCAAACGAGGTGGCTCTGAGGTTTTAAGATCTATGTAGGGAGAACTAAATAGGCCTGTCAGCCAGGGCTTACTGGACCCAGAAATCAGTGAATCCTTAAACGTTAGAAATGAGTGGGCTCTATAGCTATCCCTTTCTAGATGGACACCCAGGCACATCTTGCTTTTCCTGGCAATTACGATAGGATGACTTTCTCTCAGGAAGGCAGGGACTTAGACTCATTTGCCGGGAATAGGAATGAATTCACTCATTCATTCAATCATTCCATGCATTATTAGGCCTAATGCAAGTTTCAGGCACCATGAATATTATATCCCTCCAAACTAGTCAACCTCATGACCATTTGCACCTTTGAACATATTTATAAAGTGATGACCAGGGGCTACCAAACTAAACAAACTTGTGTGGCCCGAGGTAAAGATGGCTCCCCAATGTGGCTTCATTTTTCTTGCCTGCAATATCATGAGGTCGGACTAGGTGACCTCAGACCTCTTCCAGCTCTGACAATTAAAGATTTAAAAAATGGTCTCCTGGGGAGAACAAAAGCCATGCCCATTGCCCATTAAATAACTGCAGTCTAGCGCAATGACACGCCCATGGCTTCCAACCATTAATCCATTAATCAGTTTCTCACTTACACTCCCATGACAACATGTACTGAGCATCTCCTCTGAGTACGTGTCAGGCATCGGAGATATGCCCAGGCCACTCAGTGAGACACTGTGTGCAGACACTGGCAATCTAGTGTGGTTTCCTGTGCTATAGCAGTGAGAATGGCTGGGACTCAGAAAGGATGGAGACTTCTTTCCATCTGGATAAAATACAAATAAGTTTTCTTTTTAAAGATTTTATTTATTTCAGAGAGAAAGACACAGAGCAAGTGCACACAAGCAGGGGGGAAGGGCAGAGGGAAAGGGAGAAGCAGGCTCCTTGTTGAGTGAGGCTCAATCCCAGGACCCCAGGATCATGACCTGAGCTGAAGGCAGACACTTAACTGACAGAGCCACCCAGGCGCCCCTACAAATAAGTTTTTTAGTGGAGAAAGAAATAAGCCAGGAAGAGAATGGGTCTTGTGTAAAACCAAGAACGAGGCAAATCTCCACACCATCACTTATGGTTGAACGTGAACATGTTTTGCATGTTACTAAGCCTGGTGTCCTACCTACTCTATAAGGGTGGTGATAACACTACTTAAAAATAATAATAATAATACTTCCAAAAGTGTTTGGGAGGGGTCAATGAAGTAATTGTGGGAAAATACTATTAGACTGTAAGGAAGTCTGAAAATCCTATATGTTTATGTCTACTCCCTTCTTTTCCTGATCCCTAGGTCAGAGCACCATACTAATTGAGTATGCTTAGAAACTCCTAGTTGATGTTCTTTCTTCATAATTTTAATGCCATCGACAGCCCAAAATAATGACATCGCTGGATCCATTCTCTCTCCTTAGACATTTCAAAATCTCCCCACCACTTCAGGCGGTCCTTTTACAACCTCCCAGGGTCTGAGAGAGGATTAGCTCACATTTATGACCACTAATGCACCCTGCCCATTTGGAAGGCTGAGGCTGATAGAGCAAATCCCTAACAATTTATTTCCCTCCCAACTTTAAGTTCACCGCGCTCTATCTTCCCCACCCTTGTGTGTTATCTCGGAAAAATAAGACTTCCTTATGCTCATTGAATAGCTGGAAGCGAGAGAAAAAAAAGAGCTGAAATCGGCATGATGGGTTCACAGAAGCTGGAATTGGGGAACCAGGTGTTAAGATGCAGCTCTTTGACACTAATAAGCTGTGTGAACTTGACTAAGCCACATAAGGACCCTGAACCTCAATTTCTCCATTCAGTTTCATAGGACTACTGTGAGGATCAGAAAAAAAGAGATGATATATGTAAAAATATTTTGAAAATGCTAAAGCCCTGTACAAACCTTAGCTGTGAGGTGTCAACATTGATAATGACTAAGCTGTATCTAGCAAAAGCACCAAAATGAATATGCTTTATTTATTTCTCATGACAAACTCATGAACTGTCTGGGAGAGTGTGACCATGTTTGATGATGGCCCTGTGGTGCCACAGAAACAGAACCCATGGAAGTCTCAATAGCATGGCCACCTCCTATAGTCTGATGGCAAAAAGGCAGAACGCCCTCCGTTTCTTTGTTTTTCCAACCAGGCGGGACACCTTCTTTGCAGAAGATATGAATCCTTGAATTTTCCACACCCCCATGGAAACCAAAGAAGCATTCCCTCTGCCTATTTACTAGTTCAAGTGTAAACTTCAACAGAAAGCAACATAAACTGAATCAGGTTCATCCTTCTCCTCCCTGGTTATTGGATATGGATCAGCCCCTGTATTCTGACCTTAGGCAGATAACGGCTGACTTCTCTGAGCCTCTTTTATGCACCTTATATAAAGTTTTATCATGGCACCCACAAGGTGTGACTGCATTTGTTAGTTATCTGTTAGACTCATGCCATTAGACGCTAAGTCCCTCAAGGGCAGAGACATGTAAACAAGTCTTTGACACATGGTAAATAATTAATAAGACTAGTCTGAATCTATAAATCAGTGAGTCAGTGAGTGGGTGGGTGATGGGATAGATGGACGAATGTGTCCTGGCCGCCTAGAACACAGGGCAAAGAAGTGTATGCTGTCTTTTTTTTATTATTATTGTTATGTTAATCACCATACATTACATCATTAGTTTTTGATGTAGTGTTCCATGATTCATTGTTTGTGCATAACATCCAGTGCTGCATGCAGAACGTGCCCTCTTTAATACCCATCACCAGGCTAACCCATCCTCCCACCCCCCTCCCCTCTAGAACCCTCAGTTTGTTTTTCAGAGTCCATCATCTCTCATGGTTCGTCTCCTCCTCCGATTCCCCCCCTTCATTCTTCCCCTCCTGTTGTCTTCTTTTTTTTTTTTCTTAACATATATTGCATTATTTGTTTCAGAGGTACAGATCTGTGATTCAACAGTCTTGCACAATTCACAGAGCTCACCATAGCACATACCCTCCCCAGTGTCTATCACCCAGCCACCCCATCCCTCCCACCCCACCCCCCACTTGAGCAACCCTCAGTTTGTTTCCTGAGATTAAGAATTCCTCATATTAGTGAGATCATATGATACATGTCTTTCTCTGATTGACTTATTTCGCTCAGCATAACACCCTCCAGTTCCATCCATGTTGTTGCAAATGGCAAGATATCATTCCTTTTGATGGCTGCATAATACTCCATTGTATATGTATATATGTATATATATACCACATCTTCTTTATCCATTCATCTGTTGATGGACATTGTGGCTCTTTCCACAGTTTGGCTATTGTGGACATTGCTGCTATAAACATTGGGGTGCACATACCCCTTCAGATCCCTATATTTGTATCTTGGGGTAAATACCCAGTAGTGCAATTGCTGGATCGTATGGTTTGAAGAACCTCCATACTGTTTTCCAGAGTGGTTGCACCAGCTTGCATTCCCACCAACTGTGTAGGAGGGTTCCCCTTTTTCCGCATCCCCGCCAGCATCTGTCATTTCCTGACTTGTTAATTTTAGCCGTTCTGACTGGTGTGAGGTGGTATCTCATTGAGGTTTTGATTTGGATTTCCCTGATGCCGAGTGAGCACTTTTTCATGTGTCTGTTGGCCATGTATGCTGTCTTTTGAAGTAAGTTTGACTTTGGTGTCAGAGAACACGGTTCAAGTGGTTTGACTTCTACATCTACACTGATTCCTAAACTCCTCTACCTCCACCACCATGGACAGCCTCTTGTTTATTTTATCTTCTCTATAATGTCTCTTCAAGTCCTCAGGTTCAATTCCAAGTCTAGCTCTGATTCCTGAGGCCCATCAGTTGACCTCTGCATACTGAACCTCATGAGGGCAGTTGCTCTGGGCTTTGACTATTGTGGTCTCCCATGAGCATCCCTTTCATCTCATAACACAAAGACCAGGGAAACTGGGACTCTCTGAAAGTACCAATGCCAATCAGATGTTCCTCCAGACATTCTCCTTGCGTTTGTCCTGCCTATCTGCCATAGACTAAAGAGAAATCCCAGCTCAGCTACTTAGAGCTGAAGGCATTCTAGTACTGAGGTCAGCAAATTGTGGCCCATAGGCCAAATCTGGCCTGCCACATGTATTTGTAAATAAGATTTTATTGGAATATAGCCCTACTCCTTTGTTTACAAATTGTCCATGGATGCTTTTGCACTCTAGCTGCAGAGTTGAGTAGTTGTGATGGAGACCAAATACAAAGTCCATTAGAGTTACTGTCTGGCCCTTTATGAAAAAGTTAACCAAACTAACCCAGGTGTATAAGTTAGTTGAATAACTCTCTGATAGAGTGCTTGGCTCTGGATTTAGTGGTGAGTGGGCCACCATGCTTATTTTCATAACCACCCCAAATTCTGACACCACCAAGAGAGAAAGACTTTGTTGGCATGGGCCAGTTGTCTGGTGGAACTCAAACATTCTACAAAGGAAGAAAGGAAGGAAGGGAAGGAGGAAATGGGAAGAGAACACAGCAGTAGACGCTCCTAGCACAAAAAGATCAATCCAGGGCTCATCAGAACAACCCCGTGAAGTGAAAAGAATATGAACAAACCTGGGTTCTCTACCTGGTTTGAATACTTATTACCTGAGTGACTGTATACAAGTCATTTACCTGAGTGTCAGTTTCCTCATCTATAAAATGGTTAGAATATTTCCAGATACAGAGTATTTGAGATAAATATATGTGAGGCAAAGAGGGGAGAATATGCATGCCTTGGAACCTCAGCAGAGGTCTTCCTAAGGTGCTTTTCCCTGGGCACCCTATTTCCTCCATGACCCACACTCACAAGGAATTGTCCCCATGGGCACTTTCTATCTTACGACACTTTGATGTCAGAACGACACCAGTCACTGCAAATTAGGTGCCCGTATGTGTTGTCACCAGCCCTGAAAATGTGTGGATTAAAAGTGGCAGAGAGTAAATCACTGACATGGCAGGCACAAATCACAGCTGGAGCACATCACAGGCTGGAAACCTAATTGAACCGAATGCCATTCACACAAAGGGAAATCTGGGAATCCTGCCAGCATCTTCCCAGAATGGTAATTTTTCATTTAAATTCACCCCATTTTCCCCCCTCAAGGCAGACCTCCTTCTCTATCATCATCTGAACTGCTGAATTGTTCCTCTCCTCCCATCCTTGTAGTAGAAGCAACTGCATTCTTCCTGGACCTTCCCAAAGATACTATATGCGGACACCTGCAAACCAATGTGGTGAGCATCATGTACCTGCTTCAAGGCCAGAAGAGTCATGGGGGCAGGAACATGGAGAGCTTTACCTGAGCTGCCAGGGGGTCATCAGGGCCCCAGGCCTAAGGTAGACTGAAACCATTTTTAAGTCAATATGGCCCTAATGGTTCTAAGACATAGAATCTCTACAAGAGAATAAGAGGTTTAATCCCACTGCCATTGATCAGTATGGAGTGAGCATGATGGTACTTCATGACTTTCAACATTTTGTACACTGAACATCATCTACAGGGATTAGAGTGTCTACATTATCTGAAATTTATAAGCCAAAAATACCATTTGAGTTAAAAAACATTTATAATTGGAACTTTGAGCAAGGATAAATTTAACTCATACTTCATGTTAAAACAACATATGTGATATACAATCCTAGAAATTTACCAACAAGCTTAAAGATCTAATTTCTTTATTAATTCAATGAATTCAGCAAATATATTTTAAGTACTTATTTTTAGTCATAACTATATAAAAATAACATTTGTATAAAACTTTAAAGTTTCTAGACTACTTCATCTCATCAACTCTTACAGAAATTCTCTGAAGGAGGAATTACTGCAATCCTTATTTTACAGACAAGGAAACCAATTCTTCAAGAACAAGATCATTTGTTCAAGGTCACATGATCAAAAGGTCACATCACTAGAAAGTAATGGAACTGTGAAAGGAATGTATGTCTTTGACTCCAAATCCCCAAATTCATGTGTACCTGCTCTCCCCTGCCTTAGCTATATTCACTAGAATTCTGTATCTTAGTTCTAGAGCCTCCAGTCTGTTCTTCTCCACATTCTGATGTTTATCATTTTCTGGAGTCTAATTTACTTCCGCAAAAGTAATTCTCAGTTCAGACCTTCAAGAGTCTAACCCCTAAAGTTGTGTCCAGAATCAACTCTTGAAATCAGAGGTCATCAAATATTTCCTGTAAAAGACCAGATAGCAAATAGGTTAAGCTTTGTGGGCCATATGGTGTCTGTCATAAGTACTTAACTCTGCCATTGTATTGGGCAAGCAGCTATGGACAATCCATAAACAAATGTATGGCTGGGTTCCAATAAAACTTTACTTACAAAAACTGGCAATAGACCAGATTTGGTGCAAAGGCCATACTTTGCTCTCCCCTTTGCGGTGGACCTATAATGCTTTCTGGTAACCTCTTAACTAGTAACAATCCTCCAAGTTAAGATTTTTAACTCTTCAACATTCTAGTCATTTATGGAAAATGCTGCAGTTTTCTAGCCTTTGTGTCTAAGAAAGCACATGTCAATTAGAGGGGAGAAACGCTACACAAAAAGGGCCCAAAGGATGACAAGATAAGTGTGTACTAGCACACAAGCAGAGCAGTAGCTCAGCTCATCCTGGGCATGGTGTAGAAAAAGGGCCCCATAAGTGCTCTACTGTGATGAGGAAATCTAGGATGTAAGGGAGTAAATCAGGAAAAGGAATTATCATTCTTAAGTGTTTATTATGAGCCAGCCACTGTGCAAGACATTTTATATATTTCATAATTCTCAAAGCCATTATTTTATGCCCTTTATAGATGGAGAAACAGAGGTCTGGGCTACTGAACCTCTTGTCCAGTCCAGACAATTAGCAAGTGGTAAAATTGGAAAGCAAACCCATTCTTGTCTAATTCCAAACTGCACATTCTTTTGAGTTGATGTGGGGCCCACTTAGGAATGAGTTAACCTCCCTCACTACAAGGAATTCAGGCTCTTCTGCATCTCCAGCCCTGAGCACAGAATACTCAGGATACAGAGAGTACTACAGACAAGTTTATTATAAAGATATCATTGAATAGATGGTCATTGTCTTCAACTTCTACTGGCAATGAAAGGTAGAGCTGAATATTTAAACTCACCAGAATCATTTATTCTGAGCCCTTATCTCTTCTGTTGTTGACCAGCTCAATTAAAAAGGCTTTATGGTCATATAGGAGGGAAAAATATATCACTAACCCATGTGATTAAAGAGTCAGCAAAACCAATGTCATGAAATTGAGTCAGCTGTGGGCTAAATCAGAAGCCAAAGCAGGTTCCAGGACAACCAAGACATTTCCCAGAGCTAATAAACAATAATGATGCATAGTTTGATGTCTGGGTGAAGATGTGCAGGGAAGATGCTAGTACTTACTAACATATGTCTCTATCATACAGCATTTCTATTTTTTCTATAGCCTGAAAAACACAGAGTTCAGAGAGCAGGAGATGGTAGACTCTTTTCTGAAGCAGTTGTTATTTCTGATGAATTTCCATAATTGTATTTCTTTTCTATAGTGGTGTGGGACCTTGACCTAAATAAATATTTTGTCTAAAGATTATCTATTAATACTATATCAAATAAAAGACAGTAAACCAAATGTTTTCGGGTTTTCCTGTCATCCTGAGAGAGGGCCATGGGGTGACCCATGGGAAGGAGTCGGAAAAGAAAAGTATAGAATGTTTTTAATGGCCAAACATTTCAGGAAGTTGTAAAATTATCTATTATTATACAAAAAATGACTCTGATGATTAGCAACTTAAGACCACACACACTTATTGCCTCACAGGTTTTGGGGGTCAGGAGTCTGGTCTCTGCTTAGCAAGACCCTTCTGGCTCAGGGTCTCACATGAGGTGGCAGTGAGGTTGTCAGTGACGGCTATAATCCTCTCAAGGCTCCACTAGGGCTGAGGAATCCATTTCCCACCTCATGCCCTGGCTGCTGGCAACCCTAAAAGGTCTACCTCTGAATGTACACGCAAGTTGTTTGTAGATCACCTTGTGGTTTCACCAGAAGCTTCCTCAATGACATGGCAGCCAGTGGTCCTAGAGCAGGAAGGAAAATCAGAGAGTGCTCCAAACAAACAAACAAAAAAGGTCTTTTTATAACCCAATCTCAAAAGTGACATCTCATTACTCCTGCCATTTTCTATTTGTTAAAAGCAAATCAAAGTCCAGCTTATATTCAAGGCAAAGGATTGTACAAGGGCGTGAATGCCAGGAGGGGTGGAATCAGTGAGGACCATTTCAGGAACTGCTTAGCACAGAAGTGCTGAGTTAAGCAACATTAAAAGATTTCTTGAGTACAAAACTTCTCAGAGCTTTTTACTATACAAATGTGTTTTGGGACCTCGCCCAAAGGTTATTTGAGCAGGGGGTCAGGAAACTCTCTCCTGGAATGCCTTATAGTGAACATTTTAGATGTGTGGGTCAGAGGGTCTCTGTCCCAATTATTCAGTTCTTCTGCATGAAAGCAGCCATAAATACACAAATTGGTTATTCTCTCCATAAACAGTGTTGTCAAGAATACATCTATATCTTCTACATATATGTGTGTATATATGTGTGTGTATAGATATATACAAATCGAGGCAGTAGTTGAAGATGAATGTGTAATCAAATTTTTTCATACATGTACAAGGAAATTAGCACTTTTAAAAATGTAAGTGTAAATATCTAGCAGTAAAAGAAATAAAATTGTGATATGGGAGGGGGGAAAAATACACAAATTGGTGTGACTGAGTTTCGATAAAACTTTATTTATAAAAACAATATATTGGGGCGCCTGGGTGGCTCAGTCGTTAAGCGTCTGCCTTCGGCTCAGGTCATGATCCCAGGGTCCTGGGATCGAGCCCTGCATCGGGCTCTCTGCTCAGCGGGAAGCCTGCTTCTCCCTCTCCCTCTCCCACTCCCCCTGCTTGTGTTCCCTCTCTCGCTGTGTCTCTCTCTGTCAAATAAATAAATAAAATCTTTAAAAAAAAAAAAAAAACAATATATTTTGTCACCCCCCCTGGATTAGAGGATGTGACTTTAGCTGATACTATTTAACAATAACAACTTTTGTCATAGAATCCCTCTCCCACAAAACAGAGTGAAATGCTGCTATATACACATCTGTAATTTTATCAATAAATGCAAAGAGGTCAGCAAGAAGAAAATGCTTTAATCACACTTGCATAAGTATTATTGTTTCTCCTCCTTGTTTAGATTCGTGGAACACTTTAGGGTCACTTAAGGTTCTTGAAACTCTAGATTATTAATTTCATGAGGGAAGAATCCACGTCTCCCATCTTACCTACCACCATACTTCTCATGTCTAGCACAGGGTCAGAGACCCAATAGGTACTCAACATCTTTGAATGATGGGTAGACGATTGAAATAATCCCAGCCTTTCATGTTGATACTGTCTTTCTCCTCTTTCATGATCTGTGTTGTACCTACCCAAATGTCCACATTCCAATATATGAAGTGTCCTGACCTGCAGCTGACCTCCTTCCCATGGCATCTCCCTTCTTTCCTGCCATCAGCCTACCCCTGAGCCTACAAGTCAGAATCACTATCATGGATGGATTCAGCATGGGGATGCTAACCCTTGGTCTCAGCTTCATCACATGAAGACTGAGGAGGGCAGCCTGGCAGGAAGAAAGGAAGAGAAGAGAGAGAGATATGAGAAAGAAAGAGGAATAGATTTCGAAAGCCTGCAAGTCATCATGACAGAGCCAGGCACTGCTCTACATGGTATGTTATTCAGTGCTTAGAACACAACTCATAATGGATATTACTGGGGCACCTGGGTGGCTCAGTCAGTTAAGAGTCCGATTTTGGCTCAGGTCATGATCTCAGGGCCTTGGGATTGAGCCCCACGTAGGGCTCCCAGCTCAGCAGGGAGTCTGCTTGCTTGCCCCTCCCCCCACTCATGCTCTCTCTCTCTCTCTCTCAAATAAATAAAATAAATAAATAAAATCTTTAAAAAAATGAGTTAATTAAAATGGATATTACTGACCCCATTTTGCAAATGAGGAAAGAGTCTTAGAGAGGTTCTGTGACTTGCTGATGGTGACACAGTTAATTAAGGACAGAGATGGAGAAACCTGGTCTAGACTAACTCTAAAGCTCATTTCCTAAAACACACATCCTGGTTTGCCTGGGACAGTCCCAGTATCCACCCGTTGTCCTGGCACAATTATTAAAATCATCCCTTGCACTCTGAAAGTGTCTCGTTTTAAACAGACATTATCTAATCATCTGCCTATAACCTCCTGACTCCCTGGGGATGGCTCTGGCTCTTGCCATGGATACAAATCAGTCAGAGGCCATGGCTAGGATTTTACCCCAGACCCAGGGGCATTCCAACAAGGAGGCCACTGATTGCCTTTCAAAATAGTCTGTGGAGCTCTTGCCAGGCCACTGGCTGCTGTATTATACATGTTGCAGGAGGTGGGGAGGCATGTAGCCTGAATGTCACTGAAAAGGCACATGCACAGGTGCATGTAGGCAGAAAGAGGCAGACACACAGGCATTTATTTTTAAGGCATTATTTTTTTAAGCATTTATTTTTAAGCCGCCTTCTCAAGTATTTTGCTTCCATTTGCCACATGGCAAGTGTTCTGAATACAGTCATTTCTGCACTTGGATTCTGGTACAAAAAAAAATTTCCTGCCTTTCTCCCCTGGAGTCATCATTACTGCTTCTATTGTGGGTTAATTTTGTTGACTTGGAAGTGCACGTAACAGATTCCTAATTTGGACTTGACTTAGGAGGGCCTCCCTTCCTTGGATTCCAGTGTGCAGTTACCACTCAGTACATCAATCTCACCACATTGTTGATAACTCTTTTATGATATTGATCCTTTTCTATGTAACATGACAGTTAGTTTGTGATCTTCTTCTCACCTCTAATCAGGATGCTCAACGTTCTTACGGCCCTTCACAGTTTGCTGAGAGTGTCACATATATTATTGTGTTTGATCCTTACAACCACCCTGACAGGTTGCTCAATTGATCCACATTTTAGAGATGAGAAAACTGAGATTCGGAAAGGTTAAATGAGTCACGCAAAGTCACACAATGAGTAAAAGTTGACAAAGTTGAGACAACTTGCAGAAAGGGATGAAATATGATTCATATCTATATTCTGCCGAATGCCTTCCTTATTGCACACACATGTAAGATGTTTATGTTTAATGACTGGCTGAATTAGTGAACAAGTATATAGGATTTTGTTTTCCTAATTGGCTATGGTCTCTGTCCTAACTGAGGCAGGATTTGAAATCATGCCCCATGAGAAATGATGGAATGATATGTTTAGATTGAGGGGAAATGTCTTAGGGTGAGGAAGGCAGTTGGGAAGAATTGAGAGCCGCCATGTGTAAGAATGAGTGGAATTCAACTCTGCGTCAAAGGGGATGCATCTGGAATTGTACGGAGGTCAAAAGACTTCAGATCATTATAGGGACACACGTTCTAGCTAATAGAATTGTCTAGACTTTAGAAGAATCTCATGAGGAGGAAGTGAGGTTCCCACCCCAGGGGATATCTCAACAGGAGCTTGACACATCCTTGGCTAGAATATGGTAAAGGCGATTCAAGCATTGCAAATAGTAGTGGAAGTGGCTGATTGTTATTTCAGTCCCCTTTGACAGTAGGAGTCTAAGACTTTCTTTTAGATGTATTTTGATTCCGTGTTTCATTCAGTTGTCTCCCTCATGTGCCTCTAGGCTGTCTGAATTGACATGTTGCCAAGCATTCTGCAATACTGACACAAGTGTCCATGAATGCTACGGCTTTGTTCTGTCTCCCGGCAACCATTCTTGTTTTGATGTCAAAGCATCTAAGCCTTAGCCACGCATATAGTAACAACAGGTGTGAACCATTTAAAGATGGCTGCATCATCGTCCCAAAAAACTGGGGTTGATGTCACCGGGACAGGCTGCTTGGAGACTATTTATTCATTGCAGGAGGGCTTGGCCCCTTCTTCAGGTCCAGAGTCAAGGGATCAGGACTCAGGAAACAGTTCAAAGACACTTTTCCAAACCCAGGTCCATGGAGAGAAGGAATTGCATGTAACCAGTGTATCTTTGTTCAGGTTAACCTGAACACGAAAATTGTCTCACTGACTGCTGAAGACAACTGGCAAATGAGCAGTGAGAGAAGATGGGGCGGGTGGGTATGTAAGTCTCACTGGATAGGGGGTCAGATACATTTGACTCATGAACCAAATCACAGTAAACCTGGTAAGGAGTTTAGAGATTATAAAAAGTGAGTCCCTAATTGTACGGATGAAGAAGGTGAGGCAGAGGGAGGGGACTTGACTGGTTCAAAGTAACACAGATGAAACACAGAAACTTGCACACCTGATTCCTATGCTCTCAAAGCTTCCAATGTCCTAAGCCAGAACCCAAGGACTGCACTGTTTATAGTAGTGGAGAGTAACACCTTGAACTTGGGAGGATACTGAAAATTTCCAATATCAGATACAGTTGGGTCATTTGTCTCTCCTAAATCTAACTTCTTTTCTCTACAAAAGCAGGGCTTGTCAGTGATTCATTTAACTCACATTCACTGCATGCAAGGGAAGGAATCAGCCTCAGTGATGAAGAGAATGACTCTGAGTTCAGACTGACATTTCCACACCACAGGTTCCCTGCGGGTGCCTCTAAATCTTGCTGAGCTTCAGTGTGCCTGTTTGGTGCTCGTCATATGCTCAGCCCATTCTAAGCCCTTAGCATGAATTATTTCATTAAAACCTTAACCAAACTCTGAGATAGTTCTGCAATTATCCCTGCTGTATGTATGCAGTAACAGAGACCCCCAAAATCAGGCAATGCACTGAAACTCAGATAACTAAGGTAAAGTCCTACACACAGAGTAAGTTTTTGGTACATATTATCTCTTCCTACAAAGATTTCTTCTTCCTCAAGCGCCACCACCACCAAGACCACAGCTCTGCTGTAATACCTCTCGCTTCATGTCCGGGGCCAGGGATGTGAAAAGATACATCCCTCTTTTTACCCTCAGTAGCTCACAGGCAAGCAGGGGAGTAAATGAAAAATCCAGTGTGATATGTGGTACCAAAATATTTCTGCCTGTAATTCCTTAAAGTGGCCCTTGAAGACCTGTGGTTTACTTACACAGCCTTCTCCTGCTGGCCACCAGAAAGAGCAACAGTGACAACCACAACATCCTGCAGAAGTCATTGTTACTCATACTTTCTCAAAGTCATCTATGCATAAGGACCGCCCTTAAATGAGAGCAATGATATTATCATTATTAATGATAATACCCAATGCAATCCTTATGATTCCTTGAGGTGGCTGGCCTTGTCCTGATTATAGATTAGAAAATCAAGGCTCAGAAAGTCTAAATTCACTATCCTGGAAGTGGATCCAGATTTTGAACCAAAATTTGTTTCCAAAACCAGCACACTGACCCCAAAAATAAATATTAAAAATTATTATTAATCCGTGTAAAAAATAAAATATACATGGAGTCGCCTGGGTGGCTCATTCGGTTAAGCATCTGCCTTCGGCTCAGGTCATGATCTCGGGGTCCTGGATCAGGTCCTGCATCAGGTTCCCTGCTCAGTGGGGAGCCTGCTTCTCCCTCTCCCTCTACCCCTGCCCCCTGCTCCTGCTCTCTCTCTCTCTCTCTTTCTATCTCAAATAAATAAAATCTTAAAAAAAATAAAATGTTATTCAGTAAAGATGTGATTATGTGATGATATATTGTGAGTCTTAAAAAGAATGAAGCAGATTTGTACGAATATGGGAAATAACTAAGGTACATGAATTAAGTGAAAAAATTGGAGGACAGCTATAGGAAATGATTATATTTGTCTAAAAATAATATTATATCCATATTTATACACATATATACGTTGTAATTTTCTTGAAAGTTCGGTATGAAACTGTTACTTGCGGTTACATTTAAGAAGTAGCATTTAGAGGCGCCTGGGTGGCTCAGTAGGGTAAGCGTCAGACCCTTGATTTTGGCTCAGGTCATGATCTCAGGGCTGTGGGATTGAGTTCCACCACAGGCTCCATGCTCAGTGGGGAGTCTGCTTCACTCCCTCTCCCTCTGCCCTTCTTCTCCCCCACCCCCATGAGTGTGCACTCGAGCACACACAGTCTCTCTCTCTCAAATTAATAGCTGAATCTTAAAAAAAAAAAAAAAAGAGAGTAGCATGTAGGTGTTCAAGGTAGATGAGGAGGGATTTACTTTTCAGTATATGCATGTCTGTGCAGTTTGAATAGTCTTACATATGAAGATATATTATTATACAATAAAAATAAAATTTTATTTAAAGAATTGAATTTTAAATAAATAAATTTTATTTAATTAAATAATAAATTAATATCTGACCCAGTCACAACAAAGACTACCAATATAGGAAAATGTGTCACAGATTATTTAGCAGCCCATTGAGGATAGGAGGGAATAGAGATATGGTTTACTGAGCACGAATAAAAGCTAGGCATCATGATACTGAGGTAGATCTAATGATCTGCATTTTATGGATGAGGCCATAGATGTCTTGAAAGGTTAAGAAATATGCTCAAGGACACACAGCTGGAGCTTCAGGCCCAAGCTCTAACCCCAGGTATGTCTCATCCTCAGGTGTGTGTTCTTTCCACATGCACCTATAATAATTCCAGAAGCACTTTGAAAACCAATTTTCCCATTCTTAGAGATGCCACAGGAGGAAACTGTAAGATTCTTCAGTGGCAGAGAAGGAATAAATGAAACATGGACATACATAAAAAGAATCTTTATTAATAACAAGAAAAAGCTTACATTTTTTAGGAGGCAGTGAGGTGCTTGAAAGTCATCAGCATTATTCAGTTTAGGGAAAGATTCGTTCCACTGTGTTTCTGGGCTGGAAGCCCATATGAATAAGATCATAAATGCCATAGCTACTCTGAGGTCATCATGAAAAAATAATAGACCTTGACGATGAAAGAACTAGTTAGTCATCAATTCCATCCCCTTTGCCAACAAAAAAGACAATATTTAAAGAATAGCCATCATTTGTATTTAATTCAGACTATTTTTCTTTGGAACCAGATCTGCAAATACTCTACCTACTAACATGGCCAGATTCTACAAACCAACGTGGTTTTGAGAGATTTTTAAAGAACTTGAACCCCCATAACTATCCTTGTATGATTAAAGAAAGAATCCTCTACAGAGTGGAGTCTATCCTTCTGCAGATCACTCTGAGGGAGATGAATTATGGCCCAGCTAGAGCGTGGGTGAGGGAGTCTGGTGGAAATGAGGTAGAATTCTGGTTCCACCACTTACTGCCTGTGTGACCTTATGCCTAAACAAAACCACAGAACACTGGTTTGGGTCCCAAGATTGCCAAGAATGTTGACTGGGACCAGTTTTAGGTTACTCCCATCACTAAACAAGTAAACACGCTTTTGAATGGCACACAAGACAAAGATACAGATGAGTGGACATAATTCTTTGTGCTTTCCTTATTTTCCTCCCAAGTTGGCCTGAAGTTGGGTAGTCATGACAGATGAGCATGCTTTGATATCAGAGGAGTAAGAAAATGGAGGGCTTGCTGTGTTTATCATTAAGTTGGAGGAGGGGCACATTAACCTTTAATGTTGACCCAACAAACAAAACAAGTTCTCGCCATGCCATAATTCACATAATTCTGATTACCAATGATTACTCTGCATCCTGGAACTTCAGCAGGCCTGACCATGACCTACAATATCTAGGGCAAGTTACCTAAGCTCTCTGATCCTTAGTTTCTTTATCTCTAGTAGAAGGATAATAAGGCCATTCTCATTGGCTTTGTATGCAGGTTAAGTTAAATGAGATGGCCGCTATAAAGGAACCCGGTAGAGTACATATTAAAAAATATCACTTGGGGCTCTTGGGTGGCTCAGTCAGTTAAGCATCTGACTTCAGCTCAGGTCATGATCTCAGGGTTCTGGGATTGAACCTTGTGTCAGGTCCACACACAGTGGGGAGTCTGCTTGTTGCGCTCTCCCTCTCCCTCTGCCACTCCTCCTGCCTCTCCCCCTGCTTG
This sequence comes from Phoca vitulina, assembly GCF_004348235.1. Classification (NCBI taxonomy): domain Eukaryota; kingdom Metazoa; phylum Chordata; class Mammalia; order Carnivora; family Phocidae; genus Phoca; species Phoca vitulina. The sequence continues at coordinate 22,698,206 of NW_022589721.1, read as the reverse complement.
TGCTTGCTCTCTCTCTCAAATAAATAAAATCTTTAAAAAATATATCTCTTGCCTTTCCACTCTGCCTTATTCCCACCATCTGCATATATGCTTATTCTTACACTTTCACCTTTGAAGGCTCCTAGGTCTGAATGAATCACGTTGCCAACTTTATCACATTGGAGAAAAGGAAATTCATTCACCCCTGAATGTTTCCAGAGGGCTCCTGCCTGGACATGTAAGAGCCCCCCACCTGGATTTATACCACACCTCAAAGCTTTCACATTTCTACAGTGCTTCCTCAGCCACAAGCAACATTCACATATGGAATCCTCTTTTGATCTTGGGACAGAAGCAAAACAACTATTATTATACCCATTTTACCAAGTCCCAAATTGGGACATAAGAGGTGGGAACAGACTTGTCTCTTAAAGGTTTTGGGGCTCTTAAAGGTTTTGTCTCAGCTCCTTACATGGTTCACCCAACCCCTCAATCCCTAGACCTGAAATGCAACCAGCCATCTTGGATGAATTATATTATGTTGGCCTGCCTTTTTATTGGTATGTCAACAGACAGTTTTGTCATTTACACTTTACAGTAATACTTCATCAACTCTTGCATAATTAACAGCAAACTTAGAAAATATGAGGATCTGATAGGCAGGATCACAATCACATTCTACATTTTACACATGAGAAATCTTGGTCTCTGAGAGATTAAGCTTCACAGCTATTAAATGACAGCCCAGGATTAGAATGTACAACCCAGCATTCTTTCCATGGGAATACACAGCTCAGGAGAGTTGAGTGAGCATTCCCAGCAGCAGGTACTCACTGACTCATGAGGTTTGCCTGGCTCTGATAATTCTTCCTTATTATAAATCAAATTCTGCCCCTGTGTCAATGTAAGCTTTGGACCATTAATTAACTTTGAACTTGTATGTAAATCTCTAGAGACAGAACCATTTTGCCTGAAAGTACTCTGTTATCTGGTTGATATGACAGAAGAAATGCTGATAGAACTTACCTGGGAATGTTGCTGGCTAAAGCTTGCACCTGCTATGCTGCTGATCATTTAGGCTTATTAGGCTCACTAATGATTGCACCTGGGACTGGAACCCAGGACACATTCATTTCAACAAAGGCTTATTAAGCATGTATTATGTACCCTGTGCATGTTGGAATTAGGGAACAAGGCTTTCAATAAAACAGGCATGGCTAAAGTGGCCACATAATTTTTTTTTTTTTAATTTTTTTTATTGTTATGTTAATCCCCATACATTACATCATTAGTTTTAGATATAGTGTTCCATGATTCATTGTTTGTGCATAACACCCAGTGCTCCATGCAGAACGTGCCCTCCTCAATACCCATCACCAGGCTAACCCATCCTCCCAACCCCCTCCCCTCTAGAACCCTCAGTTTGTTTTTCAGAGTCCATCGTCTCTCATGGTTCTTCTCCCCCTCCGATTTCCCCCCCTTCATTCTTCCCCTCCTGCTACATTCTTCTTCTTCTTTTTTTCTTTCTTAACATATATTGCATTATTTGTTTCAGAGGTACAGATCTGAGATTCAACAGTCCTGCACAATTCACAGCGCTTACCAGAACACATACCCTCCCCAGTGTCCATCACCCAGTCACCCCATCCCTCCCACCCCACCCCCCACTCCAGCAACCCTCAGTTTGTTTCCTGAGATTAAGAATTCCTCATATCAGTGAGGTCATATGATACATGTCTTTCTCTGTTTGACTTATTTCGCTCAGCATAATACCCTCCAGTTCCATCCACGTCATTGCAAATGGCAAGATCTTATTCCTTTTGATGGCTGCATAATATTCCATTGTATATATATACCACATCTTCTTTATCCATTCATCTGTTGATGGACATCTTGGCTCTTTCCACAGTTTGGCTATTGTGGACATTGCTGCTATAAACATCGGGGTGCACGTAGCCTTTCGGGTCCCTACTTTTGTATCTTTGGGGTAAATACCCAGTAGTGCAATTGCTGGATCATATGGTAGCTCTATTTTCAACTTTTTGAGGAACCTCCATACTGTTTTCCAGAGTGGCTGCACCAGCTTGCATTCCCACCAACAGTGTAGGAGGGTTCCCCTTTCTCCGCATCCCCGCCAACATCTGTCATTTCCTGACTTGTTAATTTTAGCCATTCTGACTGGTGTGAGGTGGTATCTCATTGAGGTTTTGATTTGGATTTCCCTGATGCCGAGCGATATTGAACACTTTTTCATGTGTCTGTTGGCCATTTGGATGTCTTCTTTGGAGAAATGTCTGTTCATGTCTTCTGCCCATTTCTTGATTGGATTCTTTGTTCTTTTGGTGTTGAGTTTGATGAGTTCTTTATAGATTTTGGATACTAGCCCTTTATCTGATATGTCATTTGCAAATATCTTCTCCCATTCTGTCAGTTGTCTTTTGGTTTTGTTGACTGTTTCCTTTGCTTTGCAAAAGCTTTTTATCTTGATGAAGTCCCAATAGTTCATTTTTGCCCTTGCTTCCCTTGCCTTTGGCGATGTTTCTAGGAAGAAGTTGCTGCGGCTGAGGTCGAAGAGGTTGCTGCCTGTGTTCTCCTTTAGGATTTTGATGGACTCCTGTCTCACATTGAGGTCTTTCAACCATTTGGAGTCTATTTTTGTGTGTGGTGTAAGGAAATGGTCCAGTTTCATTCTTCTGCATGTGGCTGTCCAATTTTCCCAACACCATTTGTTGAAGAGACTGTCTTTTTTCCATTGGACATTCTTTCCTGCTTTGTCAAAGATGAGTTGACCATAGAGTTGAGGGTCCATTTCTGGGCTCTCTATTCTGTTCCATTGATCTATGTGCCTGTTTTTGTGCCAGTACCATACTGTCTTGATGATGACAGCTTTGTAGTAGAGCTGGAAGTCTGGAATTGTGATGCCGCCAGCTTTGCTTTTCTTTTTCAACATTCCTCTGGCTATGCGGGGTCTTTTCTGGTTCCATACAAATTTTAGGATTATTTGTTCCATTTCTTTGAAGAAAGTGGATGGTATTTTGATGGGGATTGCATTGAATGTGTAGATTTGCTCTAGGTAGCATTGACATCTTCACAATATTTGTTCTTCCAATCCATGAGCATGGAACGTTTTTCCATTTCTTTGTGTCTTCCTCAATTTCTTTCATGAGTATTTTATAGTTTTCTGAGTACAGATCCTTTGCCTCTTTGGTTAGATTTATTCCTAGGTATCTTATGGTTTTGGGTGCAATTGTAAATGGGATCGACTCCTTAATTTCTCTTTCTTCTGACTTGTTGTTGGTGTATAGGAATGCCACTGACTTCTGTGCATTGATTTTATATCCTGCCACTTGACTGAATTCCTGTATGAGTTCTAGCAGTTTTGGGGTGGAGTCTTTGGGATTTTCCACATAAAGTATCATATCATCTGCAAAGAGTGAGAGTTTGACTTCTTCTTTGCCAATTTGGATGCCTTTGATTTCTTTTTGTTGTCTGATTGCTGTGGCTAGGACTTCCAATACTATGTTGAATAGCAGTGGTGATAGTGGACATCCCTGCCGCGTTCCTGACCTTAGGGGGAAAGCTCTCAGTTTTTCCCCATTGAGAATGATATTCGCTGTAGGTTTTTCATAGATGGCTTTTATGATATTGAGGTATGTACCCTCTATCCCTATACTCTGAAGAGTTTTGATCAAGAAAGGATGCTGTACTTTGTCAAATGCTTTTTCTGCATCTATTGAGAGGATCATGTGATTCTTGTTTTTTCTTTTGTTAATGTATTGTATCACGTTGATTGATTTGCGGATGTTGAACCAACCTTGCAGCCCAGGGATAAATCCCACTTGGTCGTGGTGAATAATCCTTTTAATGTTAAAGTGGCCACATAATTTATTGTCCAAAATGACACACTCGAGAGAATAAAAGGGGCAATAATACAAATCACTCAGAACATCAGGCATGTACCAGGACTATCCAGATAAATTGGGGTGTAAATTCAGGAAGGCAAGCACCAAGTAAGTAAAAAGGTATGCAGTGAGTCTTAGGATTTAACAGGGTGATGTGATGGGGAGTTGCTGACGGAGGGAGGTCTACTAGGGAAGGAGTAATCCTTTGGTGGGAAGGCTTCTCCCATCGAAGAAGGGGTATTTGCATGGAGAACTAAAGATTCAGAAGGAAGCAGTCACAGATGTCAAGGAGTGTTTCAAGTACACAAAGCAACAGCTGATGCAAAGGCCTTCATGTGGGAAAGCGCTCAGTATGCTGCAGATGTAGGGAACAGAGTGCTGCAGAAGGGGGTAGATGAAGCACAGGCAAGAGCCAGAGCATGGACAGCTGCAGAGACCATAGGCCAAAATTTAAGGTGTCTCAGAAGTTCCGCAATATTTGACCCAAATATCCATAACATATACTATTTTTAAAAACTACAATAACTAGCACACTCAAACATGTTGTTTAAATTTTAAAATCTCAGAGACTCTGATGTGTTTCCCTCAACTGAGTTAACAAGTTTTTGTGTAGAACTTAGAGTTTCTCTCAGCTCTAATGTAGGCTAAACTTCATGAAATTATATCATTATAAAATATTTTACTTGGAATTCCTTCCTCTTGGAATTCAGGCTTGTACACATCCACTTGCCTAAAATGGCACAAATGAGCACATATTTACTGCACTCTGTTAAATACCAGGCAGGGCTCTAGGTGCTCAGATCCTACTTTGAACATAGTATGGTGCAGGTGGTCTAATAAAAAGTGTATGCATTACATGAAACACCAGAGCATCACATATTTATTTTAGCATTTGTGTTTTATATTTATTAGTAGGTTTGGTTCCTCTAACTGTTGTGTTTATAATAAGGAATATGGGTAGTAGCAACATATTGTTAGCGATTCAACTTAGAGTAGAAAAGAACCAATGCTCTTTGAAGCTTTTTAGTCAATTTAAGCAAAGAATGTACAGTATTTGCAAGGCAAGTCCTTGTCTTCCTATAACTTTTATATCTATGTTCCCATGTGAATAGAGACTTACTTGGTACTGAGGAACCAAAACAAGAAACAAAAACCAAAAGTAGATTGACTGCTGACACAGATATGAACAACTATCATCTCAGATCTGCAAAGCCACATGTTTATTTCATCAAAACAGTCTCAGGAGTTTTTCATTTGTTGGTAGTAAAACAAGTGTAATAAGTTAGAACTTCTGAAATAATGGCATGCCAATTTAATGGGTCCAAAAAATTGGGTTTCCACATAAAAATTTTCTTTGAGAAAAGGGTTCATTGCTAAAATATTTGAAAACAAGTATTTTTACTTTCTTTTTCCCCCACCACTTATTTGGATCTTTGGAGGGAACTTTATCTTGGTCAACCTCACTTGGTTCATCAACCAAACGGGGCTAATAATAGCCCACTGCCTCAAAGACAAGGAATTGAACCAAATAAATGTTGATACTCCTGGTTGAAAATCAACAATTCCAAGTTCATACAGTGCAGAGAAGGGGATCTTCGAGGACCTAGTGTGTGGTAGTTGACTTTCAATGATCAGAACTATGTCATCGTGTGAGGCCCACATAAATAAAACACATGCAAGCCAGAGTCCTTCCAGAAAAATGCAGCTGTTGACATCAAGAGACAAGGAAGTGCTGTGATTCTGAGCTTCATTGAAAGAGTCACATTCAATCCACTGCTTCCTTGAAAACTGACTTTATTACCATGGCTCCAGGTTCTACAGGAGAAAAACCACAAAGTATGTGCAAACCAGATGAACATTCTGTGCTGATGACAGAAAAAAATAGAAGGCCATTGAGGTGCAGGGCAAGCCTGACAGAATGTCTTCTGTGCTCCTCCTGGAACCATTGGTAAGAACCAGGTGCTAGAATCCAGACCTTTAATTGGCCGCCTCCAGAGAGGCGGTAGAGTGGCTGGTCTCCTAAAGGCCAAGAGATGAAGCAGAGGCATGATTTAGGTTAAGAAGTCAATAAGGAGGAACAGGGCAATTTTGTGATACAGCTTCTTGGGCAGGGGAGAAATATGTCGGGGAAGGGATAAGATTTATTACCTTCTTTTACATTTGCCTTGCCTGGAGAACAGAAAGGAGACCATGTATTTGCCTGAAAATCATTAGGAATTCATGGAATTCGGTGTGTTTTTTTCAGACTCCAACATTGATTGTGAGATTTCAAACAGATCATTCAAATCCTCTTCGCCTCAGTTTCTCCCACTTGTAACAAAAGAATTTAAAAGTCAACAATGTGATATCTGATATATATGTGTTCAAAAGTGAATCCTTGGAACTCAAGGTTAATACTTCTATGATTTTTGAGAATTCATGAAAATTTGAATACTACTCTTATGTAACTTCTTCCATAAAATGCAGGTAAATATAAATGAAAAATTGAAATCCATGACTTGTAGATATTTGGCAAGTGTTACATTATATCTGAAGTTGAGAATGGAGGAACAAAGCTTGAGAGGAGTATGAATTATGATATACCCAAGTGAGTGGTTTTTAGACTTCCAGATTTCATGGATGAGTAAAAGGTTGTTTATTATAACTAAAAGACTATGCTAAGTTTTTCAGGATTTTATTTTAACTAAATAAAATCATTTATATTTTTAAAAGATTTTATTTATTTACCTGAGAGAGAGAGAGAGAGCGAGTGGGAGACACAGGGAGAGAGAATCTGAAGAAGACTCCATGCTGAGCACAGAGCCCAACACGGGGCTCAATCCTCCGACCCTGAGATCACAACCCCAGCTGAAATCAAGAGTCAGATGCTCAATTGACAGAGCCACCCGGGCGCCTCTAAGTAAAATCATTTAAAATTATGCAGCCATCAAAAAAAAAAAAAAGAAATCTTGCCATTTACAATGATGTGGATGGAACTAGAGGGTATTATGCTACGCGAAATAGGTCAATCAGAGAAAGACAAGTATTATATGATCTCACTGATATGAGGAATTTGAGAGATACGACAGAGGATCATAGGGGAAGGGAGGGAAAAATGAAACAAGACGAAACCAGAGAGGGAGACAAACTGTAAAAGACTCTTAATCTCAGGAAACAAACTGAGAGTTGCTGGAGTGGGGGGTGGGGAGGGAGGGATGGGGTGGCTGGGTAATGGACATTGGGGAGGGTATGTACTATGGTGAACACTGTGACTTGTGTAAGACTGATGAATTACAGACTTATACCCCTGAAACAAATAATACATTATATGTTAATAAAAAAGTAAAAAATAAATAAAACACACACAACTACTATCTAGTATCATTTCACAAAGCAATAATCTTTTTAATTAAAAAAAAAAACATTGAAAGAACATAATCTCAGAATAAAATACAGTCTTTCCAAAGGAAGTACAGTTCATAAGCAAACACAAATATATGAAGATACAGAAAAATTCTGATATGCTTTGATAGATGATAGTAGTAAAGAATGTGTAAATTTTTTGATGTTTGTTGGAAAATTGGGCATCCAATTCAACACTCTCACATAAAGTAGAACTAGCAGATGCAACTTGATATGGAATACCGTTGTTAGAAATCTATTTTCATATGATGAGAATGGAAACAATGCCCTGAATACTATTCATTCAATTAAGTTAGAAATTTATCCGAAACCTTAGCCCAGACGTAGACCCACGACATGGATCTTGGTCATGAACAACACTGCCTTACAGACCAGCGTTTGAGAACCACTGCGAGAGTGATGGATGTTCCTGGCTCATAATCCCCAGGACTCAAAGCCGAACCTCTACAGGTTGAGAAATTAAACCCTGATGAGATATTACCAATCCAGTATTTCACAGTGAGGCAATGAAGCCACGAAGAGATTAAATAAGTCACTCAAACCCACACCATTCCTAAGTAGTGTCTGATTCAAAGCCGGTGATTTCTGGGCTCTGAACTAACATAATCAATACTTTCTAACAATAGCTAACATTTTGGACTTTTATTATGTACAAGGCATCATGTGAAATATCTGACATTCACTATGTTATTAGATCCTCATAGGGTCATAATGACCCTATGAAACAAGTTCCATCATTGTTCTGATTTTATAAGAGAAGAAATAGAGGCCCAGTGGGTAAATCACTTGCCCAGGACCCAACAAAGCCTGTATGGCAGAACTGGAACTCAAACTAGGCAATCTGAATCCAGTCCTGCCCACTTAACCTCTGATATATGCCTGTACATCTCAGATGTGTAATTTTAATGATAATGGGCACTTCCATTTCTGGGGAGGTATTAGTAGGCTGCTGCTCCTACTAAAATGGCTAGAAAAGATAAAAATGATAAATTGCCTGAAAAATCACAATTTTAAGTACATTGGCAATCTGGGGAAGCAAAGAGGACTGGATGAGCTATAATTACAGAGAAAACAGTCCTTCTTAGGTGAGCTGGGATTTCCTATCATTTCCTTCCCTCAAGGCATTTGCTAATTCTGGACAGGAACAAAGGATTGGGTTTGGCCTGGGCTGATGGCCTCTGGATGCAGAGGTGGGGGGCCGGTTGGGGGTGGGGGGAAGAAGCCTACCGGGGCTGGTAGTACATATTGGAATCTAGAGGAGCTAGGGAAGGCTGAGCTGAGTGCTGGGGAGGTGGGAGGCTGAGACTATTGTCTTGATGTACTTAGTACATGAAGTCCCAATAGACAAAGGAACTTGCCACAAGCATCCAGTGGGTTTTCCTCTGAAGACACTGGCCATATTTTGATGCTATTTGGGTAGGAGGCTAAAGAGATAAACTTTTTTTTTTTTTTAAGATTTTATTTATTTATTTGCACAGAGAGAGAGAGAGCACAAGTAGGCAGAGAGAGCAGGCAGAGGGAGAAGGAGAAGCAGGCTCTCCACCGAGCAGGGAGCCTGATGTGGGGCTTGATCCCAGGACTCTGGGATCATGACCTGAGCCAAAGGCAGCCGCTTAACTGACTGAGCCACCCAGGTGCCCCTACAGAGATAAACATCTGAGGGACAGCAATAATCCTTCCAAAAAACTGGTGGGGATAAAATGGAATAAGTTTTAAAAATGCACAACTAATCCAGGAGAAGATAGGTCAGGAGAAATAATGGGAGGAATAATAGGCCAAGAGATAGGACAAATAGAAAATAAATATCAAGATGTAAACACAAGCTTGCAATAACATTAAATGTAAATGGATGACTCATTCCAATTCAATGGCAAAATCTATCAGCTTAGATTTAAGAAAAAGATCCAATGATATGTTGTTTATGAAACATACTTAAAATCAAAAGGATGTTAGAAGTTGGAAGAAAAGACAGGAAAAGCTCTACCACGAGAACACCAGAAGAAAGCTGATATGGTTATATTAGTTTCAGACAGAGCCAGGATTGACTTTAAGGCAAGAAATATCATTAAGAGATTTTTTTTAATAAAGAAATGTTATAATGATAAAAGATTCAGTTCAGTAAAAAGACATAACAATCCTAAATTTGTATACACCTAAAAAATTAGCTTCAGAACATACAAAGATCAGGGCAGTGGACAGTACCAGAGCGGAAAAGAGGTAATAACACTATAATAATATTTGCAGAAATAGACCTGTCTGGCTGCAGAGCCCATGCTCCTCTTACAATGCCAATATTTTACCTACTGCTCACCTTCAGCCTCTCAGAGCTTTTGTTATTGGCAATGTCAGTGGCAGCTGTGTTCATGTGGGCCCTTATAGTTCATTTTATGATGCTGTGAAATGTGAAATGGGAGAGACGGAAGTTGCCCCAAGCCAAAGAACATGCACACTAAGTCCTTCAGGTTTTATCTCTTTTACTTGGATCAATAGTACTTGGCTTAGAACTCTTTGTAGTTGTGGTGATAACCAGTAACGGCCTATGTTTACTTTGCAGAAGGGTAAGTCTCGTGTAAGCCTAACTTTTGGCACAGTTTGATTAGCATGTGCACAAACATTACTCCTTCCATCCTCAGGCAAGGAGCTGATTAACAATCATGAACAAAAAAGGCCGAAGGACCATGACTGTTTATGGTTTTGTGCAGAACGTTTTTTCTTCCCTCTGAACTTTGCCCCTTTAAAAGGTTCTTAATCGCACCTAGAGATTTGCTATCTCCCTTCAATTTGAGGGTAATTTAAGACTTAGGCAGTGTCAAGGCCAATCCTAGGCAAAATTATGAGGAAGGTCGTTTCACATTGGCCATGGAGTGGAAGGAAGTAGTTTCCTCCCTTGGAGATATTCCCTTCACCCACACCCTTCCCTAGGTGGTCACAGGTCCCATTGTATCTGTCCTTACATCCATCTAAACCAGCCTTCTATTCCTTTCTTATTTCTATGCAGGTGTTTGAGACTAAAGACAGTTTGGAATGTATTACCCTAAAGATATTGGATTCCTAATAAATGGAAAACCCGAACTAAAGAATGAAGCTTAAATAAAGCAGGCTTCATTAAAGCATGTCCTTAAAGCAAATGCCAAGGACACAAACTGGAAGGTAGTGGAGTGGTTGCAAATCACAAAGCCAGATCTTTGTATAACTGCAGGGAGGTCTGAGGCAGATCTGGGACTCCTCTCAGAGTCCTGTCACTTTTCCAGTCTATAACCTCATCCCTTGATTTTGCATTCTGCTGTCCCTTCATCTGTTAAACTGGCATACATTGGGACCTACCCTCTCCCAGGCACTATGCCAGAGCCTAGAGTAAATTACTGAGTGAAAGCATCTCTGTCCTCAAGCCCACTGTCTAGTGGGTCCATCACTACGTGGACAAAAAGAACAGAAGCAAAATGTTAGCATGTTGTTTTGAGAAAAGTATAAGCTCTTTGGAATTGCTGGAGAATGAATGGCAGAAACATGCCAAGGCAGTAGGCAGAAGTACAAGACCATCTTCATCACCATTTTCATCAAAGAAAGGAAACTAACATAACTGAAAATTTACTATGTGCCAAACATAGTAAACATGTTCTAGCTACTTGGCAAGTTTTGAGTCACATAAAATGGATCATGTAGGGTGTTATATGCCATATAAAGGAACTTAACATTAACCTTGTAATAAGAAAATAGGAAGTCTTGGAAAAATTCAGTTGAATAGAAAGGTTAGCTTTTAATTTTAGGTGACTCTGGTGTCTATGATGCTGGTGTCTATGATAAGAATAAAAAGAGGAAGAATCTGAAAGCTGAGAGACCAGTCAAGAAGCTGCTAAAATAGTTGAGGCTAAAGAGTAAGAGTTGCATAGTTGGGGCAAAAGTAATGGGATAGAGAGGGAGGAGAGATTCAAGAAAGATTTAAAAAGTAGAATTTTGAATTTGATGATTAGATTTGGATAGGTAATTGGGTGGGGGGAGAAGATAAAAAATACTTTATTAACTATCAGGCTAATAGCTTGGGAATTTCTGTGAACAATGGTGTCACTAACTGAAAAAGAAAATACCATGGGCTAAGATGCTATGTTCTGGTTGGGATGCATGGTGTTTGAATGGCCAATGGACAACTAGATGGAGATGTCCCACATACAATGCAATCTAGATGTCCGACAGGCTATGCAGGACCTACCTATAGGTCACCATGAAAGCTATAAGCCCAGATGCAACATTGTGAAACACCAACAACTAACACATGGACAAAGGAATGGGAGTCCAAAAAGAAGAAGGTCAAAGATATATGAAGAACTTGGAGAACAAAAACTTTTGCAAAGACTGATCAGTAGTTCAAATGCAGAAAATAGACATGTCAGGCTAAGGATTGAAAAAAATACCCCTTAGATTTGATCAAAAAAGAAAAAGAAAAGAAAGAAAATTATTAGTATTTTACTGAGAGCAGTTCCAACAAAAAATAGGGGAGGCCAATACAGATCATAGTCAGTAGAGAAGTCAGTGAATTAGAAGTGAAGTAGACAGTGAATGAAATAAGAGAGTCTGGAAAGTGATGAATGATACCTTACCAAGGAACCACATTTTCATGATGGTTGAGTACTAAAAAAGGCAAAAGATGGAGTAAAGGAAGCAACCAGAAGGAAAAGTTAGGAATCTAAGAAAAAGAAGAAATAATCTACAGAGCAGAACTTAATAGGTTCCCAGAGCTAAAAGTAGAAGGGGTGGGGTCAAGGGCACATAAGGCCAAATTAGTGTTGAACATGAGGAGGAAAACCTCACATTCTAAGACTAGAGAAAAGGAAGGAAGAATGGAAGTGAATGAAGATAGCAATGTAATTCTTCCTGGAAGAGCATTGAAAGTTTTCATTTTTCTTGGTCTCTGTGGTGAGATAATTTGCTGAGAAGAGGTGAATAAGGTTCTTGGAGAGAGTGATAAATGTTTGCGGGAGTCACTAGGGGAAATGAGAAAGAGCTGGCCCAAGAACTGATGGCAAGTGTGGAGATTCACAGCGTTTGGATTGGTGGTGCTCATTTTCCCAGGTTTGGGAGCTGAGAAGAAATTGTAACTTGGTTCCAAGGCTGGGACTCTGCTGGGTGGGAAGGCAGAAGAATGGAATATCTTCCACTTCCCTTCTTTTTATCCTCACTCTCACTAGGTATCCTATGCCTTTATTTAACTGAGTATCTTTAAAAGATAAAGAGAGATACAAACCCAATCACACAGATCTATTGGGGATGCAGTGCAATATGATGAAACTATCAATAATCTTAGGGTCAAATGCTCACTTCATCACATGTGGTTCGCTGCTGGACCCTGGGGTCACTGACATAATCACTTGAAACATCTATTTCATCATTTACAGAAGAATTCTAAACATTAAGTAAGCTTATATCCACATAGCCTCTGGTTCATAGGCATCAGAAAAGGCTTGTTCCTGTTTTCTTTATGAACACTTCCCAAGGAAATATCCCTTGTTATACTGGGCCCAACACTAAAAGAAACCCAAACCTAAGAAATTACTTTTTCAGAGTTTAATTTCCATTATGGAAGAAAAATTCACTTGGAGAAATAAAGACCTATCCTCTCCCAACTTGATTAAGCCATGGAGAACTAGAATGATACTTGAAAAAAATAATTCCTGCCCCAAACTTCTGTCTTTCAGGATCTTAACTCAGCATGAGTGAGTGTCTACCTGACTTGATGTCATCCCATAATACCATTTGTACCCACTCCCCATTTTCCAAGGAGGTACCAACTGAATTAAGCCCACAGCTATCTGCCCATGTTGCCAATGCACATCTCTGGCTTAAAAAGGAGAACTTACAACCTTAGAGACTACTTAACTTATATTTCTAATAAATCAGACTTTCAACTGCAGAAGGGAAGGCAAGTAACTCTAAAACAAGGCTTTTAACAAGTAAGTCTTGTGACATGAAATAATCAAATAAACACCTCTGTACTCACCTTCAGCATCCATCAGTATCCACTGTCAGCCATTGTTAGTGGAAAAGAGAACGTGACTAATATTCTCCTGAATAAACAGAACTGTTCGTTTCTGATTTGTGCCACAGGAAGCATCCAAAGTTCCTTCTTTCCTACCATCATTACCAAGACAGACTATCTGGTGGATTCTACTCTGCTGTGTGGTCAACCCCCATGTGAGTCACATCTATTTCTGCAAACACTCTGCACACTGGTTGACTAAAGAAGGGAAGGCAATCTATGTGCATTTCCCTTTCCCTGCTCTTTAAGTCATTGCTACCTGCTGATGTTGTTGGCTATTCTGTTCTCCTTGGCTTTTTAGCACATAGGTAGAGTGCCTGAGACCCAGCAGAGTCTCAGAAAAAGTTTTCTTAAATTGAGTCCCTGACCTGCTTCGGGTGGGAGAAGGGAAGGAGTGGGGTGGAGGAGGTTTTCACTGCTGCAGAGGGAAGTCCTCTTAAAAAATAGGAAGTGAGGTGAGCCCAGTTTATCTTGATGCACTAGCACCAAAGGATTGAGTAAGATAGTTGGAAATATATGAGATGATGGGTATGAAAGAGATTTTAAACTCTACAGAGCTATATAGATATTGATAGCAGTAAAGGTGGTATTATGCTTAGGGTAGGAGTGGAGCTAGGTGACCTTCTTTATACCACAAATATTTATTGAGTGTTTAGGATGTGGCAGGCACCATGCTGAGCATTGAGGATGTATCAGTGAATCAAATAAACACTGTCTCAGCTTTTTGGAGGGTACTATAATTTAGGGTTTTCTTTAAGTCATCTTACCATTATTCTCTGATCCTGGACTTTCCTGTGATATCTGTATGGGGGGTGAAGAGAGGTGGGAGGGGAGCATCCATACCAGCCCTGGAGCATTAATGAAGAGGTAGGTGGCCCTCAATTTTGTCCCATTTGTGAATCCTTACACTTGTTGATCTCTGAGGATTGTGTCGGGTACATTTATTGTCTTTCATGCTGAAATGACTTGGAAAGTTCCTTCCCACCAGTGGCAGCAGAAGTAGGGCAATAAAGGGGGCAAACAGGAATGGGAAGAAGTGCCAGGAAATGGAGAGATGACAGAACAAAGCAGAGGTGCTGAGAAGAAAACAGTGGTAGTGGTTAGAGACAGAAAAGCCTAGTGTGTGGTGACGAGAAGAGCCCCCAAGAATTGTTTTATCAAATCATCCATTTACAAGATTGGTAAACTAAGGTTCAGAGTCAGGGAGTAAATCACTCAGAGTTTTGATACACATCACATGTACCAAATGGCCAACCTCTTTTTACCTGACAATGACATCATTCTACTTCTTTAAATACACTTTGCCTTAAGTGGAGCTCTAACCATCCTGTATGTAAGGTGGGTTAGGAACAAGGGTGTTAGCGCCAGACTGAGTTCAAATCCAGCTCTGCCATTTACTACCTGTGTGACCTTGGAAAATCACTTAACCTATTTTCATATCAGTTTCTTCATCTTTAAATAAAGATAGTATTGGTATCTGTGGCTTTTAAGAGGGTTAAATTGGTTAAGTCATATGAAAACCTAGAACAGCGCCTTAGAATATAGTAAGTGCTATGCAAGAGTTTATAATATGAATATGTATGTGTGTATAATTTTGGTTGAGTCATCCCTCAAATACAAAGCAGCTTAGTAAACAGACTTTATTTCCTCCTTATTTATTACTTGACTGTTCTCTTTTATCTTTTCTAAATGTTCAATATGTCAAAGTGGTGTGTTTATTAAATATTCTTTAGGAAGTGGGCTGGGCTTATATACACAAATCCAACAAATAGATGTTTATCAAAGTTGGAGAAGCGCCAACCCCCAGGGACATTCTGCATTATCACCTCTCAGCATATTACTAACAACTCAAAATAGCGTTTCCCCAAAGAGGTGCTAACTCAGGGCAATGGCCATGAAGTCAAGATAAAAGCTGGGGTTCTGAACTCTCCAGAAAAACTCTGGCTCTCACCTAGTTCACATTCTCACCTCTTCTGGGACAAGCTGAATTTCACGTGGAAGTGAAAACTTCATTGCAAAATGGAGAGAACATCTAGGAATCTCTAGGCCGAGAAAAATACCTCTTCATCTTTAGCCATTCAAAGCTAGGATAATATGTCCTCTTTCTTTCTTGTGCTTGAGGCACAAAATGCCCTCTACTAATGCTTAAAAGGAGAGAGGAAGGAAAGAGAGGGACCATCTCCCTCTCAAGCCCGTGATGCCTGTCCTGCTACCCTCCCCCAGATTCTCCTGACTGCCACTTTCTCTTGTACTCCCAGAATGACTCTTGGCTGTAAAAGTCAGTAACCATGAGATGAAGGGAGTGTTCCTGATTAAGAAAAGGTCAAGTGGTAACAATAAGAGCTGATATTTATTGAATACTGACTCTGTGCCAGGCACTGTTCTCATGCATAAACTCATGTCATCTTTATAACAGTCTTCTATAAGGACTACCATAATTATCTCCATTTTGCGGAGAAGGAACTGAGACCCAGAAAAGCTAAGAAAACTTGTCCAACGTCACACTGCTGGGAAAGGGTAGAGCTAGAATTCAAACCTAGGCCAATGAACTCTGGAGTCCATTTCTCCTCAAAGTGTGGTCTGGAGACTGGTGCCTGTTCATGTCTGTTAGCAGTGTGTGATGAAGTAAGTGTAGAAATTGAGGGTAATCACTAAGAAATTTTACAGCAATTTGCTATTAGCCTGGCATCCAAGAGTGTGATCAGCAGACTCCTCTCAGTGAACAGTAGATAGAGCAATTCTGGTGTTGTTGAACCCACATGGTGAGATGCATGTGGTGTAGGCTACATGCTAGTCATGCACAATAGATCCACACATGGGTCGATTAGCAATTGGAAATGTAAAAACAAGTCCTTCACCAAAGATGGTATGACAAGTACTGCTCTAAAGCATTATGCTATATAGCTTCCAAAAACTCAGTGCTTGCTAGGAATATAAGCTTGTGAGGTAAAAGTGTAGGCAGAGAAATGAACACCAAATCGAGAGCCAGAAGATATTAAACAATGGGTATGATCAATAAGTAAGTGATATTGCTTGTTAAAAGTTAGTAAGTGCACAGAAAACTTAGAGGAAAGCAGGTGAAGGGAATCAGGATTTGGGGGAAGGGTCTGAAGTATTAACCCGTGAGGTCATTAGGATAGTCTGTGACCATTTTCCCTGAGGCAGATAAGCCCATTTGTAAACGTTTAACTTTGCCTTGGTTTCTCCCTGCCCCCCCTCTCATATGCCCAGGCTCCTACTTTCTCTCTGAATCTGTTAACACAGAATCATTAGAGCAATCAAAGCATAACAAGGCAATTCATTCTGTGCCAACCAGGAAAGCCCAGTCCATCATAATAGGTACTCCAAAGCTAAATTATGGGTTTGGGATAGATGATCTGTAAGATCTCCTCCAACTTTGAAATCTTATGACTTTGGCTGAAGGAGCTGTTGTATACTGCTCTTGAGGGAGTAAACCTTTATATCAAAGAGGCTCATTTGATATGATTTATTAATTCATCCGTTCATTTATTTAATACACACCTATTGATCACCTACTATGAGTCAGTCACTGTCTCAGGCATTGATGTTACAGTGATGCATGAGATATAGACTCTGCCTTTGAGAGTTTCAGAGTTCAGCAAGAAAGCCAGACATATAAACAAAAAATGACAGCACAGGTCGTAAGTGCTGCAACACATGTCTGAACAGAGTGCTACGGGAATACAGATGAGGGAGGATATAATCTCTCTGGGTAGCAGGAAAGGGAGCATCACAGCACGATTGAGAGAATAACATGTACTCCAGGTTTTGAAGAATGAAGAGGAGTTAGCCCTCTTCAATAGGAAAGAGGGAAGCCAAATCAGGCAGTGAAATAGATGTGAAGACACCAAATTGGGTGATACATTTAGGGAATAGAAAAATAGCTTAGTCTGGTTGTAAGATTATACGCATGTGTGGATCATGATTTGTTTTGTTTTGGTTTTGTGGTTGTGTTGTGGTGTGAATATCTGTTTTTCCCCAGTGTGTGATTTTACACACACACACACACACACACAGTCATCACTTTCCTTCTTTGGTCCTCCACTTCTTCATTTATAACAAAATGTAGGGTCTCTGCATCATTACACTGTAAACACCATGAGGGTTCATCATTTGAGTCCCAGTGCCTAGCACAGTGCCTGGCACATGTAGGCACTCAAATTTGGTTCAGTGAATGAAAGAACCAATATATGAGTGAGTCGATTATCACTAATATCCTTTTCAGCTGCTGGCCATTTTTAGAAACTTTAGATTTTTCTACAGCTTGGGATGAACCATTTGTCTGTATCCCTCTAACAAAGGAATATTTGTGGGTTGAGTATCCATATGATTATACTTATAGATATTTGAATAAATAGGTCCACAGGATGTCAGGCCATTCAAGAATCTTTGGTGGGGGGCCAGCATAGGAAAGAAAGAGGGTTGACCAGAGAAAAGCTTGACTTTCAAATTATTTTTAGTGATTGAGGGCCAGCTGTCTGTTTCTCATCATTTTTCTCCTCTTCCTCTTCTATGAATTAGAAAAGACTGTATTTTTCTAATACATCACTTCTGCTATGATCACACATTTGGATTTTATCTTTCAGTCACACTCAAAAAAGGAATGGGTTCCAGAGTGAAGCTCAACAATCTCCTTCTTGGCGTGAGTTGCTTATGATAAGTTCCCAAAAGCACTGATTGTTCAAAAAGGCTTTCTAGAAGCTCTTCCACATCCCCAGAATGATTTCATCTTCTTACATGGGAATTTTTGAAATTCTTTTATAATAGAGATTTTCTAACATGAAAAAAATACTCCAATAAATTCCCTTGTATCAGTCACTAAGCTTCAACAATAATCATTATTTTGCCACTATCACCACTCACTTATTAGCACTTCCCTAATTTTGTTTGTTTGTTTCTTTGCTTGCTAGATTAGTTTAAAGCAAATCCCATATGCCATGTCATTTCATGTGTAAATGCTTCGGTATGATTTTCTGAATGATAAGGTCATGTTTTGTTTATATGGTTTCCTTAACACCATGACAGTAATGTACCTCATAGAAGTAACAGCAATCACTTAATTTTGTCTTATACACAGTCTATCTTCGAATTTCTCTGATAATCTAAAGATGTCTTTTTCAGTTGGTGTATGTACCTCAGGACTAGACAAGACCTGCACATTGCATTTTTTGGTTGTCATTTTAATATGGCAGCCTAAAGCTGTTTATTTGAAATATTTACTTTTTTTCCTATCTCAAGGCTAAAAAGCCTGAAATACTCAGGAAAGGGTGAGTAAAAGCTGCCATGGTACAGCCCGCTGCAACAGCACCATTTTTTTTCATAAAGATTTTCACTCAATGCATGCTAGGGGCAATCCATAATATGTAAATGTGGAATGGAGTCAATATGTCTTAAACACATAGGCCTTCACAGTCTTTCTTCTAGGAATACAAATCAAGGGAGATACCCTCAGGTGAATACTCAAAAGGGAATCACTATGGTCCTTCCTTCTACTCTGGATTCATTTTCATTTTCCCTAATAATTATTGTAATAATAATGCCATGTTATATATCTATATTGTCTTTAGTGTTTACATAGTGCTTCCCTACCTATTCAACAGACAATGACAAAGAATCCACTCTTCATGAAAAATACTTCATCTCATTTGATTGTCCAGATGAGCCTGTGAGAGAAGGCAGGGCAGGTATAATCTTCCCTTTTTTACAGATGTGAAAACAAGCTCAGGAATATGAAGCAACTAAGTCTTCACAGTCAAGTTAGTGGAGCTGAACATTTGATCCCAGTTCAAGTGATAGTAAGTTCAATGATATTTGACCAGATATATCATGCCTTAACTTAATATAAAAAAACCCTAGACCAGGCTTCGGCAAAATGCCCTCTAGAAAGTTGCTATCTGGTGAAATGTTTTTATTCCTTTTAGGGCTTCCTTCGACTTTGGTATCATCTTGAGTACCTATTGCCTAGACAGCCATGTTCCCACACACCTGTTCCAGGTTCAGTGTACCCGATGCCTTTCCCAACCCCAAGGAAATTATGGTATAGATATGGCTTAGGTCTTTAACAATATATCCCATTAGCCCAAAGGGCAAATTTGTACAAATTAGGTTACAGCACTTATGGAAGACATATTTAATGCTCATTCATTTTCAGTTTTTCCCTCTTACAATGAAGATGGAAGGATTACACTTTTCTGCCCCACTTATAGTTGGACAGTGACTACTCCGGTCAATGGTCCTGGAGACAAGTAGTCTATGCTTCTTTCAGATTACCCTAATTAAAGTTCAATACACAACCCTCCAGTGTATTCTTCCTCTGACTTAGCAATTATGGAGATACCAAACGGCAGCAGGAACAATCGAAGTATCCTGGGATCCCAAAAAATGGAGAGTTGCTACTTAGAAGAGTCACCCTGGACCTACAGCATATTACCTGTGAGCAGGAAACAAACTTTTGGTTAAGCCACTTATATGTGGGTATTGTTACTACAGCCCAATTTAACCTATTCTTATGGGTACAGGATTCCTTCCTCAAGGTACTTTACTTGCTACCTACTGAAAAATCATAATAAAAACCATAAAATTCAACAATGACAAGATGTAGGGTAGCTCCTAGAATTGAGTAATACACAAGTGGCAAACCATGAGTAATAGCCCTGTCAGCAATTTTACAAAGTAACATCTTCAGATAAAGTTCTCTTATTTATTCATTCACAAACTATTAGTTGAGTGTTTACCATTCACCAGCCACAGCTAGGGGCTGAAGATACATATGAGGACAAGACAGTCATAATCTGTGACCTCAGGAGTTTTAAAACCTAGCTAAAGAAAAAGATATTAAAAAATGTAAATGAAAATATGTTGTTGATAATGAATAATTGAACACTACACCAAAAACTAATGATGTATTATTTGTTGGCTAATTGAATTCAAATTTTAAAAAAAGGAAAAAAACAAAAGAAAATATGTTGTTTAAAGATATAGACTGCTTTGAGATAATCTAATAGAATAACTTAATGAATCTAGCTTAAAGATTCTGGAAATCTTCTATCCAAGAAAGAACTGTTTAAGTTGGGATTTAAAGCTGAATGGGTGAACAGAAGACCTGACCAAGAAAGGATGGGGGGATCCATCAGAAAGAGAGAACACCACATGGGAAAGTTCAGAGAACAGTACAGTACAGTTCACTCGGAGAAAGGAAAGGACCCCAGGGCATCTGGACTGTAGTAGACTGGATAAAGGCAAAAAGGCATGATGGTGGTGAAGAATGAGTTTTGAAAGGGAGACGTAAGCCAGATCATGCACGGGAATACAAACCAGCCAAAGATCTAGGGCTTTATTACAAGAGTAATGGGAATTCATTGAAGTATTTTAAGTGAAGTGAATGATATGATCAGATTTTTGTCATTTAAAGGATTAATCTGGCCATAGTAGATTGTCAACCAGAGAGGTTAAAAGTAGAAGTTGGGAGACCACTTGGAAAGCTATAGTAGGTGAGAGAAAATGGTAAATTAGACTAGGAATGGAGAGAAGTGAAGTTATTTGAGAAATGTTTAGGAGTTAGACATAGAATGATGGACCTCTTCCCAGTTTGCCCAGGAAACAGGGGACTTTCAGTTAATGCTGGGACAGTTCTGGGCAAACCAGGATAAATTGGTCACCCTAGATGGACACATTCATGAGCTTAGTGACTGATTGGGAATGGGAATTGAGGAAGAGGATTGAGTCACTCTGGATAATTGAATGGATGATGGTGCCATTTACTGAGGTAGAAGACACTGAATAAAGAGCAGATATAAGAGTAGAGAGAAGATAGTAAGTTGAGTTTAAGATATGTGACCAAATGGAGATGTCAGATAAGCAGTTGAACTGACAGGTAAATCTGGGATTTTGTTATTAATTATTGTTAACATTCAGGTACCATCTATGTGCAGGGACCAGTTATAGTTACTCAGCCTATGTTGACTCACTCTTCACAGCTGCCAGTGATGTCTCTCTATTCATACTAACGAAGGCAAAGAAGTTATCTAGGTAGCACTGTTGGAACATGACGGAGCTGGAATTGAAACTCAAATTAAGTTGGATTTGAAAGTGGCCTTTCCTGTTTCCCAGTTGTGTGACCTTGGACAAGACCCAGAGAGTTTGATCAACACAGCCTTAAAAAAAAAAAAGAAAAAGTAGATGCCATGCTGGGGATGAGAGGATGGAAAAAAATTCATTAGCTATTAGACACAGAACAGGCTAATCTTAGAATCAAGGTTATTAGTAGAGGCCAGAAAAAAGTAAGGGGTGCAAACTTCAGAAAGGCATATAGGTCAATGCATAGGAGGAATCAGAATATGGACATTTATTCAAAGGAAACACTACAAGATAAAAGTCAGGTGGTATGGTCTCTGGAGTCAAAGTGCTGGGATTCAAATGTCAACTCCACCACTTACTAATTATTTGATGTCAAATGAGTCATTTACATTCTCTCACCTGCTAGACCAGGTGCCAAGCATAAGGGGTACTGAAGGAAACAAAACAAATATGGAACTCACAGTGCAGAGGAAAATACAGAATTACATAAAATCACAGATATGATGATTATCAGAAAGGAGTCATTCAGGGGGCTTTGGGAGAGAAAAGGTGGGAGGACGAACTTGGTTTGAGCAAAGTCAGGGAAGGTTTGTAGGGGAAGTGACATTTAATCTAAGAACTGCAGAAGGAGTGGGGGTTTCCCGGTGAAATGGGAGGAAAAAAATCCAGGTGGAAGGAGCGCACATAAAAGCATATTTGTAATTTTCAGAAGTTCCAGAGGACTGAAGTAGGATCCACAAGAGGGAAAGTGGAGAAAGGTGAAGATGAAGATATAGATTGAATTGGAGCTAAACATTTGTTCATTCTAAGGGTAAGGAAGTTCAAGCAAAAGGTCTAAATGCAGACAGATGAGTTGGTCAGTGCCTGGTTCTAACGATCTCTTTGGACTTCACTACAGCAGGGGCTGATGGAGGTTCTACATCAGTTGTATTCAAATCCATCTGGGAGCTTTTGAAAAAAGAATACCTGGGATCCACTCAAGACTTACTGATGTGAGCCCTGGGCTATGCTACACCTTCTGCCTCACTCATTCCCACTCTGCCCTTTTCTAATTTACACTGGCCTTGAGAGTTTTTCTCAAACACCCCAAGCATAGTCTTCCTCATTCACTTTGTTTTAACTGTCTTTCACCCTGAATACTTTCTGTCATTTCTTTGCACACTTGTTCCCTTAGCTCATTGAGTGTCTGCTCAGTTGCCACCTCCTCAAAGAGGTCTCTTTTAACCATCTTGCTCATCTTGTTTATTTAGTTTATATGTTTATTTTTGTCTACTTCCACTAGATTCTAAGATCCATGCAATCAGAAAATATCTCTATCTTGTTCATCACTGAATTCCCACCCCTTTACAATGTATTTTTATAAAATGGAAGAAATATCTACGTATACCTCAACCTGGAGCCCCAAGGATCTAGTCTTCAAAGACAACAGGCTTCAGACACGGAGGAAAAGAAGAGATCTAAGTACCTAAAACTTGGGTATAAAGTAGAGCATTATCTCAAACAAGTCACTGGGACTGAAGACAAAAGGTAGGATAGGACCAGCAGCAAGAGGAACTTAGTACTGTGTCCCTAGAGGACTTACCTGGGACTTTTAAAAGCCCCTTGAACAAAGATAACCTTGGTGTTCCAGGCTGACATTGAACAGAACCTTCAGATGGAAAACAAGAGGCTCCATCAGAGCTAGGAATGCTGGTAAGGAGCAGGGACACTCAGATCATTGCTAGACAGAGTATGAAATGCCAAATACATCTTTGATTTTTCTTCAAAAGCAGGGCTTTGTGACTCACTCTTGTAACATTTCCTTTATTTGGTAAATAAGATATAAATATTTTGCTGAGAGATCCCAGTAGAATAGAGTGTAAAAATAACAGGAAGCACTCAGCTCCATTAATTGTGCATCTTAATGTGGCATAAGGACATTTGTCACTCTGATGCACTTCCCTCTGCAGCCTACCCCATATGTTTCAGGAAGTCCAGTTAATCTTATGGGAAATTAAGCAGCAGTAAGATTCTGTAGCCATCCTAGTCTAGACTCTGATATTGATCATGGAACAGACAAATTGGAGGAATGAGGTAGAGTGGCCTTCTTCTGTCTTAGACATAAGTGCAAATATTCAGTGGAGAGTGACCTTTAACGAATGCAAATCTACTTTATAAAGCATCACATCTGTGATTCTTTTCAAAGTGTGTGCTAATGGTCAGCTAGATGTCCCTCTCTCAGCTTCCTCTGATTCACTTAGGAAAACTCCTGAGAGCCCACTAAAGGATTTTATATGTTTTTCATTGATGTTTGCTTTTCAAATGTTTGTCAAGTTCAGGCATTTGTATTGGCCCTATTAAAATTTAAAGGATTCAAGCAGCAAAAACAACCTACAATAAGTGGATAGAAATAGAGACTCCTGAAGACTATGCATGCCAAGCCCACTGTGTTACAGACCCAGGAAATTGGAATCCCAGAAAAATTAAGAGGCATTAATATGGCAGATTGGTTAAACATTTGGGTTTTGAATCTTAGCCCTGCCATGTGTGTATACATTGTTGGCCCTTTTACTTAAATTCTATACGTCGGAAATAGTGGCATGTCTACCTCATAGGTTTATGTAAACATCTGGCATATACAAGCACTCAGCAAAGAATAGTTATTTTAGTAGAAGTATTTATCAAATACCTGGTTCTAAATAAAACTAATACATCCTATAACAAGACTACAGAACAATAAATACTAAAATGTGTGAATCATTATTTACTTATCATTTTCTTGCCAATGCTAACTATTAATACCCTTAATGTCCCTCTTATTCAACTGAAGTGTTAAGGTTAACAATAAATCACAGATACAAAGTATTGTAATCTAGAATCTAAGGATGTTAAAGGCCCTCCATCTAAACACCCATTGAATGTTAACATTATTCTCTAGCAAGCCTGGTCAATGGCTATCTGATGATTACATGCAAACCACAATGAGCCCACCAGACACCCAGACATGTTACTACATAGTGAGGAACTTCATGTAAACTTTTTCCCTCCAGAACAAATGAAAAGTATCTCTTCATTACTTCCATTACATAATCTAGAGGCTCATGATCAAGAGCCAATCAAAACATAGATTCACTGCAAATATTTAATAGCAGATTTATATCTCTTCTTAGTCTTCGTTGCTCTTGGAAAAGGTCCCTGTTTCCTAAAGCCAATCTTCATGATTTATAGACCAATTCCACCCTAACCCCCACACCACCCACCATATGGGATGCTCACATTAGCGCATGCTCCAATTCACTGATGTCTTTTGGGCAGAATTGCCAATAGTATCCTCAGAAGTGGTCTGGCCAGTGCAGAAGATGGCGATCTATTCAATATGTTTCTATTAAAGTAATTCATATCATCATCCTAAATGTTGGAATTCAATTTTCTAATTCACCTCATTGGTTTCTTCCAGCATGTTAATTTGTTAAAGTCATTTTGAATTGTATAATATTTATATTCCATATGCATCCCTTATATGGCATCTCCTAAGTAACAGACAAAACTATTAAATAGTCCTTAGTCCACAGTCTCCATTCCAGAAACTTCTCCTCTGTGACATTGAGCCATTGTTAATATTCTTTGGACACTTAACTCATTCTACACTTCTACAATTCTACAATTCATCTGCCAATAATGTCATCCTAGGCAGCACTTGTCAAAACTTTATCCCTGGGGATATCAGAAGAAACTTTATCAGAATTTTTTCCAAAGCATTTTTCAAGTGAAAAGGTATGTGGGTTGCATTTTTGGCTGACTTGTCATGTAACCAGTCCTATGTTCTCAGAATTTAATATTCACAAATCTTAGAGAATTGGGAAAATACTTTTAGATTGCAACATAGATTTTTTTCAAGCAAATTCCAGCCCAGGTGTTAAGGTAGACTAGATCAAAAGTTCTTAACTCATAGGAATCCATGTGTGGACTTCAAAAATTGTAATTCCTTTGGAATCACAAGCAATGCATTAGGGTTATGCAAATACATGCATTTTTCTTGGAGTAAAATCTCTAGCTCAAAAAAGTCCTATGCTCAAAGACTACCATTGAATGAGATTAAGTCTAATTAAAGATGTCTCAAATTTAAGCCTGTCCTATTCCCATTATCATATTTTCTATTTGTGCCCTGCAATTCTACTTTCACCCTTCAGTCCTTTCTGATGCCCCAAGATAGCCAGAGACACTGTGCTTACATCTACATGGATTAATTGCTGTGCTTTGTAACTATGGCATATATTCACACAGACACCTCCAAAAATTGCATTTAACATAAATAAAAAATTTATGAGCCAACTCAACCAGTTCCTGTGAGTTAGACTTCTGATATCTAGTGTTTACGAGAAGAGGGGATTTTTTTTTATTGAATATGAATCATGAGGGCAGGAATGAAGAAATATGGAGGATTTGTTTTTAGAAAATAGAGAAAATTATAGGTGCGCTTATTCTGGTTCAAGGGTGCAGTTAGAGTTAGTTCTCAGGACTGTTATACAAAGCATTTGGGTGCTCAGGAAAGAATTGTTTTCTGGGAGATGAGTAGAGTAGTTGTGGATGATGAATTATGAAGAGAGTATCACAATCTGAGTCAATGTGGGGAGCTGGAGGTTCCCCATAGATAGCAGTGCTCTTGTTCCTGTAGGACTTCTCACAGTAATTTGATTATATACACAACTTCATTGGAAACACTGACATTGAACTCTGGTAGACAGAATAATGTCTACTGCCCGCAAAGATGCCTAATTCCCAGAACCTTGAAATAGAGAGATTATCCTAGATTATCTAGTCACAATGAACCCTAGAAGCAGAGAACATTTCCCAGCTGTGGTCAAAGAGAGATGCGATTACGGAGGATTGGTGAAGGTAATACAACACTGCTGGCTTTGAACATGGATGAAGGGGACAATGAATCAAAGGACGTGAATTGCTAGAAAGGCAAGGAAACAGATGATTCACTAGAGCCTCAAGGAAAGAACCAGTATTACTTATTTTTACCTTGATTTTAGCCCAGGAAGACTTGGGTTGAATTCATGACCTCCGTAACTGTACGATAAAAAATTTGTGTTGTTTTAAGCCACTAAATTGTGATAATTTGTTATAGAAGCAAAAAGAAACTAGTATGTACTCTACTCTGGAGGTAAGATAGAAGCTTACTATTCCTAGACTGTAATCTCAAGAGAACAGTCTGAAAATAAGGAACTGGTTATCCCTGGAATAGGGATTAACAGAAAATACTGTGGATCAGTGGTAGAGACTCTAGGAGCCTTCCTGTTCCTGATGTTCCAAACACCAATTTCATCTCAGATTTTCTAGGCATGAGTTCAGATCCTGGCTTCATCACATATCGCCCCACTGCTTTTTTTTTTAAATCTATTTCTGTTTCTTCATTTGCAAAAAGGGAATGATAATCATTTCCTTACCAGCATCATTACATCCCTATACAGGAAAAGAGATAATAATGTCTCTCTTCACGTGGGTCATCTAGCAATTCCCCAAATCCCCTTGGGTTAGCTCATGCTTGCATGTCCTCCCACAGGCTGTCCCCTCTGCATGGTGTGCCCTTTCTGTTTGCCTTCTCTTTCTACAAAAATGCTCAACTATCACCTTATCTAGGAAGACTTTTCTGACTACTTAGTCAGATTAAAATGCCCTTTTTGGTACTCCTCTGTCATTGCAATCCAAGGTAGCAATTGCTATAACATAGTTGAGATTGTTTCTATACATTCTGGTGTATTTAGAGGAAAAGTCCACATTAGCTATAAACAAAACAAAACAAAAAAACAACTCTGTGGCTTAGCACATAGGCTTATTTCTTTCTGAGATCTGTGGATCCCCTAGGTAGCTTTCTTCTGAACAATGATTTGGTGATCCCAGCTCCTTACAACTCATGATTTTGAAAATGTGACCTCCACCATCACCAGTGGAGTGGGGGACAGAATGTGTGGTTAGTAGGGAATTTTATAAGCAGGCCCCAAAATAGTATACACTACTTCTGTTCACATTCCATTGTTCAAAAAGCAGTCATGTGGCCCCAATTGAATTGAAGAGAGGACAGGAATATAATCTTCTTGTGTTTGCTGAAATGAAAGCAGGATAAGTGAACATTGACTTGGAATAAAAATGGGTTCATATTCCTTTCCTTTAGTTTCCATCTTCAAGTAAGTTTTTATTTGCAGATCATGATAATTACTGGCTAGTTTCCAGATGCAAACTCCACAAAGCACAGTCAATTCGATGAAAAATTGTGTCTTGCTAATTCTTTGTCTCCCTCTCCTCTCTCTTTAGAAAATAGCCAAATGTTGCCTAAAGATTATTTATGAATTCTACATATGATACTTATTTTCCCTCTGATTCAGTGTTTAAATGCCTCTTAAACTTATGCCATAATTAGCTTGGGATTTGTAACTACAAAAGAAATTTTTCCCATCCAACATAGAATCCAGGATATGAAATTGGAAGGAAATTGCTTCTTGGTGAGTGAGCAGACATTAGCACTGCATCATGCTTTAGGCAAATACCTTAGGGAAGTAGAGACAGTCTCTTGTTGAAAAAAGGAAAACTGACTTTCTGATTTGGGAAAAGGTAATTGAAGATTCCATACTGAGTCTAGTGTGAAATGCTGCTATAGAACTTCCTTACTTCTTATTTTCACTGAGACGTGGGAGTCCAGAGACTTCTCTTTATTTAATTAGTCCATAAGAAGAAATTGAGTGGTTAGGTAGGAAGAATGCAAAAGACAGCTGGCAAAATGGTTAACTCAGTAGCCAGAAAAAGAGTCTTATTAGTGATTTTAACAGCTAAAAATCACTGGTCAACAACACTCCTTAGGTACATTTTGTGTCCAGGGACTGTTCCACGACCGTAGAAATTTAAAATTGTATAGACTCCTGAAATTCTGGGGTTTTAAGCATGAATACCCATAGATTCAGTATGTTATTTATTTATTTTTTAAAAGATTTTATTTATTTATTTGACAGAGAGAGACACAGCAAGAGAGGGATCACAAGCAGGGGGAGTGGGAGAGGGAGAAGCAGGCTTCCCGCGGAGCAGGGAGCCCAATGCGGGGCTTGATCCCAGGACCCTGGGATCATGACCTGAGCCAAAGGCAGACGCTTAATGACTGAGCCACCCAGGCGCCCCCAGTATGCTATTTATTATAAGTAATTTATTCTCCTTACAAGAAGTAGCTTTAAGTCTATCTCTTTCTGTGTGTGTGTCTCTCTGTCTATCTTTCTCTGTCCCTATCTTTCTGTCTCTTCATTTGCTATAGGAATAACAAATACTTCGGGTGATGGCTCCTCCATCAGCCTGAAACCCTGAATAAGAACAGACAAAACGGAGCCTCTAGCCCACCCACTATAGACTTGTATGTAAGCTAGAGAAAAAGAAAAAAACTTGTAGTGTTAAAGCACTGAGATTTCAGGATTGTTTATTACCACAGCCAACCCTAGCCCATCCTGACTATATATCTCCCCTGGAGATGAGCAACTTTAGGTTGACACTGAAGGTTTAGTAAGCACCACATTTAGAAGTTGTCTTTGATTAGCAAATATTCAAAGCCCATTCAATTTGGCTCATGTGAAAGGGGTAAGGGTCCACACAGAGCTGGACCCAGGAGCAAAAATGGGGTCACTAAGAATCATACTTTTTCTTTTCTCCTTTATAGCTCTTCTTTTACTCATATTGGCTTCATTCCCAGGCAGATTCTTCTAGTGTGGAAGTGAGATGACTTCAGGCTTATATTTTGCCAGATTAGCAACTTCCATGAAAAAAAATCCTTTTCCTGACAGTTTCAGGAAAAGTTGCATGTATTCCTCTCACTGCCCTGTTGGGATCACATGCTTATCTCTAAAGCAGGGGTAGGCAGGGGGTGCAGTTCTCCCATCAACCATATCTAGGTCTTGTCCCACTCCAAGAATCAGGATTAGTTTCATTCTCCCCCTTCCCCCCCCAAGAAACTGCATGGACAGAGAGCAGGAAAACATGACTCCCAAAGGAAAACCGGAATACTATAACCAGGAGGATGAATGAATACTTGGGAGAAAATGCAAGAAGGGGCACTAAATTCAAAAATGCTTCAACTGGAGCACTGAACTCCATTTTCTCTAAGGTCTCTTCCAGTTGTAATAGTCTCTGGCTCTGCTTTTCAGTTCTCCAAGATTTGTTCTAATGGCACACTTATTTCTACTTATTTTCTTATCTCTTTGCGATTAACTATTCCTAACAACAGCTACAGTTTAATTTTTAGGTGTAATAAAGTGGAAAAACACTTTGTTCTCTTTTCCCCATTATCATTCTTTTATGTGGGCATCTCTCCACACCTAATGGCCTTATATCCTAACTGCAAGCAAAGCAACTGGGGGATGTAAACCTTATTCTGAGCACTAGATTTGCAAACTCAAAGCTATAAAGTGACCACAAACCACGTAGGGGCAATAAATTTGGTCCCTTCTTTCTATTCAGGGCTATGGTGAGGATAGATGTATGTAAACTCTTTAAACCCTTCAGAGAAAAGGTGCTATATAAATCCAAGTGATTATTCATACCATTAGCCAACACAAATTGAACCTCCATTCCTTGGAGACTGTTTCATTGCTAATTTCACTGACAGCAGTTGATAAAGTTGACATTTGGTTTTAATGGCACCAGCTAATAAGCTGTCAGAAGGTTTCACAATCTTATCAAGTAATATATTACATTACAAATATTAAAAATTACTCCTGGAATTAACATAATCTACTTTGGACACTCCACTAATGAATCTGATACGATATGCCACATTTTGTTTTTTTTCTTTCTCACCTCAGGGAGACATATACTCGTTGGATATGAGGATGGATGTTTGTAGAGTCCTGTACATTTCTGCACGTGTGTGTTCTCTGTGTATGTACTTCTGATGATGGATATTCAGTCTACATCAAGGTAACTGGCATTTTGGCTTAATGCTTTGAACTTTTAAAAATACCCACAAACCTGCGGCACCTTGTTCTTCTTCGATACCTTTATAGCTTTCAATTTTTGAGACCACTACAATCGTTATCATGGAAAGAGTGTAGCATTTAAAGGAAACTGAAGATGAAATCAGGGTAATTGCTTTATTTATCAAGAGCATCCTCTGGATTAGTGCTTCTTTTTTTTTTTTTAATTCAAGCAACATTTTTTTTATTTTATTATGTTATGTTAGTCACCATACAGTACATCATTAGTTTTTTTTGTTTGTTTTTATTATTATGTTATGTTAATCATCATGCATTACATCATTAGTTTTTGATGTAGTGTTCTATGATTCATTGTTTGCGTATAACACCCAGTGCTCCATGCAGAACATGTCCTCTTTAATACCCATCACCAGGCTAACCCATCCCCCCACCCCCCTCCCCTCTAGAACCCTCAGTTTGTTTTTCAGAGTCCATAGTCTCTCATGGTTCATCTCCCCCTACGATTTCCCCTGCTTCAATTTCCCCTTCCTTCTCCTAATGTCCTCCATGCTATTTCTTATGTTCCACAAATAAGTGAAATCATATGATAATTGACTTTCTCTGATTGACTTATTTCACTTAACATAATCTCCTCCAGTCCCATCCATGTGGATGTAAAAGTTGAGTATTCATCCTTTCTGATGGCTGAGTAATATTCCATTGTATATATGGACCACATCTTCTTTATCCATTTGTCTGTTGAAGGGCATCTCAGTTCTTCCCACAGTTTGGCTATTGCAGACATTGCTGCTATGAACATTGGGGTGCATGTGGCCCTTCTTTTCACTACATCTGTGTCTTTGGGGTAAATACCCAGCAGTGTAATTGCTAGGTCATAGGGTACCTCTATTTTTAATTTTTTGAGGAACCTCCACACTGTTTTCCAAAGTGACTGTACCAACTTGCGTTCCCACCAACAGTGTAAGAGGGCTCCCCTTTCTCCACAACCTCTCCAACATTTGTTGGATTAGTGCTTCACATAATTGTTAATTTTATCCTTGATACAACTCTTTGAGATAATTTTATCAATTTAAACTCTTATACTTGTAAGTGCCAGAAAACCCAACTCAGACACACTCAAATAAGAAAGAGGATTTGCTAACTTTCATGAAAGTCCAGGGCAGAATCCAGGGGCCTCAAACATGGCCCAACCAAGGGCTCAAATGACGACCCCCAAAGCTTTTTCTCAACCTGCATCTTCTAGATAGATTATATTTTCCAGTTTCCTATGGTGACTCTCATTAGCTCAAACTCTCAAATATAGCACCCAATCCATCAGGGAAGAGAATTTATTCTTCCATTATCTCGGTCTAAGATGCACCAGCATTACATTTCCTTGATTCTAATTGGCCTGACTTTAATCACTTGACCAGCTTTAAGCCAATTATCAAAGTATGAGGGATGGAAAGCCTGGTTTTATTGCTTAAAACTTAGCCTTCACCTAGGTCATCTGTTGCACTCTGGGGGAGAGGATTAGAGACACTTCATCCGGAGCACCAGAACTGAGGATAGAGTGGGCTGGGGCCATCAAAACAAAATCGTGATTTGTGGCCATAAGAGTGGAATCGGGGCGGGGGGGTAGGTGGCGGGGGGGCAAGAATGGATGCAAGGCTGCAATATCAATAAATATCCATTACAGATTGGCATTATCTTTATCCATGAGGAAACAGAGGCTCTGAGAAGTTAAATGACTCCTGTGATATCATACATCTCATGAATGGCAGGACCAGAATTTGAAACAAAGCCCCTGTGCCTCAAAGCTAATGTTCACTGTTTTCTGTGGCACAGCAATATGGCAGCCTGCACAGAAAGCAGCATAGCTAAGTGAGCCTTAGAAAGGCAGGTCCCACATGTCCACTTTTTTTGTGACAGAGAGAGCTAGAAAGCAGTGCCTCTTGCAATGCAGTTAACCCACCGCTTGTGGCACTCATAAAGCTCACTCAAAGAGAGAATCAAAGAATTTGCATTGGTGGAAAAAAACAGTGGGGTGGAAGGAAACTGGCATCCCATGCTCTGTCCAAATTCCTGCTGCCCTTCCCAGCTTTACTGAGAAGTGAGGAGAGTCACGTAACCTCTCTTAGATGTGAAATAAAGGATAATGGCACCTAACTCCCACACACTGGAGATTGTTAAAAGAAACTGATATCTTCGAGAATGTCTTGTAAACTATCATGTACTTACAAGTATAAGCTGCTATTATGAAAATGAATAAAAGGAGTTATAGTCCCCCGTACAGCTCACAATGCAGTGCTGGGCAGAGAAGAGTGTCTCCATGTCTATGAATTTGATTTCAATGGTTCTTTTTACAATGAAAAAATCTGCTCTATCCTGAAATGTCAGGGTCTTAAAACATATTATAAAAGCCACTCATCACTCTCTTCCAGTTTATCTTCTGCTTGCCTTCAAAATATTGGAACCCCTGCCCCCCAGGGTTCTGTCCAGGACTCTGCCTCTTCCCTATTTGTGCCCTTTTCTCAAGTATTCTCCTCCCAGCTCCCCTCTGGTTCCCGTAGGGTCTCTATGCCAGCAAGCCCCAAAATGTGTCCCCAGCCCTGACCCTCCAGATGTCTGCATCCAACTACCAATGTGGCACCTCCCTTTAAGCTTCTAACTGACATTTCAAAATTAAATGGCAAAGCCAAAATTCCAGATTTCCATCCTCATTCATGCCACTCCTTCCCTCATCTTTCATATTGCAGTAAG
This sequence comes from Phoca vitulina, assembly GCF_004348235.1. NCBI lineage: Eukaryota > Metazoa > Chordata > Mammalia > Carnivora > Phocidae > Phoca > Phoca vitulina. The sequence continues at coordinate 22,665,102 of NW_022589721.1, read as the reverse complement.
CTCATCCTTAACGACTGTTTCCTGCATCTTTCACATCTGATAAATCAGCAAGTCTGCTTGACCTCATGTATCTGCAGATCACAGCCTGAGTCTACCCTCTTCTCTCCACCTCTACTAGTTTCACCCTAGAACCAGCCTTCCAGTCCTCCTGCTTGATCCTTGCAATCGTCCTCTAGCGGATCCATCTCATCCCACACCCTCCCTCTGTGGTCTGGTGTCGGGACAGCAGCTAGCTTAATGCTTTTCAACTGTGTGTCAGGTCACCCCATCCCTCTGCTCCACGTGTTACAGTGACTTCCTGTTGTCCTTGGATGGGTTAGTCACTCCTGTGTGATCTAGCCCCTGCACATTTTTCCAATTTCATATCTCATAACTCTCCTCTTAGCTCACCGGGCTTCAGCTTCTTCAACGTTCTTTTATTCCCTAGAATTCCTGCCTTAGAGACTCTCCACTAGCTCTTCTCTCTGTGGGAAGTCCTATTGTCCTTGATTTTCGTCAGAACTGATTCCTTCAGACCTTGAAGATCTCAGCTTAAATATAAGCCCCTCAAAAGAGCTTCACCTAAACTGACTTAGAGACCCATCATCATTCTTAATCACATATCTATTTCAACCCTCTACATAATACTTACCAATACCCTCTATTTTTGTTTATTTAGTTGTTTGTTTGCTCCCAAAAAGGTGTGAGTTCTATGTAATCAGGGAGTTTAGATTATGTACTGCTGCACTGCCCAGGCCTAGAACAATGCCAATCACTCCTGAGGAAATGAATAAATGGAAAAAAATATGATGAATTAATGATGAATTATGGCTTCTATTTAAAGCATCGCCCACCTGTGCAGTAACCTGGCCATAGATGATTGCCATATAAATGAGATTCCTAGCTCTGTGAGGACAGGAACAAGCTCTAAACTTCTGGAGCCCTGAAATCTAAGCAAGTGAATTGAATAAATAGGTCTTTATATCTGCTTCATCACAGAGAGATCATTCAAGATTTCCTGTGGCTATGACCTGTACTTCTGTTCAGAGTAAAAGGGCTGCATGGTGTGGGAAAGAGCTTGGATCCAAAATCAGCCAGGTCCACACTGGAATTCCTGCTCCATCACTGACTGTTCATGTGGCCTTACATTAACTTAACATTTCTGACTTGCTGTTTTCTCAACTGTAAAATGCCAATAACAATAACTCATTTCACTGGGGTTCTTGTGAGAGTCAATAAAACTAAACAGGACACCTGACACATGGAAGGTATCCAATAAATGTTATTTCTTGTTCTCTTGTATCTTCATTTGTCATTGATTGCAATAATTCACACAGTTTTTGCTGAGAATATCATATATATGAGTTACTGTAGGCATCCAGGGGGAAGGGATCACATAGATGAAAAGCCCTTTGTCCATGTGTATGGCTATTTTCCACTAGCTCTTCCGGTTTCACTCTCCACTCCCCACATGCTCCCTGATTTGTGTCCCATGAGGTAGAACTACATGGACTTTATTAATGGATTTTCTTGCCTCCTGGATTCTGGTTGGGTTTGATCAATGGGGAGCATCAGCAGGAGATTAGAGAGAAGGAGGAGACTGTGGTCAGGGACTGAGTTCCCCTGGCTCAATCGCCTCAGGATGGATAAGGGCTAAGTACCTCCTTCCACTGAGGGTCATAGCCCTTTCCTGATTGGTTTCCAGTAACTGTTCCTTCCCTTTCCCCCCTTCAGCCCAAGAGTGCTAAAACCTCCCAAGGTGGTGATTATTCTTGGGGTTTCTGTGCAGCCTGCTAACATGTTTGTAAATATGTATTTAAACTTTGCTCGAAGTACCCAATTCGATTGTGTACCATCTGTTCCCTACCCTGATTCCCCCTGAAACAGTCCCTGTCCCTGAGGAGCTCACACACTAAGAACTCATCACACCAGAAGTCATTAGCACTAAATGGACCAGAGCAAGAGATCTTCACTGCCATTTTACCTACCTCATGGTGCATCAAAAATTCAGCAAAGTATATTGACTATTCATTAATCACTTTCCCCAAGAAGCCACCAAAAATATCTGTGTGCTTATGAAACAACAGACAGAATTGTCAAGTGCTGTATGTTAAACGTTATTATTATTTTTTTTTGATCCCATGGAACTTTCAAAAGTACCCATGCCTGGGTCAATCTTAGGCCAACTGGACTGGAGTCGAGGAGGGGGAGCTCAGGCATCTGTATATTGGCAAAACCAACCTACGCGTTTCTACCGCAAAGCTAGGCTGAGTGAGGATGATGGCTTTAAATATTCTGGGAGAGTCTAAAGCAGAGGATCCCAGTACTGAATAAAACACCACTCTGGTCATTTGCATCCTCACCCTGAAATCGCTCCCAATCTCTACCCACCTATACATGCCTCTCAGTTTGGCCTCTGCTTCCATCAACTCATTGCATTGACTCATTCTCATAGCAAACATTCTTCTAATAACTCCAGTTAATTAGGCCACCAAAGCATGAAAAACTTTTCTTATAAGCTATAAGGCATTTCCCTCCAATGTATTTAACAGTGGCGCCTCGGTTTTAGTCTTCATCTCCAAGGGTAAGAAGCATGCTGCTATGGCACCTGCCAGAAACTCCCAGTCCACAGCCTGCCAGACCAGCTGTGCCTTGCAGTCTCCACCTTCCAGGGATGACCAGACAGGTAGAGCACACAGTATACCACCACAGAAAGAAATTATTTTCAGGAATTGGTTTCATTAGGCACATTTTTCACATCATTTAACATATTGAGAGTATTTTAAAAGGCCTCATAATCACTATCATCAAAGTATATTTATATAAAAAAGTATAATTACCCATCCTTAAACAGATCAAGGGACCTTGGTAATGACCTCATTCAAATCTCTTAATGCACATAGTTTTGCACTACAACTCCCTATCCCCAAGAGCTAATATATGTGATAGTTCCTTGTAAAATATAGCATCTTCTATATATACATTGGATTATCATTACTGTTTCTATGATTACAACTTCAGACAAAAAAAAAAAGTCCACAAATATGTTTAAGATAAAGTAAGGAAAAATAAAGTAACTGCATTCAAACCATTTAATAATACTAGTGCTGGGAATGGAATAATGTCTAATAATTATACCAATGCTAATAAAAACTTTACAGATGATAAATCTAAGTAGATTTAAATCTGAACATGCAAAGTTATGTTCTAACCACATATTTGAAACTTATTTTCCGGTAAGAAGGTTAAATGAACAGGAAGAGGGGTCATTAGGGTGGTTAGTGAAGTGGGAATGGCTTTTGGAAGCCAGAACCATAGTGCTACTCATGTGATTAACACCAATATGACATAGCTACTGCTAACTCTCCAAGCGGCAAGCCCATTCTGACGAACTTCCATCATCCAGGCCAGCTGAGACCTCATTTGTGCTGGTGACCCTGCAGTGCCACTGTGGACTGAAGATAAACTCTACCTACAGCCACTGCAGAGAAGGCTGATTGTTCTCTATTGCATGACCTTAACGTCAGTTCATTGTGAATAATATTTGATGTCAAACGTGAAGAAATAATATAATGTGAATAGAGCACGTAATTGGACACTGAGACATCAGGGACTTTCATTTATAATTATTCACACATTTGTTCAGTGAAAATTGCTTGAGCAGCTAGGAAGCACCGGCCCCATGCTATGTCGTAGTGAGCTACAAGGCTGTAAGGCATGGCGCTGCTGCTGTGGCACACATGGATGTATGTTAGAGAGACAGGCACGGCGTTTGAAATAACAGTATCTGATAAGTGCCATGATGAACAGGTGAACAGGGAAAGATGGGGACAGGGAGAAGGGAATGATCTGGCTGCATGGGAAATAAGCAGGTTTGGCCTGCCTTAACTTTCCTTCTGGATATGTCATTGCTTCTAGCTTAAATTGGCTGCTTGGACTCAACACTTTGCTTACTCTACCTTTCAATACAGCCCTCTGCCTCCAGCTCGATCTTGCTGGGTGGACTCTAGATTCCTGACACACTGCTATCATACTGACTCTTCTTACCTCCTCTGATATGGTAAGGTGGCTTGAGCCTGATAGTCCCAGCTTTGACCCTTGCTTAGGTTACTATATATATAAGGCCTTGGCTCAAAAAACAAAACTTCCCTGAGTCTTCATGTTCTCAGATAACTAGAAACATTCAGGATGTGATTAAAATTAGAGAAAATATACACAAGACACATGGGACAGACCCTAGGGAATGTCATAGACCTCCCCCTCATTCCAATGAATGGAAGCCTTTACTCTTACTGTTATTATTATTCTCAAATCTTTCAAATGTTGCAGCATTTCTGGGTTCATGCTGTTGTTCTACTTTGATACCCTGTTCTTGTTTTTTGAGGATTACCAGACAGGCTCCTAGTCCCATAAGGACAACCGGGCCATATAGAGTTTGATGCTAACCACCATTCAAACGTCCTCATTAATGGTGCAGTGTAGGGGACGATGGGCTGCCCTAGGAAGATGGCTTGGTGGGCAAGGGCCAAAAGGGCCTGGGTGGGGGAGGGGAGTTGGAGCAGCTGGAGCAGAAGCGAACAGCACATGCACCAGCCACAGACCCTCAGTATCCAGGCAACCTGGGATGGTTCCCCAGGACTTATGGAAATGAACGCCCCCTCCCTCTGTGATTCTGGGGGACTCATAGTGATGCCAAGGTCCACCCCACTCCAAAACACATTTGCCTTTTCTCCTGAAGCCAGATCCCAAGGAACTCCCTAGCTTTGCTATCAGGGGCAGGGTGGGGAATTCCATGCCTGAGACATACCTAAGACACCTGCAGCCCATGGAGGCTCCTTGTATCCTCCCAGCACAGGTTCATAGGGGTCCGACTCAAATGTCTTTCCCCACTCCATGCACTCAGGAATGCATGTGGGGGTCCCCTCACCCCCAGGAAGATGGCCCACTGGGCTTAGGTGGCCCATTCACCCATGCCTAGAGGACTTGGATACCTCAGGGCAGGATGTGGCAGGGACCCCCATGTGACTGTGCCTACCACTCCCACCCCACAGCCAGGCTCCCTGGATAGGTCCCATGGTCAGGTCCATGCAGGGACAACCTGGGCCACTGGTGGACCTTTGGGGGACACACAGCACTGCCAGGGGCCTATTTTGATATCCTCCTCCCTTTGTGGCTCTGAAATAATAAATATGGGAAAGATTTTAAAGTGAAAATCTAAGTAGATACTTCCCCCTCCAGGAAATGAAGCTTAATTCCAACCCCCGCATTGTGGACTGGACTTAGTGACTCAGATCTGAAAAGCAGAGAATAGGAAGTGGGAAAGTAATACTTTAAGGGGAGAAATCTGGGAAACACCACTTTAACCAAATGATCATGGTTATATCTCAGTGATATCATGTACCCTGATAAAATGTGATGAGAAAGGTATTTCATATCTGTGCTATTCTTTCTCAAGACCCATAATCCCAATCTAATAATGAGAAAAAGTCCAATCTAACAAAAATTGAGGTACTTTCTACAAAATACTTGGCCAGTGCTCCTTAAAATTGTCATGGCCATGAAAACCAAGGAAAGATTGAAAAACTGTCACAGACCAGAGGAGACTAAAGAAACACAGCAACTACATACAGTGTGGTACCCTGAATTAGATGAATCCTGGAAGAGTCTGGAGTTAGTAGGGATTTACCAATTTGACAAATATACCATGTTAATGTAAAAAGTTAACATGAAGGGAAACAGGGAAGAGATTATATGGGTCTTTCTGTATCCTCTTTGCAACTCCTCTGTAAATTTACAGTTATTTCAAAGTAAAACATTATTTTAAGTGAAAACACTTTGCCAAATCTCTCTTTATTAGGACTTCACTATTGTTCCTGTGGATTGGCCACTCAAGACAGACATTTCTGCCACGTTTTTACTTCATTGAAATACAATCATAAATAAACCTATTTTTAAGAGCCTCATATTTTTCTCTTTTGGGAAAACAAGTGTTCCCATCAATCAATATATAATTTCTTCAGGATAAACATAATTAATGATTTTTAAACTTCTCCTAATGAGTGTGTTATCGGGGAATAGATTCAAAGCACGATCTGATTGACAATGGTTTAATATTCTTCATTTGGGTGTTATTTTGTCATGAACAGAGCACCTTGCAGACACTTCAACAATTGGGTATTGTGATCAGCTAGCATCCTTACGTTCACTTCAATGAGAAAACTAGGGTACAGAAGATGTGAGTCACTTGCACTGAACTCAGGTGACAAAATCAGTAAGTTTTCCTCAAAGATTTGTGTCCCAATCCCAATTCCTGTCATATCTCATAATGACATTATCTGCATTCAAGGATTTGGGTGACCCCATCGAAGATTGACATTTCCAAGATTCTACAAGAATGAGTTATTGTACATTTGTGAATTATCTCAAGTTTGCACTTTAGCTTCTAAGCTTTTAATAAATAAAAAGAAATAAACAAGAAACTGTTCATTGTATAGGTAAAAAGAAGCAACATGTAGCAAAATTAAGGAAATTCAAAGTTTTCTCCCTGAATTCTTAGTGAAATTTCCTAATCATTCCTCCCAAAGAGAGTTGAGTCTCCATTCTTTACAATGTCACTGTAACTTGAGCCTTCCTGCATTGCTGTGCATCTCACATTATAATTGTTTTGTGTGTATGTGTCTATCTTCTTTGTTAGAATGTGGGATCCTTGAGGGCAGGAACCATGTCTCATCCATCTTCATGTTCCTGAGACTTAGTTCCTGAAACGCAACATATGCTCAGTTAATGAAGCAATATTTATTGTTATCTAAAGTCTGGAATTATTTTTAAAGTTCTCCTTAGTAGCTCTGTGCCAAATGAGCCCACTAGGAATGAGATTGTCAGACAGAGTTACAGTGTAAAAGGCTTATAGGGTGGGTGGTAGAGAGCAAGCATGTGAAAGATAAAAAGAGGAAGGAGAAGCAGGCAGGGAGGGATTCAGACTGCAATGCAGACCTGACAAAGTCTCAGACAATTCCTTAGGGAGTTCCAGAGCAAAGACTGCCTGTCAGAGTTGTGCCCTTCCCCCAACACACACACACACCAGCCACCATTGGGCAAAATGGCATGGTCCTAATGCCCCAGAAGAGTGTGATCTCACTCAAATCCTGTGGCCAATCCCATGGTGCAGCTGGTGGATGTCATTGGACTCTACTCCTTACAACTGAACACCAAGCTCTTGCATGAAGAGCTATCTCAGTGATGCACCTCAATGGTTGGCCATCAATTCTCAAACACTTGCTATGCCTTCTTCGGGCTAGTGACCACCAAGTTAGCAATGTGGATGGATATGCTTCCCAGTTATTGGAAACTTGACTCCAGATCTATCAGCAGCTTGTAAGGCAGTTTAAGCAACTTGAACTACTGCACATTTTAAATGGCTGAAGTTAGATAGGATGCCAAAACAGGGCTATGACAAGAAAATGTCATAAGTTTGTATGCACAGGCATAAAATGATTCCAGTTTTCACAATAAGCTATTATTTTGCGAGTGATGTTAGCAATTATGAAAGCATTTATTGTATGAGTAAATTACAGTTTCTTATATTATGTCATGTATTTTGAGGAAGATGGGTCAACAACATGCTAGAGTGAAAAACGAATGTATTTCGAGTCAGGCAAAGCTAGGTTTGAATCCCCAGACCTGCTACTGAGAAACTATGTGTCTTCAGGCAAATTACTTAGCTTATTTGAGCCCCAGTTTCCTCACCTGTAAAATAGAGATAATAATACTGACCTGACAGCTTATGCATATAATGGAGAATTTATGTGAAATTTTAAGCAAACATATGTTGATTTCTAATGACCCTGATTGCTCCTGATTGCCTTACAGCCATTCTCTTCCTAACGATGCTCAGAAGAAATACATCACTGTCAAGCTCTGGGTTTCAGGATAGTGTTGCTTGCTTATGTCAACAGGGGCATGATGACCTTGAAAACCAGACTAATTCAAGAAAGAAGAAAGGATTTCTCAGAAGTTGCACTGCTGTTTTTTTCTTTCGATCTCTTATTAATTTTTTAATACATAAGGAACTGGAACTTGGAGGACTAACTGCAGAGGAAATCATGGAGCAGGGGAGAATAAAGGAATAGAATCAAGAGCAACCACGCTCTCTAAGGAAAAGAAGACTCTGATCACAGGGAGTAGCTTGGAAGGATTTAACACAGATGAGACCAGATGCTCCCTGGCTCCCTAAGAAGGGAGCTAGCATAGCCCACCTATGCTGAGACTTGGATGCAGTGATAGGACCACAGGATTGTGAGCAGGTATCCAAAGACACAAGGCCCAGGGACAGTGAAGTCTCTCTGTGGTTACTACTCCAAGGTCCACATGATCCCTTGTGGACTTTTTTGCCTAGCCCACAGCTTTACAAATAGTCTCTTTATTAGACTCTACTTAAATTATCCCAATTTCCATGCGCCATCAGTTTTCTGCTGGGAACACTGATTTTATAGATCTTAATATTATAATGTCAGAAGTTCATTCTTACCTAGGAAGATTATAGAAACCAGATGCTTTTATTGAACCATGAGCTAACAAAAGAATTATTTTGGAAAATAGAAATGCATGCCAGAATATCTTAGTTTCTTGAGGACCAAGTTCTGACAAATATGTCAGAATTTTTCAACTAAAAAAAAAGTCGAATTCATTTTCAAATTAAAAGTTAAAAAAAATAATTTCTCTAAAAATATCAGTGTCTCTTCCTGTTCCCTTCCCAAATGATTTAGTGAAAAGGTGTGGCTGAGTAAGGAAGATGTCTATGGGTGGAAGGGGCAGGGAGAGGTGGTTCAGCACAGGATTTGGAGCCTGAGCAGAGTAAAGAGGATGTCTGCCTTGCAGGGCTGCTCAACACAGACGGCTGAAATCACTCAACTGCTGGAGGACACTCTAATAAAGGGGTGGCCTGCCATGGGATGTCAGTATCAGAGTGGGTTCTGGAAGACATTTGTTTGTGAGCATGATCTTCAAGATTATTGATCCTGAGCAGGGCAAGGGGAGTATGCACATAGGGGGATGACTGTATCGGCAACCGGGTTTGGGATATCAGAGCTCAAGAAGGGTGAGGAAGCATTCATGCAGAGTATTAGCCCCACACAACATCAGAGCCTGAAAGAGGTGGGGAAATTTCTACACGGGGGACCCAGGGTGGCCCAATTCAGGGTATCAGAGCCCAAGCAGCAGGGAGAAGATATCTCTGCAGTGGAAGGAGCAACAGTAGCAACTCAGCCTGGGGTACTGAAGCCCAAGCAACGTGAGGAGGGCACCTATGCAGTGAGAGAAGCAATGATGGCAGACAGGTGGTGTCAGGGCCTGGGCAGGGTGAAAAGGGTGTCCATGAGGGATCAGGGATTGGCAGCAGCATGGTCCAGTGGAGGATATGAGAGCCCAAGCAGGGTGAACAGATGGTCCTTGCAAAATGGGGGGAGGGGGGCAATCTCACAAGAGATAGGTTACAGACGACAGGAATGATCAAATAAATAAATGCATTAAGGAAGATGGAGTCAAGATTCTCACTATTAAAAAAGAGAGTTCAATACATAAAATGGGAGAAAACCACAAAGAACCCTGTAGTGTTGAACTGGAATTGCAGATATGGATATAATCCCATGGTTTTTAGTATATAAACAGATACATATGGGAGTGCGTACCATGTAAATGTGTGCATATGCATATTTAGGGTATATGTGTATACTCCCCAGCTCTGTCCACAGAAAAGACCTAACAGCAGCATTATTCCAACAGCAACGCTCACACATAGCACTCACATCTTGCTTTCTAAATACTTTTTCCACTAAAAAGGAGTCAGAGTTCCTTGGAGAAATGGCTGATTCCAGAGCTGTGACAGGGAAAGTACAAAATGAGCCTGGAGCATCTTTACTGGCTAGAATGTAAAGAAGTGTTCGAAGATGGATGGGAACATATCAGGAGGACACATAGCCAGCTTGAAAGGGCTCCCACTAGTCAAATCACAGACAATTAGAGCATCAAAAATTAATAAGAGTAATGGATTATGAGTTATTGAATAAAAGAAGAATCCAAGTGTCTATAATAATATAAATATATTAATTGAATAAATTGAAAGGTTGATGAGTAGTGGGATATTTACATAGTTTCATACATAGTACTTCCCTTCAAAAAATGTGTTAACCACAACGGAAAAAGGAATAATTTTACAGAGGAGAAGTTTAGCAGAATCCACTTAATAAAGTGGTCAAAGTTAACATCACCAGTAAGGGAACAAGTGCAAATCATGTGTGTCCTGACAAACAAGAAAAAAGTGTGAAGGACACAGTATCACTTCAGTGATATTCTCACCAAAGGTGCATTTTGCAAACCTAATAACAAAGAGACGGCAGACAAACCCAAATCAAAGGATGTTCTACAAAATAATTGGTCTGTACTCTTTCAAGAATATCAAGGTCATGATAGTCAAAGGAAGACTGAGGAATTATCATAGACTCAAAGAAACTAAAGAGACACAATGTCTAAATACAACACTCAACTGCATCCTTTTGTTATAATTAGGGTACCTGGAGAAACTTAAATGGGGTCTGACAATTAGTTAGTAATGTATCAATGTTACCTTCTGATTTTGATAGTTGCTCTGTGATTATACAGGAGAATGGTCTTGGTTATAGAACCAAGGGTGATGGGACATCATGTAAACAAATGATTCTCAAATAGTTCAGGGGAAAAGAAAGGAAATTCTTCATGCTGTACTCACAACTTTTATTTAAATCTGATACTGTTTAGAAATCACTCAGAAAAAGTTATTGACTGTTTCACTGCAACTGAGCACTAAGTGTCCTGCCCCTCAGTCATTTTGAATATGCAAACTTGGTGCTTCATGAGTATTCTCGCCTTTTATAGTTCCTTCAGCAAAGAGAATTCAGACCTATTCTTAGGAAGATAATCTGGGTCATATAATTTACAGGGTATCAGCTGGCAACATGACAATCCCAGCGAGATTTCTTTCTCTTTTTTTAGCTAACTGCTTCCACTTAGAAATGAAACTTTAAATATTCTGCTCTGACCTTTTTGCCTGGGAGGAGAGTTTAATTACCTGCCCAGTTTACATAAATTATGTCGCCTGTTTGTCTAAAATTGAATCCTGGGCAGAGATCAATATGGCCTCAGAAAAGCCAGAGCAAATGACTTCTCTCAAATGCCATCAAAGGTCACAGGAACCTTTCCTGCTTGGATGGGGACATATTCTGTTCGACAACCTGGAGCCTGTCACAGGCCTGCTGCCCGCCGCCTTGGGTACCAACCACAAGAGCATGATTGATCATCAGTTAGAGGACATTGGGTACAAACTCCCTCAGGAGTCAGCTGTGTGGAATTAATTGAATACCATGATGAGTCTGATTCATCATTCTCAAAAAAAAAAAGAGAGAGAGAGAGAGAGAGGGAGAGTGAGAGAGAGGGAAAGTGGTACAGAACACACCCAGAGCTTGATGCATGAGGCCTTGTGAGGTAAACTGCAATTTATACTCAGGATCCTGATGATCACAGGTTGTGTGTGTGTTATTTGGTTGCAATTTCACAAAATTATCCAGGAAAAGAGTACCTTTGGATCTTTCTTTGGTTCTATTATTATTTCTTTCAGGAAGGAGATACTCCATGAGTGCCAACAATGTATCTGGCTCTATTCAAATAACTTCATTCTAAAATATTTCATAGTAGAGATATACATAAGGTATAAAAAGATTTCAGACAGAGATAAAATTTTCATCTGGGATATCCAGAGAAAGATTCATAGAGGATGTAACATTTAATTGGTAACTGGGAGAAGGGGTATAACTGTAGTAAATATTTGGGAAATGAAGGCAAGAGGAAATAATAAGAGCAATGTCATAGAAATTGTGCAAATTTGAAGTCCAGCAATGACTCCAATATGACCAGAGCACCACGATTAATACAGTCTTGGAAAGAGAGACAGCTCATGGGTGCTGATGTCTGGCCCTTAGAAAACATATGCATTTAGCATAAAACCAGAGGGTGAAGAACGGTCAAGTATAAACAAAAACATGTGGAAAAACTGGAGAGTACCAGTAACTTAAAGATAAAAGGAGAGATCCCATTAGGAAAAAGTGATGAACAAGGTCAAAAGATAGAGAGAGGTCAAGAAGAGTAGAGCTGAGACAATACCACTGATAATGTGACTGCAAAGGGATTCCAGCTCAGAAAACATGGAACACATCAGATCTCAAGGACAAGGAGGAGACTCTGAAGGGAAAGTAAATGCGGGAGGTGTGGATTGGCCTTTCTCATTGTTTGGTGGTGAACAGAGATAGGATGGAGGTAAAGATAGCAGTAGAAAGAGGACACAAAAAAAAAAGGAAAAGAAGAGGATAAGATGGATTTGGTCATGAAAAGCAAAGCATTGTGGTAGGCAAAAGTTTTGGGCACAACATAGAGCAAGAGGTGGGTGCTATAATAAAAACAGTAGATCATTGTTTTATGAAGTTCTCTTGGTGGGAGAGGTGAGAGGAAATGAAATTGAGAGTACAGGTTAGGTGACCTTACTATTTTGCATGTGTTAGAAGCTGACATAAATGTGCAAGAAGAAAAGGAAGTTTAAGGAAGGAGAGAAAATTTGAGGAATAGTCAAGTGTGAATAGCAAATATTTGGGGGGATTTCAAACAAATGCAGAAAGCTTTTGTGTTGAAAACAAAAGAAACATGTCAAGGAAGGGTAGGGTAAATTATTGTAAAGTACTCTAATAAAAAGAACTCAAGAATCCGGTGGCTTGCAGAATAAGATGTCTATTTCTTTCTCATTCCCAGGGTAGGGTATCCAGGTTATCAGTGACTCTTCAGCACTCCTCTACCTTAGGGTTCAAGTCTGTGATGGCTCTGTCTTCAATATGTGACTTCTAAGTTTCTTCTGAGTGCCACCACCCCAGAAGTTCGGAAAGAACTTAGAAGAATGTGCATGGGGTTTTTATGTCCCAGACCTGGAGGTGGTACATATAATTTCTGCTCATATTCCATTAGCAAGAATCCAGTTCCATGGTCCACCCTGATGTAAATGAAGAGCTAGCCGTCTCTGTGAAATCTATGACTATTCTAAGAGATCAGGACTAATATTAATACAACATCTCTCTTAAGGCTTAGAAAGTTCTTCCCCAAAGATAGAAACAAAGACAGAAAATACTAAATTATTCAGGAAATAAGCTTCAAAGTCTGAAGAACAAGGGCCACAGGCTTGCTGGAGCTCTCCTTGGTGCTGAGCACGGGATAGCTGCCTGGATCATTCAATATAAATAAGATTGTCATAGAAAAGGGTAAGAAGCACCATTGTACATAGTCCTTGAGGTACTATATCAAAAGCAATTTTGCTGCTCTTATAGGAAATTCTCTTGAATACTTTAAGGTTTGCCTACTTGATGGGAATGATTAAATCAAGGGGTACAAGGAGTCTTGACTGGGAGGTAGATAATCTGGAATATAGTCTAATGATTTGATCATTCTCTGATGATCTAGCCAAGGCACTTCTTTCCCCTGGTTCTCAATTTTCCCTCTCTAAAATGCTGATAAGGAGCTCAGTGGATCTTATAAGATTTCCTAGCTCAAAACTAAATATGTAGTAAAGCCTTTTAAATCTGACAATGTTTTCTTGCGTCTAGTTTCATGAAGCAGGAACTTAAGTAAATATGCAGCAGTAAGGCATTCTCAAACACTGAGCCTTGGAATATAGATTCGGACTTCTCTGTGGAAGGTAGTTTGGTACAGGTTTCAAGAGCCTTAAGTAAGTTTGTGCTTAAGGAAATATGAGAAACCTAGGTGTCTGTAGAGAAGAATATATAATTATATTTAATAGAGAAAATTAAAAGCAATCAAAATGTACAAATTCAATAGAAATATTAAATACAATGAATATATGTTGTTATTAAAAATAGGATTTTTAAATTTAGTTAGCATAATGGATATTGAGGAACCATTAAAATATTTGGTTAATCATTTAAGAGAATGGAAATATGCCATGCTTCCATCTCTAAAAATGTCAACCCTTCCCAACACTCTTGCATTTCCCCTTAGCTCCTATCACCACCTAAAATCTATATATTCTTCTTATCACCTTTATTGTTGTCTCCCCAAACTGGGATGTATGCTCCAGGATGGTCAAAGTAAGTTTTGTTTCTTTTGTCTCCTGCTTTCAACCTCAGGTCCTAGAAAAGTACTTGGCAGATAATAGGCATTCAATAAATATTCACTGAATGGATAAATTTAATGTCAAGTGAAAAAGCAGATAAAATTAGATATATAGCATGACCATTCTAATTTTATAAAGCTAAACATATGTGTATGTATGAGCCTGAATATGTCCTAGATATTTATCATAAATTTATTTCATCTAGAAAAGCAAAAGCATAATGGAAGTTTAAAACAGCTGCTCAGGGGCGCCTGAGTGGCTCAGTTGGTTAAGTGTCTGCCTTTGGCTCAGGTCATTATCCTAGGGTCCTGGGATGGAGTACCACATCGGGCTCCCTGCTCAGCGGGGAGTCTATCTCTTCCTCTCCCTTTACCCTTCCCTATGCTTGTGTTTTCTGTCTTTCTCACTCTATCTCTCTCAAATAAATAAATAAAATATTTTAAAAATAAAATAGCTGCTCATTTTTTAAACTTAGGTGATTTTCTTTGATTTTAAATTCAATATGATTATCCATGAGATTTAGTTGTGTGTGTGTCTGTTTGTTTTTCCATGTCTGTGTGTCTGGGTGTGTCTGTATGTCTGTGTGTGTTTGTGTGTCTTTGTGCATGTGTGTCTGTGGTGTGTCTCTGTGTGTGCGTGCCTGTGTGTATGTGCATGTGTACTTGCGTGTCTGTGTGTCTGAGTGTCTATGTCTATGTAGTCAGGCTGTGCTGATAACTCCCAGTCCCTTCCTTCTACTATGTGGCAGCACTGATACGAATTCTCCCCATCTCATCTGTAGGTTTGGCTTCCTCTGTAGTCTGTTTCACCACCAGCTCTTGCTTGAACTGTCACAAAGCCTTTTTAACAGATCTCTCTTTGTTATCACTCTTGACCTTATAATCCAATCTTCATATAGCTTTTATAACTTAAACCTATAAAATTGATCCTGCCATTCTGCTATTAAAAACCCTCAACAGCTTTCCTTCACACTCAGAATAAAATCCAAACTCCCATTAACTATGGCTAAAAGACTCTGGCCACTTCCCCAACCTCAGCTCTTGGCAAGCCCTCCTACACTCCCTTCACTTTACTTCACTTTTTCCCTGGTCCTCAAGACACAAAAACGTGTGTTCATCTCAAACCTTTGTACTGGATTTACCTCTGCCTGAAATGCCCCTCCCTCAGATTATTTTAGCTGGTTGCTTCTCATTCTCCTGGTCTCTGATCAATATCACTTCTTAAGGTGGGGGGGGAGGTGTCTCCGGGGCTCCCATCTGGTCCAGTCCCACATGAGTCACTTTCCTTCTGCTGCCTCGCTGTGTTGATGATAAACCATGTATCCTTGTCTGAAATTATCTTGTCCATTTGCTTATTCATTCATTGTGTGTATCTATCTCCTCCCTAAAAAATTAGCTTCCTGAGAGCAAGAGAATTGTCTGCTTTGTCCTCTATATTCCCAGGACCTAACACAGTCCTGGATATATGGAGCTACTCAATAAGTACTTGTTCCGTGTTTGAATTAATGAGTTAGACCTTGACTCGTGTCTGCTTCAAGGTGTGGTATTCCTCCTACTCCATTCTCAGTTACTTCCATTCTGACTTTTGCTAATTAACCCCATTTTTACTCCTTCCACCTTATTTTCATAAGATTTTGAAGCAAGGTTTGGGCATCAAATGCTAAAGTTCTGGGTAGATATATGAGTAGAGGACATTCTCAGATGAAGACATGTGTGAGCAGGACAGAGAACGGTAAGGGATTTGATGATGTTTGTTAAAGCCATGGTGAAGTCTACAGTGATCATTTTAATCAGAACTCTTGTTTAATAAAAGACAGCCAAATCAAACTATTTTAAGCAAAAATGTAAAAATAAAAATAAAGGGAATTTATGAGCTATGTTACAAGAAAATTCAAGGATTTCCTGGCTTCATGTTGAATCACCATATTGTATACCTGAAACTAATAAACCACTGTAGGTTAACTGAGTGGAATTAAAATAAAAACTTTAAATAAATAAATAAATAAATAAATAAATAAATAAATAAATGTTTAAAAAAATGAATGTACTCACTTAAGGCATTGGTGGATCCAACTGATCAAAGAACATTATCAGAAATGTGTTTAGTTAATCTTTCATATCTGTTTCTTTTGCACTGGCATTTGTCTTTTCAAACGATCTCTTCTCAGGTAGAAGAGACCATCAACAGTTTCAGCTTAAATCCTAATAGCTTAGCAATATCAGTGAATAGATGAGCATTCTCAATAACTATAGCAAAACTTTCAGGAGGTCTCTGCTAGGCAGATATATTAGTTAGCTATTGCTTCATAACAAGTCACTCTAAAACATTATTTAAATGACAATGATAATTCATTCTTGTGAATGAGTCTGCAAATGGGCTTGGTAGTTCTGTTAGTGTCAGATGCGCTCATTGGTACATCTGACATCAACTGTGGGACAGCTTTTGATCTTGCATGGGCTCTCTGCATATTTGGGCAATGGCAGACTGAGTATTCTAGAGTAAATTTATCTAGAACAACCATGTTCTCCTATATGTGTCTCTCCTTCAGTAACTTAGCTCAGACTTTTTTCATGGCAGTGGCATCGTTCTAAGAGAGAGGGTAGAGACTCACAAGACACCTTGAGGTCTAGATTTAAGATTAACACATCACTTCTGCTGCATCCTATTGACCACACTAAGTCACAAAGTCATTGCGTATTGAAGGGAGGAACTTAATGGTAAGACCTTCCAAGTCACATTACAAAGGGCATGGATACAGGGAAGGTGGAAAATTGAGATCATTTTTGCAATCATTCTCACACTGGACTTGGGTCAAAGGCCCATTATTAAATTATTCACCATGAACAAACTGTTGACAGAAAGCTCAGGAGTGATGGTTTCTAAGGGAAAAGTAAAGGGCTGTTCCCATAAGAATGGATGATTAGAAAGAAAAACCAACCATTTTCCACTGTGTGGATATACAAACAGAAAGTCAATTTATCATAGTGATTTAGAGCTTAAGGTTTTGAATCAGATTGTTGATGTGGGAATCAGAACACTGCCTCCCCAGAGGTGTGTTTCACACAGTAGTGAACCTCCCACATCCCATTTTTCCTCATCTGTAGGAAAAACATTATCATAGTTCTTCTCTCATGGAATTCTTCTGAGGATTAAATGAGACCATACAATAAAGGGCTATGGGAAGCAAACCTGGCACTTAGTAAGTGTTCACTAAATTTCAGCTGTTTGCATTATTATTATTATTATTATTTTGGCAATAGTGAGGTCTTGAAAAACTATGATACAAATAGGAACATGTCAGGAACATCATTTAAAGGAAGGAAGCTTAGCTTTCTTTTTGATGATGGAGTGAGATTCCTCCCTTTCATCTGCACCATACTTGCCTTACTGAATTCAATTTCCAGGATCATAGTAGAGCCTCAGGGGAAAAATATCCTTCCATAAAGAAAGTTAGGTAAATTTCAGGCTTAAGAAACAAAAGCTATAAATATAAGCCCACGGCAAGGGCATAAACCTGTGTCAGCATGGTTCCAGGGTAGTACTGGAGTCCCTCATCCATTATTAAACAAGGTCAATATTTGTGGCACAGAGAAGCATTTTAGCATATATTATTTATGCAGATGATTGTAATAGGTACTCCATCCTTGAACAGGGAGCTTCGAGAGTGGAATACTATTAACAAGAAAACTACCTGGCACAGGAAATAGGATATCTTCTTTTCCAGGAAAATATTTCTCTCTCTCTCTTTGCATCTGTATTTCCACCACCTTATTTTACATAAGAATGTCTAATAAATCTATAATTATTGTGCTTTTCCATGCCTGATATTATGCTAGGTGCTATAGGGAAGGTGGAGGAAGGTTCTAGGAAAAAGAAATATTGGTTCTGGCCCTCAGGAAGCCTACGATCTAGATGGGTAAATATAATTTCAAGTATTAAGGGAAGAAAATGGTCCATATGAACAAACGCTGTAACATGAGATAGAGACAGATGCTCAGTAATTAAGTTTAGAAGAGAGATGATCAGTGTGAGCTGAAAAAATCATGATGGATGTAACACAAGGAGTGGCATTTCCCCCCAAATGTGAGAGATGGCTGGATGGGGCAGGGGAGATCAGAGGCTGCATTCTTAAATTGACAAATCTAAGAAGAAAACAGCACAGAGTAGGCAGTGAGTTAGTTGCATCTGGAGAGGGCAGAAGCTCCTTAGAGAAGGCTCATTTGGGGTGGGAAAGGCAGAAAGAGCTGGATATTCAAGATGTGACTCTCCCATTCCTCAATCCATGAGAAAGCATGACTGCCAAACTGAGGTTATTAAACTTGATCTTATATAAGCAATGTGGAGCCACTGTAAGTTAAAGTCACTTTTTCATCAACTCAACAAATAGTAATCATGACATCCTATTGAATGCCTACTGGGTGCCAGTCCTGTACTAGAAACAACATAGACTATAAATGATACAAAGATGGACAGGCCAGAGGAACTTATTTCTAAACATCCACTGGGGGGGCTAAAACATACATCGCACACACACACATAGCTCTACTACTATCTATAAAGTTCAAATTGCATTAAGAGAAGCCCAAATGGCCATTCAGAGTTTAGATAGCTTCGGACAGCAGGAAAGAAAACACATGCCTGAGTGTCAAGTATTAAAACTTGCGCTAAAGTGAACTTAATTCACTTCTCTGTTTGTAGCAAGCAGTTGGTGATTTCTAGGCTCAACTAATAAACTCTGGCTCTTTGTTCTTCATGTCATGTCTCAGAAATCTGGCAAGCCAATCACCCAGGTAAAAGCATTTACCCCAAGCTCTGGGAATTGTTCTGGCTCTACTTACTTGTCCTCCAGGACTCCCTTTAGCATCTTGCCACCTGCTCATGTCTGAAAGTCTAACATGGAAGGTGCTCAAGGAAAAGGAAATGTTTAGCTTTCTGGAAATAGAGATTTTTTTTCACCCACTTGGAGCTGTAGCTCCATGGTGACATGGAACAAACAGCACCTTTTCTAGTCCCATTCACTGGGGCTCTGCACTCCTCCTGGACAGAGAGGATGACGTGAAGAATCTGGAGGTTGTCTCCGAGAGGTCTCCAGCAGAAAACCATCAGACAGTAACTACTGCTAGGCATCCACTCCTCTCCTCCCCATCCAACTTATCCAGTTTTTTGTTTTAAGATTTTATTTATTTATTTATTTGAGAGAAACAGAGGGAGAGAGCACAAGCAGGGGGCGTGGCAGAGAGAGAGGGAGAAGCAGACTCCCTGCTGAGCAGGGAGCCCAATGCAGGGCTCTGGGATCATGACCTGAGCCCAAGGCAGACACTTAACCAACTGAGCCAACCAAGCAGCCCAGCTTCTCCAGTTTTAAATAATAATAGCAGGCAGGGAATAAGGACTTTCAGTGTGCCTGAACTAAGCCTTTGAACATACAATATTTTTCAATCCTTACAGAAACCCTCTAAGGTGAGTACTATTATTATTTCTATTTTACAGGTGAGATTAAGTAGAGGTTAAATAATGTACCCAAAGTCACTGACTCAGTAACTGCTGGGAGCTAGGATGCAAACAAAGGTGTGTGGAAGTTAAATCTTGGGAAGTTAAATATTGGGAGTACACATCTTTCTGTATGTACTCCGACATAGTGTCCGTAAAAATGAGCCTCTTGCCCCGGAAACAGGAGAGTATGTAACTTCTAAGGATTGTCTCATACTGTAGCAAATGATCAATAAATGTTTGTTGAATGATTAGCTAAATTAATATGCATTATATGTTTCATATATCCAGATAGGGTCATATTTATCTATCAAGATGCATGCACCAATATACAAATATGCCATACGGAATTATAAAAAAATACATATAGGTAATTATCCAGTTTATTCTTTCTCTACTGGGTGATAAGACATGTAAGGTCAATGCTATATGTATTTACTTACCACTGCATGACATCTCTTAGTAATGTGCTCAGCTCATAAGAGGCACTCATTACATAGTGTTGGAATTACAACATAAATGGACATCTATACTTATCAAGGAATCTTATCTAAATTTCTTACTTAAACACAAGTCTACACATCTACAGATCCTGTGATGTAGGATGCTATCCTTCAAAATATTTGTAGTCATTTCTCAATGGGTTACGCATCCCTCTGGGATAAATCCCTGGAGTTATAGAACTACCTTCAACAGTGAGAGAAGTACAAGTAACAAGATCTGCCAAGCTACAGTCAAATTACTCCAAAAAATTTTTGATTTGACAGAAAAATATCTATTTTTGAGTCCTTGCTGCATCAGGTTGTTGATGGATGGTGTGAGGGAAACACAGAAGTGGGAAGCAGGTCTTACCATTTAGGCTGTTACTGTGATTGAGGTAATGAATCCCACCCATTAAACAAGCACAGAATAGCACAGGATGCTGGGTTTCGTGTCTCTGAGGCCCATGGCAAGAGTAAGCACTGTGATAGTTCACTGACAACCAGAGAGATTACAAAACATCCAGGGCTTTTAATGAATATCTGCTAAGTGACCAGGTGGGGGATTTGTTCTGAATGTCAAAAGATTAGCATCATTAGGGATGAGTGAAAGGAAGAGGCAAGGGATGGAAATCAGAGTTCACAGAGTTTAGAACTGGATATATTTGACTTCTGATCTCAATCTTCCTCCCTCCCTCTCTGTTTGGCTTCATCAATCCTCAGTATCCCTAGCTATAAACTATAAATTGCAATAGTAGATATTGTATCTATATTTACCATGAATTCTAAATAAGATACCACATATAAAGTGGTTAACACAATGCCTGCCACAGAGTGATGACTCAATAAATGTTAGAACTGTTAACTTCCCTTATAAATATAATTCTGCAAGTCACGGAGTCAGAATGTTAGAGCTGGAAGGGACATGGAACATCACTAAATTGAGCTCAGTATAATCTAGAGGTAATGAGCTTTCTTCCAACCATCTTACTTCTGAGGACAGGTGGAAATTCAGCAAAGTTGAGCAGGACCTACCTTTTTATTTGTATTTATCTTTTGAGATATGTCTATTGATTTTCTTCAGAGCAGGGTCATACTAGAGGGCCTTTTTAAAACCAACTTAATACAGCATGTTTCCCCATTTTCATCAAGGATTGTAACCGAGGCCAATCTATACAGAGATGGGATTTTAGCAGAAAAGAGCAATTTCATTATGCTCGATGAGTTTCATCACAAAACTCTTCCAGATAATGGTGAGAGTAAAGTATGTTCAGATTCCTCCTTTGTCCCTTCATTAATGAATTAGAGTACACAGAAACTTGATACAGTGACGGAGAAGGCTTGGGAGCATCATTGAAATCATCTTTACCAAGGGCCACCTGCATCCACAAAGCCAGTTTCCCATTAATAAAAGATCTTACCCAGAGCAGGATGCCACTCTCTACTGCTTTATTTTTTTTAAGGTTTATTTATTTATTTGAGAGAGAGAGAGAGAAAGAAAGAGCACACACACTAATGGGAGGAGGGGTAGAAGGAGAGGGAGAGAATCTCAAGCAGACTCCATGCTAAGCACAAAGCTGGGCGAGGGGCTTGATCCCAGGACCCCAAGGTTATGACCTGAACCGAAATCAAGAGTCAGCTGTTCAGCCAACTGAGCCACCCAGACACCCCCTCTGCTGCCTTTATACTGCGTGTAGTAGGAGTGGCTTATCTGAGCAGCCGCAGAGCCGCAAGCATGCAGTTTGAGCCTTGTTGCTATGGGATTTCATTGGCTTCACTCTGGTCCTGCTCAGCCTCTTCCTGGCCCATGATTCTGACCAAGTTCAAACCCTCATTGTTTCTTGTATGGTCTATTGAGAGAGCCCCATAGCTGGTTGTCCTGCCCATCCTCTCTTCCTGTCTCCAATCCATTCTCCAGAGTTGACCGAAGTATCCTTCTCAAGCACAGACCTGCAAATTTCCTACTTTTTAAAAGGCTGCATTGGCTTACAACTTCACCTCTAAATTCTTATTGTTGCTGCTCTTATTACCACCATCATCAATACCACCATCATTACTTCTGGATAAAATCCAAAGTCCTTGGAATAGAATTCAAGATTTTCAAAACTCAGTATGTCCAGCTTTATAATAATTGGGATGACTACCATTTATTGAAAGTTAATATGCTGCAGGTATTGGGCTCAGTGGTTTCCCTCCATTGTCTCATTTCATTCTCACAACAATCTTGAAAGGTAGCCTTATCATGCCCATTCAACAGATGAGGACACTGAAGCCAGGGAAAGTAATGTATATTGTGAAGGTCACATAGTCCATAAGCAACACTCAGAATTCAAACCCAGATTGATTTCACTCCCCAGTCCACATTGTTAACCACCAATCTCTCAGCCTCATCCCCTTTGCCTAGCCCCCACTCCCATTCACCCACACCTGACTGCTGATGCCTTCTAAGGAAAACTAATCCTGCCAACTCTTTTGACTCTTGTGCATGCTTTTGCTTCTCCACAGGAGATGCTGGAGCATCTTCCCAACTCATTGAAGCAAAGGAGCCATCTCAAGTGTTCCTCTAGCAGGTGCTATGAGTGCCCCACCCAGTTTCCATGCACAGCACAGGTGCACTCAACTACTAGCAGCTGCAGATACTGGCTGTTGATGCTAACTATTCCCAAGCTTGCCTTTGGCTTTTAGGATCCACCTTCCCTAGAGATTTCCACGACATGACCACATACGCCCAACAACCCACCCAGGGCAAATGACTGAGATATGAGGGCGAATAAAAGCTCTAGCCCTTGCCTCAGGTAAGACGACCTCTACGGTACAATTTCAAAGCACATCTTTACATGGTGCTTCCCCTGACCTATCCTACTTCCCTTACTACCTGGCTCCTCTAAGAGTATACCCCAAATATGTCTCCATCTCAGCACGCTGCTTCTAGTGAAGTGACCTGTCAGGCACTTCCTCTGTGATGCTATTCTTGGCTTCCCCAGAAAGACTTTACATCTTCATCATCAATGCTCATAGAACATATTTCCATTATGGCACTTAGTGCATTGTTCTGGTAATATTGTATTGACAGTTTCTCTCCTCCAATAGATGGGCAATTCTTTTAGGTCAAGGACTGTGCCTTTTGACGCTCTGTACCCCCGCACGGTGCCAAGCACTCAGGAGGCACTCCATACTTGCCAACTCATTTGAAACCTTCTGTCCTGCCTGTCAGACTAGAAGTGCCTGATTCGAAGAAACTTGGTGCTCTGATCTTCCACCCCTCCCTCCCCAGGACCCAGGCTCACATGATCACATGGCATTGAGTTACTCTCCTTATATTAGGGACAGCTTTGTTTCTGCTTTCTCATCCATAGATCCCTACCCCTCTGTCTCTTCCCCCACCCTCGGTTTATCTTCATTTCTCTCTTTCTCCCTTCCAGACTACACAGCAGTGCGGAATTTAGAATTACAAATCAGAGCCAGCCAGATGACCCCCTCGGCTGGATGCAAATGTATGACCTCTTGAATTTACGAATGTCATGCTTTTTATAGGGAGGGAGAGATGTCCCATTAAATGATATCCATCTCCCCCACCCCATTAATAAGCTAATAAAAAAGTTAAAGAGCAGTTCATGGAGATAGACTGGCTTCTGTGATAGTATGTTGGCTAAATGAAATATTAATAAAAACACAACATGTATCTGTGTCAGATTCCTCAGTGAGCAGGGCTGAGACTGTAATTAACAATGTGAGTTTCTAGTCATTTGTCTCTTGCATGGCTGCAGTGTTTTTTCTATCTGAGTTAGTTTTTATGGTGATCAAATGGGCTTTAAAACACAAACTAGGTGGCTAAAAAAAGAATCATTCAGTGAGAATTAGATGCTTTAAGTACAATGCCTCAATTAATGGTTATAACAAGCCTAGAGGCTAAGCATTTCATTAGCTTCTTTTTTTTCAGATGTATATTTTTATTTTTATCTTTCTAATATTTTATTTTATTTTTTTATTATTATTATGTTCAATTAGCCAACATATAGTACACCATTAGTTTTTGATGTAGTGTTCAACGATTCATTGGTTGTGTATAACATGCAAGCAGGACACTGAAGCTCAGAGAGGATGATTTGCTTCCCCAGGGTCACACAAGTAGGAAGTGTCAGAATTGGATTTCAATTCCTATTGATTTGGACACAAAGTATACTCTCTTTTCACCATACCATATTTTATGAGAACCTGCTATAAATTGGGACGAGATTTGAACAGAGAAGTGATGATTGAAGTTGGTAGAAAAAGCCAGAACTCCTGAGTTGGGGAAAATGCCGAGGAGGTGAGCAGCACTTCCAGCAATGAGAGGAAGACTTCTTTCAGCCAGCCAGGTGTTCTATTTACATGGTTTGCTAAGAGAGGAGATGGGAGGCTCAGCATTAGTTAGTATTAGAGACAACGGAACAAGAGTGTTGTTTAGCCAAACTGTGAAAAGAGCCAAGATGCCCTTCAACAGTTGAATGGATAAAGAAGATGTGGTCCATATGTACAATGGAATATTACTCAGCCATCAGAAAGGATGAATATCCAACTTTTACATCAACATGGATGGGACTGGAGGAGATTATGCTAAGTGAAATAAGTCAAGCAGAGAAAGTCAATTATCATATGGTTTCACTTATTTGCGGAACATAAGGAATAGCATGGAGGATATTAGGAGAAGGAAGGGAAAAATGAAGGGGGAGAAATCAGAGGGAGAGATGAACCATGAGAGACGATGGACTCTGAGAAACAAACTGAGGGTTTTAGAGGGGTGGGGGGTTGGGGGGATGAGTTAGCCCGGTGATGGGTATTAAGGAGGGCACGTACTGCATGGAGCACTGGGTGTTACACGAAAACAATGAATCGTGGATTACCACATCAAAAACTAATGATGTATTGTATGGTGATTAACATAACATAATAAAATTAAATTAAGATAAAAAAGAGTGTTGTTTAGCCAATGCAAAGGAAGAATAGAGCAGAGGAGGTGGTGCCTTTTTGAATGGGTGAATTTAATCCAATGATCAAGAATGAGGTAATAAAATTCATCACTACGGTCCCAGCAATGGACTGAGAGAAAGGGAGTTCCCAGAAGAAAGAAAGGGCTCCCATTTGTTAAGGCAAGGCATTCTCCTGATTAAGGGAGTAGGGATGGATCCAATTACCTGGACTTCTTTATTTATGGGGAAGAAAAAAAGGCATACAGTGAGAGCCAGACTAACAGGTATAAGTAAGATGTAGACTGTAAGAGTCTTAGGTTTGCAAGATAAATACTTCTCTCATAGCACCTGAGCCACATTGGTTTCCTTTGTGCCCCCGGATCTTCGGACACGCTGCTCTCTCTGCCTAGAACATTCTTTGTCCTCATCTTCACTGGGATAACTCCCACTCACCCTTTGGAGCTCAGCTCAAAATTCCACCCTCATGGACACTTTCCCCACTTGGCCCTCCCACCCTCAACATAAGTTGAGTCATGTTCGGATCTTTCTAGCACATGTGTCATGGCTCTCTTTACCTTGTAATAATTGCTGCTCGTTTAATAAAGTAATCAATTAATACAAGTGATTCATTAAACTCTGTGGTTGCCTAGTTTATGGCTTTTTTCTGATAAAGATGAAATCCCTGTGTGAGAGGTAAGGCAATGTCTTTATTCAGCCCTATATGTCCTATATCTTCAGCATAACACATGGTGTTTAAAATAATGAGAAATAAGTATTTCTGGAAAACAGGACAGGAGGGAAGGAAAGAGAGAACAAAGTTTTATTGACTTAATCAGATTCTATTGTAATCATTTGTTTATTAGTCTTCCGAACTGGACTTTAAATTCTTTGATTCAGGGAGAGCTTCCTTTTCATATTTATAGCCCTAGAACCCACGGTAGCCAGTGCATAGTAATCAGTTAAGAACTATTGGCTGGTGCCTGGTGGCTCAGTCAGTTGAGCATCTGCCTTCAGTTCAGGTCATTATCCTGGGGTCCTGGGATTGAGCCCCCTGTTAGGCTCCCTGCTCAGCAGGAAGTCTGCTTCTCCCTCTCCCCCTGCCTCTCCCCCTGCTCGTGCTCTCTCTCACTCTCTCTTTCAAATAAATAAATAAAATCTTAAAGAAAAAAACTATTGGAATGGTAAGTGTTGAGCTTGGCCTTCTTAAATTTCCACTACCTTCCCCATTCTTGAGAAAAGGACTGTTTTGAGAGTCTGTAGCATGTTTCCAAGTGGAGGTCCAATGACTCCAGCGCAGGCAGGTAGATGACCGCACCCATCAGGCAGGTCCATGTGTTAGAATCAAAGGACAAAGTGGACCATTTTGTGTTTGTTTCTTGAACCTGGTGCTTCTAGTACTCTTGTGATGAAGGACTGGTTGTTTTGTTTGCTTACTTATGTTTTGTATTTGTTTTTTTAGTTTTCAGATCATCGCAGGTGATACTTGGTCTCATTTCAGGTGCTGAATTTAGGTATCGTGGCAACATCAAGTTATTATAAAAGCCCTTACATGCTTGCTTTCAATATTTCTCTTATCAGCTCTGGTCCACAGACCAGACTCTGAGCAGTCCTGTTCTAACATACTGTCCTAATGCTCAAGCTGCCTATGATGTTTAATAGATTTTAGGTTTACATGATCTATCTGGAAGAAACATATTATATTTTCCCAAGGCACAGGTTGACAAACTGCCAGCAGATGAACTGTGGTGTTTTTAGTCAGACTTCCCAAGCTTAAAGGTAAGACTGAGCAGGAGAAATAAGCCCAAACAAACACACAAGCAAATATCTGACTGCTCCCTACAAGATCTATCTCTGTATGAAAGGAATAATATAAATTATGTGTCTATTCATTACTAGAATGTATAGATGATGCATCACAATTTAGGGCAAGATTTATAGAAATATGAACACTTAGATACAGGCTGGTAATTTTCCCCCATACTAAACTTCAATTATCATCCATCACAGCTTAATCTAGCTTTGATTCTTGCATTATCTCATTTATTCTTCATCTGATCCAGGCTTTGTGCAGTAAACAACTCACTTTCCTATGCAGAGGGCAGACCCATCTATTTATGCCAGCCTCACCTAGTTCCCTGAGCAACAATTCAGATCGGAGAAGTCCCTCTATTCCACGAATTTCAACATGTCTCCATTTGATTATGCACAAGCCATCACAGGGAAGGATCTTTCTACCAGTCCAGTGGAGCTCCGTTTCTTTATGAATTAAAAAATCTTTCTGTTCTGCTTGCAACTTTTTACCTTCTTTCCACCCCATGGACTGAATATGATTGCATGTAGGAACTTTGGGTTATGACATGTTCTTTGGTGTCCATCAGCAAAAAAACCCAAAAACAACAACAAAAAAACACAGCAACCACAACAAAACCCCTCAAGGATAGTCTTGTTCCAGTTGCGAAAAAATTACCTTGGTCATGAGTTTTATGTCACCACAATCTTCTGATCATCCATCCTTTATTAAGCTGTCTCATTATCATTCAGAGGGCTCTTCATGGAAGCAAGATCCCAGCAGTTGTTATAACTGGTTTTGATCCCCTAGAACCGATTGATTCTCTCATATAGAGAATATTCTTCTTTATTTCTTTCAAATGTTAAAAGATGTATTTCAGCCAAGTGGAGGATATGCGGCTTTCATGCAGTGTGGTTTTCTTCCTTCATGCCGGTTGCTCATTGGGTTTCTTGGGTGTGTTCAAGGCAGGAGACTTGTACTTAGAATGAGAATTCTAAGCAAGACAAAATAATAGGACCTGGAGGCAGGGGCTAAAGATGGGGAGCTGGGCCAGTGTCCAAGCCCACCAGATTTAGCTGAGATGTTAGAGGAATTAAAGGAAACTGACTTTATGAAGACTCTCTCTGAAGAAATTCTTTATCTCACATCCCCTACAGTGACCCTCTGAGCCCCTTTTTGTTTCCAGTTCTGACAACCCTTCCTTTCACATGCCTGTAGAGACAGTAAGGGGGTTGGCTGAGGCTTTTGAAGCACTAGAAAGCTGTATCGAGTTGTTTTCAAACCATTTTGAAAGTTCAAAGTGCAAATGGAGCACCAGCATATTCTTCACTTTTAACTTACGAATGATTTAAGACAAACTGTCGAGACTCTAACCTGTCATCTAATCGATTAGGTCCCCATTTAAAATTGGCACCTCAGGGGACACCTGGGTGGCCAGGTGATTGGCTGTAGACGCTTGTGTTTCTGCCCAAGTCATGATCTCAGGATCGTTAGATGGAGCTCCGCATTGGGTTCTGCACCCAGCAGGGGAGTCTGCTTGAGATTCTCTCCCTCTGTCCCTCCCACTCGTGCTCTCTCTCTTTCTCTCAAATAAATAAATAAATCTTTAAAAAAATAAAATAAAAATAAAATTTGCACCTCATGATCAAAACGTGCCCACTCAAGACCTTGCGTCATTTGTTCGAGGAGAGTGGCATGCAAATGGAAGGAGAGGAGTTGCTGGATGTGTAAACCCTATGCAAGATTTCATGCAAGGTTGCATAAAATATCATCTCATTAGAAGGTTTCCAGGAATCTGGGAGCACTTATCATAACCTCCAGTTTATGGTGAGAAAAACGAGACTTCATTAACTTGCCCAGGTCACAGAGGAAAGTTCTGTCCTCTCTGAATTCATGGCTGGGCACCTGGCCTTCACTGCCCAGAAAGCTCATCCAGTCCATGGATTTGCACTCAGACTTCAGTGATCTTTCTAAAGTGTGAATCCTATCATGTCATCTTCCTACTTAAGAAATCCCAGAGGCTTCTTAGAGCCTCTGGAAGACCTTACCATCACTTACAAGACCCAGATGGTCACTGGCTACGTCTTGAATGCATCCTCATCCATTCCCCCCTTGCTCACTGCACTCCAGTGACACTAACCTTCTCCCCATCATTCAAACAAATGCATTTTCTCTATTAAATAGGTCAGTACCAGAAGGTATCCTATTTGTTTGTGCTTACTGCCAATACTCTTCACTCACATATAAGTTCCTTGAAGGCAGAGTTTTTGTTTCTATTCACAATCTAAGAATAGTGAGCAGTGCAGAGTACAAAACCACTCTCCCATCTCGTATTGGTTGTATATGTGGTTCTCTCTGCTGGAACATGCTTCTTCATCCTCACTTGGATAACTGCCATTCATCCCTTTTACTACCTAGGGATGAACTTCCCTGGCTTCTCCAACCAAGGTAGCTCCTGTTTCATGTGCTCATAACTCCCTTCCCTAACAGTTCTTACCAAAATCTGTAACTGGCTGAGTGACGGCTCTATGATTTGCATGTGGTTCCTCCACTGGACCCAAAGCACCACAAGACAGGAACCATGGAGAGCCTGCTAGGCCTTTCAAAGGGCCTGGCATAGAGGGTGTTCAATAACCATAGGAATGAATAAAGAATGATTGAATGAATGAGAAGATGGGAGGCAGGTTCATGGGGCGGTGTGGAGACTGCCTCCCAGGGGCCCTCAAGTATGTCTGAAATGACAGTTGCAATCATCTGCATGGAAACTGCGTGTCGGGAGGGAGAGTTTCCCAGAAGGACACAAGTCAGGCTTCCACAAAGTAGCAGAGATGAAGGATGAAGAGGGGCAGTGGAGAAGGAAGGTAAGGCCTGAGGATGATGGCATGGCAGTTACCTTTGTGATGCTCTGCCGATCCTCCCTGTATGGAGAAGAGACAGAAGCCAAAGGCCAGAAGCAAAAGATAAGGGACAAAGAAGAAATGGAAAGGAGGTCAACTGAGAAAGGCTGGAAAGAGGGCAGGCCAAATGTTGGAGAGAGGAGACAGGGAGAACAGGGAGAAGCCAAAGCCTCCTGGTTTTGAAATCTAACCGTGGAAAGATTGTGTCTTGTTAGAGGGCTTCATGGGTCCAAACTCAACTCACAGTAACTAAATCGTCATCTTCCTTCTTCTCTTGGGATTTTTCAATCACAGGAGAGACCTTCCAACTTTGCTTCAAGTGTGCTCACCACTGCTGTGGCCTGGCAGACAGGGCAGCTCCCCTCCTCAGTATGCATCCCTCCTTCCTTCTTCCTTGATAACAGCTGAAAAAACAATTACATTTCCTAGGCTCCTTGGTGGTGGCCAATGACATGTAAGGGAAAACATTTAGGTGGAAATTTCAGTGGTGCTACCTGAAAATGAGTTCAATCAAACAGGAGGTAGCACCTCCTCTTTTAGCCCTTCCTCCGTCCTTCTCACTGGTACACTGGCTGGAGCTCCAGCTGACATGATGATGGACCACGGCACAGCCTTGAGAATGGAAGCTAGGTGCTAAGGAAGGATAGGTAAGATAGAAGGAGTCTGTACCTCTGATATCTTTGGAGTTGCTCTTTCTACCTTGGACGTGACTTACGTGCATTAAAACGAAATCATTCTATGGCGGGTTGCTCTTTGGGGTTTTCATATATGTAGCCATACCTGATTCCAACTAATGGGTAAGGCAGATCAAATCTGGCTTACATCCCATTCTCAATGCAAAATCCCTTTCAGAGCAATGAAAGAGGACAGGCTGTGGTATCAAATACACTCAATTGTTGTTTGACCTTCAGCAAGGGACTGAACATCCCTGAGCCTCTGTTTCTTTCTCTGTAAATTATAGTTAATAATTCCCTTGTGGGGCTTTTGTAAGGATTCAGTCGAAGTTTAGAATGTGCCTTGCACAAATTAGTAGCTCAATAGTTATTGTAATTATGCAAAATTTCATTTTCTGGGAATAAATCGATGTTCATTTATTTATTCAATCAATATTCTAAACACTTATTTTGAGGTAAAGCAGACAGAATTATAGTCAGTATTATTATGGTAAATAAGGCTGATTGGCCTAGCCTGGATATTTCGGGAGATGCCATTGCAGTGGTAGATCGAGAAGAAAGCAGCAAATAGCCAACACATAACTTTTTTATCTTAATACAATTTCCTATTTGCAAACTGAAACATAAAACTGCAGGTATGGTCCCTGCCCCCACTTCCTGACACCCTACCTGCTCCCGGCCCCATTAATTCCTTTGATGTTCACCTTAACCAGGGGTTTCACAACCTTGCTGTTCTTGATGTTTTGGACCTGATCCTTTTTTGTCGTGGGGGCTGCCCTGTGCATTATAGGATATTTAGCAGCATGACCTCCCTGACCTCTTCCCAACTTGATGTTAGTAGACATACCCCCTAAATCATGACAATAAAATATGTCTACAGACATTGCCAAATATCCCCAGGGGAGAAAAATTGCCTCCAATGAGAATCAGCACAATGAGGTCTAAAATGCTCAAGGAGGGGCGTTTTGCACTGGGATTGCGCATTTTGAGCTGATGTTGAACTTCACAGAGGACTAGCCCTTACTCACATGTCACTTAGCAGCAAGAGCCCAGTTCTTCCCTCACAGCCACTACAGAATGCTTTCCTTGGGCCTATTGCTTTTGCTGTAGAGTGCATCTTAAACCATTGCCTTTGATCATGAGCTACAAATCTTTATCTGACAAGCCTCATCTAGGCGCCTCCTGCTTACTTTCACCTACCTGCCAGGCATGGGGCATGCTTTCAGCTCCTGGACACTGACAACCTCATCTCCTTCCCTAGAATTTCACATGCCTGACCCTGCTCCCACCTCCCCCTTTACTGAGCTAACACTTACACTTCCACTCACTCCCCCAGGTATCATTAGGGCTTTCTGCTGCCCTCAATCTTCAGTAGGATCTCCTACGACTTGACACTTCAATTTCACAGTACTTCTTCTAATTGGAATCGATGTCTTAAAGAAGATATGCTAAAGTCCAACTATTCTGCTCAACTCTGAATCTTGCTGTGGACAGGGGCCTTGTCTGGCCTGGCCTGTGCACCATCCCCAGCATGTTGTCCATGACCTGGCAGGAAGCAGGTGCTCAGTGAATGCTGCATGGTTGAAAAACTAATCTTATGAACTAAAAAAATTTTTAAGTAAAATCAAGTGTTTTTAATATTTTTTTATTTTTTTTAAATTCTGGCATGGTTAACATACAGTGTTATATTAATTTTAGGTGTAAAGTATAGTGATTCAGCAACTCCATACATCACCCAGTGCTCATCACCAGTGCACCCCTTAAACCCTGTCACCTATTTCACCCATCCCTCTACCCACCTCCCCTCTGGTAATCATCAGTTTGCTCTCTATAGTTGAGTCTGTTTCTTGGTTTCTCTCTGTCTCTGTCTCTCTCTTTTTGTAAAAACGAGTGTTTTTATAGGAGACAAAGAATTTACTACACTTATCACCTTATGTCTTTTTAAAGACTTCCTATATGTCAAGGAGAGATCTAAGCATCTGCAAAGCTGCCAATTGCCAATCTTCCTTCTGTTGGTTCCTCTTTTTTGTTCTCTGAATTGGATTGATGGGAAAAGATCAGAGACAGGAACACATCTGCTAGTCCTGGGAATATCATAGCGCAATGTAAGTTTTGGAAGCTTCTGGAAGCAAGCCAATCCTGAAATTCACAATACATTTGTTTCAAATGTCCATCATTTTGGTTCTCTAAATTGGAATGTGTAAAAAGAACTCATTGTTCAGGAGTATTATCTAAAACTTGATGTTTTCTGAGAGTCCCATTATTTTCAGCTAATAAAATCAAGGAAAATCCTTCTAAGAAAATCTCTGAAATTTTTGTTTCAAAACAGAGGTCACAAACTGGGAGTCTCAAGGTTATATCCAGCCAACAGATGTTTTGTTGGTGTTTAACCAGATTGAGATTGCCTGGAGAATGTTAAAATCAGTTACCAACATTAAAAAAAAAAAAAACAAAACAGAAGATTCCACATGAAAACCTGGATTTCTAGCTTTTTGTGGGAAATCAGAAGATTCAAGAATACTGAAACTACGTTCCCTCATGCCAACATTTGACTGACTGGTCTAATGGCTGCATTTGACAGCCTGCACTGGGTTTCCCCTGAAGCCTCTGCACCTGCTTGTTAACACCTGGCCCTTACAGGCTTGTAGCTTTGCAACTTTCATCTTCTGCCTTGCCTCATCCTTATCTCTATGAGGAGTACATATTCCTAATTTATCTCTGATATTAAAAACCACGCAGGGGGGCCTGGGTGGCACAGTGGGTTTAGCATCTGACTCGGGTCACGCAATCTTAGGGTGGTGAAATCGAGTCCCCTGTCGGGCTCCACGCTCAGCAGGAGTCCACTTGAGATTCTCTCGCTCTCCCTCTCCCTCTGCCCCTCACCCCCACCAAAATAAATAAATAAATCTTTAAAAAGAAACATGCAAATATGAATTCACGTAGGACCTATGTATTTCAAATCATGGAAATATAATTTTTTTACTTTTAATGAGCAATTAGCCCAACCTCCCTGTTTTTAGAACGGTGCTCTCCAATGTGGTAGCCACTAGCCAAAAGTGGCTCTTTAACTTTAAATTAATTTAAATGAAGTTAAAACAAATGAAATTTGAAATTTAACTCCTTGGCCACAGTAACTCCATTTCAAGTGCTCCATAGCCCCATGTGGCCAGCAGCTACCATATTGAAGAGCTCACATAGAAAACATTTTCCTCATCACAGAAAGTTCTACTGGACACTGTTGCTCTAGAATATCTTTTTTCTTTTTTAAGATTTTTAAAATTTACTTATTTTAGGGAGAGAGAGAGCCCACAAACAAGGGGGAAGGGCAGTGGCAGAGGGAGAGAGAGAATCTCAAGCAGACTCTGTGCTGAGTGTGGAGCCCCACGTGGAGCTTGATCCAATGACCTTGAGATCATGACCTGAGCCAAAATCAAGAGTTGGTCACCCAACCAACTGAGCCACCCAGGTGCCCCTAGAATATTTCTGATACATGGAGAAAGTAGAAAAAAGAAGAGTATATGGAGTTTTAGAGAATTTATTCATTGTTATGCGTTGAATTCTGTCCCTTCAAAAATTCCTATGTTGAATTCCTAATCCCCAGTACCTCAGAATGTGATCTTTTTTGGTGATAGGTCTTTATAGAGAAAATCACGTTAAAGTGTGGGCATTTGTGTGAGCCCTAATCTAATTTGATGTGCTCTTATCAAAAGGGGACATTTGGACACAAAGACATGCTTAAAGGGAAGATGATATAAAGGACCACAGAAAGAAGATGGCCATTTACAAGCTAAAGAGAAGTCTGAAGAGATACTTAAAAATACAATGCTGCTGCTATCTTGATTTCAGACTTCCAGCCTCAAGAACCATGAGACAATAGATTTGTTAAGCTATTTAGTTTTGTGGTACTTTGTTACAATAGATTTAGAAAACTAATACACTCATTGTTCATTCATTTGTTGACAAAAATAATGGCTGTCAAACACTTACTCTGTACTAAAAATGGCAGTAAGCATGTCAAGGAATATGAAGATAATTTGATCTTTCTTCCAAGTCTAAGTAGGAGTGATAAAAACATTATTTAAATGACTAAAGTGGAAAGTGGTAAATACCATGTGAAAGGGCTCTTGGCTCCTTGAAATTAGTTAGAAAATTTAAGAGGATATCAATTCTCTCAAACCTCTCCACAAGGGGTATTTACAATGAGGGCTAAATACTAAGCTCTTTAAAAGAGGATAATTTATTACCTCTTTTAGTGAACAAAGCAGGAAGTAGTAATACTTTTTCCTCCCCACCTCAACCTCCCACCTCTGGTCATTGCCAGGGGCCCCCTCATTGTCTTGACATTTTTCTACCGGTGGATGCAGCTGGTGACAGACACAATGTTAGTGATCCCACTCCATCCACAACTTGACTGCTAGTGGGTCCCCATCAACTGCTTATTCTTAGCAAGACCCCAGATACCACATTATCCAATCAGTTGAATGAGTACTGCAGAAGATCTGGCTATGATCAAGCCTAAATCTTCTCAGTTTCACATGCTCCCCCAAACCTCCTGCTACCAGAAGCAATAGACTGATACTCACTGGCCTGGCCTCTCCAGGATTGTTTCATCAAAATCAAGGGCTTCTTTATCATTAGCTCACACACTTTTAAGACCAACTTTCTAGAATTAATAGTCTAATCATCACTGACTCACCTATTTGTTTTAGCTAGAAAGATGATTCACTTTCTTATCAGAGTGTGAAAGTTTATAGTCTGACACCCATTTGCTTTTTCCTCTCAAATTCCCAGACATAATCACAAATAATAATGTCACTTGCCTAATTAAAATCCTTGTACCCTGCTCAGACTCTCATTGTAGGCAGGGACCATGTCTGCCATGGTCTATGTATATCCCTAACACAAAGCCCATACAGCAGGTACTCAATGAACACTGAATGGTTTGAAATAATTAATTTTATGAACTAACAAATTTTAATGTGAGAAGTTTTTCATTGTTAATAAATTAGTCTATGAAGATGACAAAAGGACTATGCTATTTCAGAGGATGGAAAAAATTGCTTTCTGGCAAAATGATCCTGAAAAGCTTTGCGGAGGAGGTAGTATATGAGTAGAATCTTTAAGGATGAGGGGACTTTAACATGTGGAATTGGAAGGAAGCAATGATACAGAACAGCATAAGCAAAACCCTGAAGGCAGGAATGCATGAAAGAGAATTATAGTAAACAAAATTGGAACAGTGAATTGTAGGCCAAATTGGAAAAAAACTTTTGATTTTTTTTCCTATAAGTAATGAGGAGGTATTATATCTTGGGAAAGAGATTGATATGTTCAGAACTATTTTACAAGAAAATTAATTTGGCAGTAATGCTTGAGAATGAGTGAAGTGAGGAAAATTAGAAGCAGAGAGAACAAGTATGAGACAAGGGTGTTCTCATGCCATTATGTTTGTATATTCCTTTTTAGACAGCTTCTATGGTTATTGTGCTATAGTGACATATTCATCCATCAGACTGAAGAAAGTTGACTATCATTGTATCAGAACAATGTTTTTGTACTTGATGCATCTTGTGTTTATTTCCCTTCTGCTTAATCTTTTTCAAAGTCTTCAGAAATTTCCATCTTTAGCACTGTGTACATGAGTTTTGTTCACTCTTCTAGTTAGTGATGGAGGTGGAATGCCAATCAAAGAGCAGAGAACTGAGTCCTCTTGGTCTAGTCCTGTGGTTCTCAACCTTAATTTCACTTCAGAATCTTGCCTGGAGAGGTCTTTAAAGTCCTCAATGTGCCAGGCATACCCCAGATCAATTAAATTACAGTAGAACTTAGGCATCAGTGATTTCTACAGCTGTCCTGGTAATTCCAATAGTAACCAAGGTTGAGACCCACGAATCCAGAATGTCCCTGCTTGCTTGGAAACTGTCCATCAAGAAATAAACCTTAGAGGTCTGTTTTTGCTTTATAAATACCCATGTTGTTTTTCTCTTGGCTGAAAGTCTTTTACTCCCATGATAGAAGAAATGAGGGTTTAAATTATGGTAACCGTGTTAGAAATGAGAGAAGATGGCATGAGTGATATCAAGGAGGAAGAATCAGACACAAAGAGATGGGTTCAGGAGTGGAGAAAGGAAAGGGTTAGCCCTGAGCATTAGAGCCCACATGACTGGGTCTAGTGGGGAGCTATTCACACAACAGGGAGCAGGATGATGAACAGGTTTTGCAGGGAAACGATGAGCTCAGCACTGAACAAATTGAGTTAGAGGTGTCAGCAGGACATTAGGTGGAGGTGTCACGCAAGAATTAGATATAAATGGATGAAGCTCTGGAAAGAGGCCATGCTGGGGTAATAATAGATTTGCGAGTCAGCTGCATCGAGGTTGGTGGAAGATATGACACCAGATGGACTACTGAGGGCAGGGACCTAGAAAGAGAAGAGAAGAGAAGGAAACCAAGGATGAGTCCTACTCACACTTCATCATCCCAACCCCTGAAGATTACCGCTCTTCTTTCTGTGGTTCTTAGCACTATCTGCTATGGTAGAGCATTGTTCACCTCACATTGGTCTAATAATATGTGTATATCTCTGTCTCCCAGCTCTGGGCTCAACTTTGTCAAGGGCAAGGCCATGAGCAAATAATCTTTACATTTACCAGCGTTGAACCAATTTCCAACACATAGCTGGTCAATGAATGAATGTAAAAGTGAATTAATAGAAAGAATGCAGCCCCAGGGCAGAAGCCACAGTCCAGTATCATGGCAGTGTCCTCGTGTTAACCTCGGCTGTCACCACCACAGGCACATTCTATGCTACCAGCCCTTGTTTCAGCCTCCCAAGAGTCACTGAAACAAATAACATTAAACTAGGGATTTATGCAGCACTTACTGGGCACCTGTTACTGTGCTGGGTAAACAAACAATGCAATATTTTTTAAAGGACATGTTCCTTGCCTTCAAGGAGCTTATGATCAAGCAGAGGAGAGAAGTCATCTCTTCTGTGAAGCCTTCCCTGATAGGCGCATTAAGGTACTCTCTCCTTTACTCTCTCAATCGTAAGGACTTTGTACATATTAGTACAGTAGCTTAACATATTCTCCTCTGATCCTCCGATACAGTTCTCTCCTTTACAGAAGATAGAACAATCCTCAAGACAAATAATTGTCTTATTTATCTTTATATCTCAACGGCTAACACACTCACTCTGGACTACCTTTGTTTCTCAAAATGCTGCTGTTTTTTGCTTTTGGGGTATTCATGGATGCTATTCAGTCTATCTAAAATGTTAATCTCCAGTTTCATTTGGTGATGGTCTATTTTATTTTAAAATTTCAGCTTATGTGCCATTTCTTCCAGGAAGACTTCCCAGACTCCAGGTTTACTTTTGGTTTACCAGCCTTCCAAAATGATCCATGGCTGGCAATGCCAGCCATATACAGCCTCCCCACCCATTCACATTGTATCATAAGCTTATTTGAGATGAAGATTATGTCTTGGGTCACACTGTGTCCCCAAAACCTAATTTAATGCCTGTAATATATTAAACTCCCAACAAAGGTTAAATGAATGAATGAATGAACAGACCAACAAAGTAGGTATTCACTATGTTGCTGAATAAACTGAATGTTCAGATATGTGAAAATTAAAAGATACAACTAGAGAAGAACACGTGGTAGTGTGAATGTGACCAACGACTTTACCACGGGACACAGATCTCAAGTACAACAAGACTCCAGAAGTAGATCTGGTCAGTGAAAAGCAGTAACAACCACTTGTTCATTGCATTCCAAATAACCTCAATAGTTGTTAACAATAATATAATCTATCTTCTATACTTTTGATATATTTTATTTTTTTATTTTTTTTTATTTTGATCACAATTAACAGTATTATTCTTTCCTGAGGCAACATTTAATGAGACTAGTGATCGAACTCTTGAGAGATCAATAAAGAATTATTTATAAGTTAACAAAGCTTTGGAAAGTATAAGCAGATTTTTAAAAATATAATGAATCTAGAAGGTGCACACAATTCTTATAAATGCTTTTGTGAATTCCACAAGTTCAAAATATATGTTGTGTTTAATAATACATTTTATAGAAATTCTATGTTTAATTTTAAAATGTTAAGTGAATAAATCTTCAAAAATAAATACAATTTTGACAAGTCACTATCTACTTGCCCCTATCATTGTCAAACTTTATGAATCAATAATCATAGTATTAATGTGTCAACTAGAGACTCCCTTATTCATGGCTTCAAGGTCATCTGGAAAATGCAGCAGATTGAACCTTGACCAACCACATATAGCTGTGAGATAGACAGATACATTGGTGGATGGATGGATAGATGGATGGATAGATAGATGATAGA
Organism: Phoca vitulina; assembly: GCF_004348235.1. NCBI lineage: Eukaryota > Metazoa > Chordata > Mammalia > Carnivora > Phocidae > Phoca > Phoca vitulina. Next base: position 22,626,281 of record NW_022589721.1, on the reverse strand, counting down.
TAGATTAACATAGATATAATTAATTATCGGCTATGGGTGAGATACTGTACTATAGGCTATATACATATAAGTTAATTTATTCTCCACTACCATGCTAAAAGAGAATATTGTTATTCACTTGCCATTGATTAGAATAGTAGGCTCAGAAAGATTGATTTACTAAAGATTGCTAAACAAAGCAGTAGCTGAACCAGGCTTGAACCCACAATTAAATGACTGCAGAACTTTGGAACATTCTGTGCTGCATTGCTATGTTGTCTTTCAAGACAAAAAATCAATTGTTGTTGGGATCCACTCACATTCCCTTACCCTGAACCCTGCTGTTCTTATCAAACAAGTGATAGGGCTGCAGACCCACCCAGGTCCTGAAATCTCCAATCTGGCATCAACATTAACCTTTAACCAGCTGAACAAAGCAGCCTCAGAAGGGATTGATGGCCCTATCTTGAATGACCATGTATGGGATGACAAGAATTGTCTGTGGGGAGAGACTACTACTGAGCCACTCGAGCCACCAAGAAGGTGAATTTATGTAATGGTTGAATCCATCTGATTCAGGTTCCTCCCCTCAGCAATATCGTAATGGATTCTCTAACCCAGAGCTTAAAAAGCGTAACAGAAAGGTTGGTTAAGAGAAATCACCACCCTCCTCCCCTCAGAGACAACAGACACATAGTTAATTATATAAGGTTTACATATACATTGTTTATATAAATATATCCATTTATATATATAATGATATACAGTTATATATAAATGGAAACCCAAGTATTTATATGCACTCAAGCACACACCTGGATTTCCATGCAATAAAGACAAAGACTTTTGGTTTTGTTTGTTTGGTATCTGTAGAGTCTGGCATAAATTAAGCTCTCAAGAAACAGTCATTAAATGAATAAATGAAGTCTGATTTTAGTAATATCTCTCCTGATCCTCCTCACTTGGCATTAAATGAAGACTAAAGTCTTCAGCTAGTAGTTACTGAGGTAATTTCTCTTTCAATCCCTATTCTGGATCCCCCTCTTCTGTTGCCTGGTTCTCTCTCCTCCCCTGATTGGTTCTCTCCAACCATACCAGTCTCGGCCCATGTCCACATATTTGGGATCACTTCCTTCGGTGACAGCTTATTCCAGAGAGTTCTCAGACTGCCTGACTACAGTCATTCCCGATTCAGTCATTAGGCTTGAACATTTTTTGCCTTGAACTAAACAGTCTTTGTTTTTATTATTGCAATTCTGATTATTTTTAGTTACTAATAGCGCTGACCTGCACAGCTATGAATGCCCAGGATGTCTTTGTCCTCCAAGGCCAGTGGGCTGTGGGAATGCTGTCGGCATAATGCCTACTGCAAGATTTCTGAGTGTCCATGAACATGATACGTGTAGGGAAAAGAGCACTAGATGTTTTAGTAGAGATTCCAGGCTCTACTGTTTATTAGCTGTGGGACCTCCATCAAATTACTCTGCTTATCTAATCAACAGTAAACCCTTCTTTAGACAAGGATTTCAGAGGGATTAAAGAGGATAGCATGTATGGAAAGCCCATACTCAGAACCTTACAGACATTGTATGCTCAGTAAATAGTCTGATTTTTGGCTTGAGCCTACAAAATGGGATTATGTAAATCTCCATGGCTTTAGGTAGAGAGAATGTCCGTATTTACTGGTAATTGGACTATTTTCCTCCTTGTCTGAGAAGACCTTATCTCTGTGGTCCCTCTTCATGTGCCACAATGAGGTCACCTCAGCCACAATGGTTGGAATTTAAAACAGTCCACCTGCTTCCTTCTAGGGTTTCTTCAACCATTACTTGCTTACATATTGCTTAAAGCCACACTGCAGAAGACTCCAATTTTGGATTACAGTGCAAAATGTCTTCAGTTAATAACACCAAAAAAGATCCTTTATAGGACATTGAAATTGACCAGATTTTCTTTTTTCTAAATCTAATGTGAGCATAGATTGCTCTCTGTGTGGTCACCATCAGAAAATATTCCAAAGGGACTGGTGGAAATGAGAGTCTGTCCCAGGCAAGCAAGGGGGTGAAGAATGTTGGAACGTGTGCTACATGAATAATGGATCATTTGGCCACAGCTGGGTAAGGGTGTCAGTTCCACCCTTGAGGCAAAATTGCTGATTGTAACCTTTTTCTTTTCTTTTTTTTCTTTTTTTTTTTTTGCAAGAACTGAGTTAACAGAGCCAAGAGAAATGCCAGTGGATGTGTAACTTGCCATTAAGTAAAATCTCTTTCTGCCTTGTCATTTTAGTAGAGAATTCTTTCTGAACGGTCATTTTAGGTATGTAGTAGCACTCTGTTGCCATGAGATAGTGGACATAGAGGAGGCCCACTGGGAGGAAGGAGCACATGATCTGGAATCAGAAGAGCTGAGTTCAAATCCTGACTTTGCCACCTACCTGCTGCCTAACTGGGTATAGTTACTTAGCCTCATGGAGCCTCAGTTTTATCACCAATAAAATGGAGATGGTCCTTGTTTCTTTGAAGGGTTGTTATAAAGATTAAATGGAAATATTGCTTCCATGGAATATATTTATCACTTTAGAAAATATTAGGCCCTTCCTCCAACCCTATCTTTGTGCCCATACAGTAAAAAAAAAAAAAACAAAAAAAAAAAACAGGAGAAAAATCACAGATGGACCACATTCCAGCAAGTGTTCTCATGCTCCCGAAGTTGTGTATTAAGCAGGCATTGAACACAGACTTCTCTGAGGCTTCGTGCCTTCACCTATAAACTGAAGATAACAATAGTCACCTCTGCTATTCCTATTTCAAGAGTAATTTTAAGGCTCAAGTCAGATATGAATTGTGAACACTTTGGAAAGAAATAAACAGCTTCCTGTGCTCTTATGTTCTCTCTCCTTTGCCAGGCCCTGGTAGATATTGAGAAAGACTGCACAAGTCCAGACACCATGGCTTATATTCATCTTTCTTATTTATGTTCCTTAACATCTGGAGGTTTCTCAGCGCTAAGATAACCTAACGCAAGACTTTGGAAGTGTACAAATTCAAGTGCAATTGGCAGTCTGACTTCTAGGATCTTGTTTAGAACAAGACCAGTCCAGCCTGGACTGATGAGGAGATAATGAAACAATCACCCAAAGAACCTCCAATTGGTATTGCAGAGAATTTTTTTTAATTAATTTATTCATTTAGTTGAGAGAGAGAGAGAAAGAGAGTGAGCGAGTGGGGGAGGGCAGAGGGAGAGGGAGAGAATCTCAAGTAGACTCCATGCTGAATGCAGAGTCCGATATAGGCCTCAGTCTCACAACTCTGAGATCGTGACCTGAGCTAAAACCAAGAGCCAGACGCTTAACCAACTGAGCCACCCAGGTGCCCTGATATTGCAGAGCATTTTAATCTCCATCTCCTTAACATACCTGTGGGAAAGGTTGGTTTCTCGTTCTTATTGCACAAATAAAAGAAGCAAGTCCGGGGGCACCTGGGTGGCTCAGTTGGTTAAGCGACTGCCTTCAGCTCAGGTCATGATCCTGGAGTTCCGGGATCAAGTCCCACATCGGGCTCCCTGCTCAGCAGGGAGTCTGCTTCTCCCTTGGACCCTCTTCCCTCTCGTGCTCTCTGTCTCTCATTCTCTCTTTCTCAAATAAATAAATCTTTAAAAAAAAAAAAAAAGCAAGTCCAGAAATTTTAAGTCATAGAGTTGTTAAATTGCGACACTAAGCAAGTTCGTTTATTACACATCCTAGTTTTTATCCCCAGAGCACACTGCTCTCTACTTCACTGGGAGAATAGACATGATATAAGCATCCAGGAGCAACGCTCATGCAAGTGAGGGCTACCTGGCAGGGTAGTGGGTTGGGGGCAAAATCTAAAGTATAGACATGGCAGGGGAGGGAGTGGAATGGAGCTCAACCTGGCCTCCTGCTCGCCTACGGAGGACTGTATGAGTCAGGGTGTGCTACCAGCCTGAGGCCAAGCCCACCTTTCATCAAGCCATGGTTTGATCGACATTTCCTAGCTTTCTCCCTACAGTGTCATGCCTTGTTCTGTGCCAGGATCATGAGCTATTCCCCAGCTCTCCGGAGAACCATGGAGCCATTATTTGCCCAGTTTCTCAGACCAGTTATGACCTTTAGGGAAACAAGTACATAAAACGTGCAGCTGGAGTTACGGGGAGAGTGAGAAAAGCTTGAGTTGTCTGGAAGGAGTTTCTTGCAAACGACTCCTTTGGACAGATCTGATTATGCCAATACAAGTCCTGCAAGGTTAAGAGACTCACAGTTCAGGATTAATTCCTTATTATGTCATTGTAAGCCAAATACCTCCAAACTTCATCAGCCTGGCGACTCAAACTTGGACCTAAATTTCCTGGCTCAGTTGTCTCCACATTTCTAAGTTCACGACATTCTCACTGCCTTCAAGGGTCCCTCTCCTTAGCCTTCTGTGTCCCCGTGAGTCCCTAAGTTGGACCTCCATGCTGCCATGGTCCTGCTAATATTTCTGGGAGGCCATTCCCCGTGCTACTGCTAGGCTCCCTGCACCCCGGGCTCACTCCTCAGCTACCCTTGTCCGACAGCGCTGCTCACCCTTGGTTCCAGGTTACTGGCTCACTTTTCTTCTCTTGGCAAGGAAATATTTCCCATTCTGTGTTCCTCTTTTCAAAGAGGGATCCTACAGCAGTACTGCTCAGACTCTGAGAGTGCTTTTCAACCACTTTCTTCTCAGGTGCAATGCCCCACCCCAGCCCCGCCAAGTTGTGTGTGCATTGCGGTCATGACACTCAAACCAAGACCCGCTCCCCTCCAACACTTGAGTGCAGTTGCTAAATCCATCTCACTAGGCTTTGCTGCTTATGCACAAGAGACTTTCTCCCAGGACACTAGCAGTTCATCTTTGAAATTTAGCTTCTATTGCCTCTCCCACTTACCCTCTTTCCATTCTCTCTGTGATTGACGTCCAATATGTGTATTAATGGAGTTCTTTCTCAGAGTGCTCCTAGACCATGCTCAAATGGATTCTTAGAATGGTCCCCTGAGGCCGCTCACCGGACAACTTACACTCCTCCATCCCTACCCTACCCTAACACAACGGCAAATCAAAACATTGCTTATTTTATTTCAGGAAGCAGTTTGAAATGGTAATAATTTAAGATTTTCCTCAAAGTTCATGAATCTCATGAATGAATCCCCATAGCACAAGTTCTTACTAATCCTTTCCCTCCTAACCTCTAAAAGTATTAAAAGTCAACAAACACTAAAAAGTGCCTGTTTTGTTCCAATAACTCCTTTAGGCACTTTCATCTATATTCTCCTCTGTTGGATATTCAGAATAACCCCGTGCAGTAAGCATTATTATCCACATACACAGTTAAAGACCCTAAGGCTCTAAGAGGTCAAGAAACTGGCCCAACATCATTCAGGGCAGTAAGACTTTTGATCTTTGTGATTTAAGGCCAAGGATCTTCAGAGTCACTATAGTGGTTCCCGTTTAACGAACATAACTTACAAATGTTCGGCTTTGCATTTTTCTCTTTTTCATTTATGGCATCTTTTCTTATCAAGACACTATAAATTACTCAAGGACATTTGATCCTTCTGTTTGGCCATGTTTTGGTACAAAACCAATTACCCCAATTACACATGATAGCTTAAAACAATAACCATTTTATTATATCTCACAGTTTTGTGGAACAGGAATTCAGACAGGAGCCCACTGGGTAATTCCCCACATGATGCTGACTGTATCACTTCGCCAGTAGTATTCATCTCTGGATGGGCTCTTCTGGAGAGTCCAAGACGATCTACCCACATGAATGGTAGTTGGTGAAAGTGGATGGAAGGCTGGACTTCACTGGGACCGCCCACCAGGTTGCCTGCCTTGAGCTCCCCAGCATGGGAATCTCGAGGAGCCAGACTTCTCACATGGTATTTCAGGATTCCCAAAGAGGACATTCCAAGAGGCAGGGAGTAGAAGCTGCTAGTTTCATAAACCAGCATATCAGAACTTACACTGTATTTTTATTGTTCAAAGCAGTTACAGAGCCTGCCAAGGTTCAAGGAGAGGTGACAGAGACCCCACCTCTCAAAGGGAGGAACGCTGAAGAAATTATAGCCATTCCTAATGGGCGGCAGCTTCTCCCACATTCCCTAAATCTATATTCAGTATATGTAAGTGGTAAGAGATAATAATTATATTTTAATATTTTTTAGATTTACTTATTTTAGAGAGAGAGAGAGCAGGGGGAGGGGCAGGGGAAGAGAGAGAATCCTCAAGTAAACTCCCCACTGAGCATGGAACCCAATGCAGGGCTCGATCCCAGGATCCTGAGATCATGACCTGAGCCAAAATCAAGAGTCAGCCGCTTAACCAACTGAGCCACCCAGGCACCCCAATAATTATATTTTAATAGTTAACATTGTTACTGGCTCCAGATGGCCAAACTTACTCTAGTAAGGCAGACTTCTCAATCTCAGCACTGTTGACACTTTGGGCTGGATGATTCCTTGTTGGGGGCTGGGGGGCCATCCTGTGCATTATAGAATATTTAACAGCATCTCTGGCCTCTACCTGCTAGATGCCAGTTGAACACTCCCCAGTTGTGACAATCAAAAATGTCTCCAAACATTGCCAAGTATGCCATGGAGGACAAAGGTGCCCCTAGTTGAGACTCACCACTTGGTGGCAAGCACTAGACGCAGGATACAGTGGAGTATCATATAACCCTCAGTAGGGCATATGTCCGGTACTATAACATCGCCATTTTACAGAAGGATAAACTGAGTCTCAGAGAGTTAAGCGATACCATGGTTACTCAATGGGAAAAACCCAGACCCATCTGACTGCAAAGCCTACATTCTTTCCACTATGCCCTTAATTTCTGTTTTCTATTTCAAAATGTCCAGAATCCAGGTAGATATCACAGGCCAGATAACCAGTTCTCAAAGTCAAAGGCAAAACCCCCATCAGGCACCCCCAGCGTACCTGAGGCCCAGCTGATTCAGCAAGGGGGCCTGGCTAGATCTTTGAGCACTTTAGGCCGCCTCCAGCAGAGAAAGCGTTGATCCACTCAAAATTAGCAGGCGCCTCTGTTCCCTGTCCTGCTGTTTGCTTACAGAGGGAATTCGAGCCTAATTTGGATCGGTGCCTGACTCCGGGCACTGTGCCAGGCCTGGGCGCGGGCAGGCTGGTGCACACGCACTCACCTGGTGTGCAGCCTGTTTCCGGACACAGCCTCAGTGGCCGCTGCGGCAGGTGTCCTGGTGTGGGCTTGTCCTTGCAGCCGCCTTCTTCTCAGACCTCTCACTCAAAGCAGAGCCCTTGGCACCTCTGCCCCCCACCCTCCCATCCCCCACTGCCTCCTACCCTCACCTCCTCCCATCCGCTCCCAAATTTGCTGTCTCTTTCGGGGGAAGGAGGGGAGAAATATGTGCATCTGCCAGTTTGGAGTGGAGGGTAGAACAGAACCAAGGACACAAAGTGGGGGGTCGGTCCTACCTGGAGACGTGGGTGACTGTGTCGAGGAAGGCTTCGCAGAGGAGGGAACGTGTAGAGGTTCCCCAGGAAGAACAAGCGAGAAGACTTCCAAGCAGAAGAGACATTTCAGGTCTTGTAAAGGACAAGGATGCTGTCAAAGCACAGTGTCCGGAACCACCCCGGGACACGGGGGAGCAAGAGGCTGAATCACAAATTAGAAAGGCCAGGGACTGAGGATGGGGTGTTGGGATATTCCTTGTCTGTACAGGGAAGAGTAGGACTTTAAGGAAATGTGGGAAAGTTGGATTTGTCCTTTATAAAGATGACTCCATTGCCTCTGGGCAATATGGTTTGGAGAGGGACAGAGCAGAATGCGAGGGACTAGGCGGGGGAGGGGATCTCATTAGGAGTTTGTTCCAACATTTTACATTGTCATCATTCAACAAATATCAATGTAGTAACTATCTGTGCTGCAGACACTAGGCTAGACGGCGCAAACGGAGGGCCATCGTCCTGGCCAGTGCCGCTCTCCGGTCCTAGTAAGGACAGCAGATACTGAACAACAGGAACAACTCAGCACATTGTTAGAATCCTCTAGGGAGGAGGAGTCGATTGGCCTGGGAAAGTGTCCAGCGGGAGAGCCCACATGGTCTGAGGGTAGCAATCAGGGGTGGGGGCAGTTTGTCTTTGATATTAGATAAATCAGCCCCCCATCGACCCTCTGACTTAGGTGGTATTAGTTCATCATTTTACAGATGCAGAAACAAAGGCTTAGGATAGGGAGCCAAACCTCTTCCTGGAGGCAAGGCTCCCAGCTTGTAAGCCAGGAACAAGAGCAACACGAGAGGCAGGGAGACAGATTCCAAATGAGACTTCTTCCCTCTGCTTGGTCCTGCCAGCAGTGTGTGACCTGGGGGTCTCCTGATTCAGTGGTCTTGCCTCTCCCTTCCCTCCCTCACTCCCCACCACCTCTCCCTCTCTCTCTCTCTCTATCCCTCTCTGTCTCTGTCTCTCTATCTTCATCTCTCTCTTTCCCTCTCTCTCCCTCTCCATCTCTGTGTCTCTATCTCTATCTCTCTCCGTCTCTCTCTCCCTCTCCTTCTCTGTCTCTCTATCTCCATCTTTCTCTCCGTCTCTCTCTCCCTCCCTCCTTGCCTCTCTCTCTCCCTCACTCTCTCCCTCTCTCTCCCTCTCCGTCTCTGTGTCTCTATCTCCATCTCTCTCTCCCACTCTGTCTCTTTCTCTCCATCTCTCTCTCCCTCTCTGTCTCTCCATCTCCATCTTTCTCTCCATCTCTCTCTCTCTCACTCTCTCTCCCCCTCCCTCCCTCCCTCTCTCTTTCCCTCTCCAGGTTACATTGTTTTGTGGAGCTGTGTGGACAGAACCAGCCAGCAGGGTGACATTGAGGCAGGGATGGGTGCTTGCTGTTCCTTGCATCAGAAAAGCAGACAAGGCCTCTTGGCAATTGGCAGCCGACACAAAAGAAGCTTGCGATGAAGGTGACTCAACTTTGGCCTCAGCAATCCTCCACCATCAGCTGTTAAAAAAGAGACAAGGCAGCTTTGAGGAGACATCAGACTGGTTCCACAGCAAGTCACTGCCCACGAAGCAGCAGCTGGGCAGACAATGCTGGCTTTTTAATGAGCCACATGGCAGAGGGCTTTCACAGGGCATGAACATAAGTCCTGCTGGTCCAGGCAGGTCTTTATGTCCTGCTCGACTGTGATATTTGTCTCTGTCCCCTGGAAGGTGGCCCTGGGAGCCGTGTGACCAGCTGACTCATTCTTCATGGCCCCGACAGAGTTAGGTGAGATGGCTCTGAGCTGAGGGGGTGGGGTTCACATAAATGCAGAGGTCTCTTCCCCACAGCCCTGAGGGAAGCTCCAGGGCCCAGGAGAAAGGACCTGGACTTGAGAACCAGCTGGATGAACTTGGAACCCGCTGCCCCACCCCTCCCTCCACAGCCCTCAGCGGCTGGGTGGCCAGAACCCGTCTGCACCTCGGTGCCCAGTGAAACAGAGGAAGCAAGAAGAAGGAACAAATTGTCCTTGGGCCTCTCCCACGAACCAGGCACTTCGCTCATCTACTCTGGTTCTGTTCCCATTACCTCCACAGAAGCCTGTTTAACACACGATCCTAACACCTCCCTCCCAAGGTGTTTGTGAGACCTGGTGAAATGATAACCGATTAAGTGCTTAGCGCCACAAACCTGTGAGATACGTATTGTCATAGTTACTATCACTGTAAATGTTCGCCTCATTCTGTAGATGAAAAACCTGAGTCAAGGAAGCCACATTACAGGTGTTCTGATCCGGCTCTGGCTGGTTTCCGAGCCCCAATTCTTAACCCCATCAAAACAGGGCTCCCCTCTTCCCCTCTGTCTTCCTTCTCCCTAGGGGTTGGCTGAAACCCACTGAAGAGAGACTACAAGAGGAAAAAGGGATTTAGTCAAATGCTTCCTGAACAAATAATTTAATGATTATTAAAATTATTAAGAAACTATGAATACATCAAAATCATGTATTAGTAATTAAAAATAATTTCATAAATATTTATCAGGGGCTATTTATGTGCTAGTCATCATGCTGCTGTGGGAATAAAAAGGAATCAGACATGAATTCTGCCTGCCTACAGTTTATAGTCCAGGAAGCATACAGAAATCCCTAGTGATAGGAGGAGTGACAAATAATAATAATAAGATAATGCCCTGGCCTATATTTATGTGTGTTATATTCTAGACACAATAGTCAGGATCTTGTATGCATCATTTCTTCAGCATTTTAAATAATCCTCTCTGATAGGAATTATTACTTCAGTTTTATAGAGGAGAGATCAGAGCTCAGAGAGGTTATGTAATATGACCAAAATTATATAATTTGGAAGTGGGACAGAACCAAGAAGCAAACCCAGGTCTGTCTGACCCAAATTCACCCCTAAACCATTGTGCTATACTCTTCCTCTCCCTAACTAGCCTCTTTACTTGCAGCTGAAAATAACAAACCAGTTTGACGAAATGGCTTTAATAAAAAGCAGAATGACACCCATTAGTGCTAATAGAGAACAATACCAAATAAAATCATGTGAACTCCTTTTTGACCTTCCAGTTTCCTATTTTGGTACAGACCCATTCTATTCTCTTCTACCATGTCTGGTCCTCCTGATTGAAAACACACACACACACACACACACACACACACACACACACAAATCCACACTCACACTGCTGTTCACACAGCCTCAATAATGCAGCTCAGTCAAGCCAGCTCTCTGGCAGCTGAGAGGGCCTTTCTTTCCCAAAGGCAGGTTCCACCATCCTATCACTTTATTTTTTTTTAAGATTTTATTTATTTATTTGACAGAGAGAGAGACACGGTGAGAGAGGGAACACAAGCAGGGCGAATGTGAGAGGGAGAAGCAGGCCTCCGGCGGAGCAGGGAACCCGATGTAGGGATCCATCCCAGGACCCTGGGACCCTGGGATCATGACCTGAGCCAAAGGCAGATGCTTAACAACTGAGCCACCCAGGTGCCCCCATCTTATCACTTTAAACAGCCCTCATTAAACAGTAGGGGTAGTTTGGTTCTTCTTCAAAAGCTTTATCTGAATGACATTAATGAAGAAGAATAATGTGATGTTTTTCTCACCTTTTCTTCCAAGTTGCTCAAGGATATCCAAGCCAAACACAGATAGGCTTGAAGTCATGTAGAGGATGTAATTGGGGACAATATTGAGGGCAAGAAATTAACTATAGTTAAATGGATATTCCCCCCTCAAAAGCACACCAAGGAGATGCTTCTCCACACCAAGGAGAAGCATTACTCTTGCTGAGCACCAGCAGCGCAAGGAATAAACATTTTCACTAGATTCAAGGTATTTGGGATGGTTGACACTCTCTCTACCTTCCATCATCCCACAGTCTCTCAGATCTGGCCACAGCTGCCTACGATTCACGTCTCCCTCCTTCATCTTATACACGTTATACTTCAACCACACAAAAAGATTTCTTCATTATTCAAAACGCTGAAAAGCTCTATACCATATTCACCAACTACAAACCACTTCAAGGTCAAGCTCAAGGTCCAGCTCAGAATTCACCTTATTGATGAAGCCCTCCCCGACCACCCAGTCTGGGAGGCTCAAGGACTTCTCCCATTGTGCCCTGCTTCCCTCTGACACAGTCATTAGTACCCTGTATTTGGGTCGTGTCTTAGAACCTTTTTCTCTCTCACTGAACTGACAGTCTTACAGACAGGGCTTTACCTAGATGTTCTTTGTTACCTTATTACTGGTGAAAAGAAAAACATCTTACATTCTAGTAGGGGAGATAGTCAATGAATGAGAAAGCAAACAAATAAACAAGCAAACCATTACGGATTGGGTGCAGGAATAAAAGATGGGTGTATCGTATAGGATAAAGAGGAATGTCAACCACTTTCAAATGGGTGGTCAGGAAAGGTCTCCTATAGGAGGTAGAATTTAAGCTGAGATAGAAAATAAAAAGAAGATCCAGGTCCCAATGAACTGGGCCAAGAACAGTTCCGTAGGAAGCCCAGCACATGCAGAAGTCCTTCCCTGGCAAGAGCTCGGTCTGTGTGAGGAGCTAGGAGGCCCCATGCAATGGAAAGTAGTAAGCACCAGGGAGACCAGGTAAGGACAGGGTCCACGCAAGCCTAGGCCGGGTCAGGCTGCACCTTGCAGGCCACAGTACAGAGAGTTGGTTGCTCTAAGTGCAACAGAAGCTATTAAAATATGTTTAGTGGGAAAGGAACATGATTTGATTTATTTTTTAAAGGGTCATTCTGACTTCCCTACAGGAGGAAAACAGATTGAGGACTTGGAAGGAACAAGAGTTGAAGTGGGGAGGCCAGCGTGGGGCTATTGTTCCATCACCAACCACAGCGTCTGACCTGGTGGAAGAGCTCAAGAGAATGAACGAATGAATGAACGATGAATGAATGAATGGGTTAGATTACCCTGGGGCTTACAGAAAAATTGTGGCTGGCCAACGCTTTCCCAGCTGATTGTGATTATGTCTCCCCCTCACCCATAGCACCCACAGCACTTGACTTACTCTGAAAAACTTTTAAAAGCACATTCTGGAAATTCCTCATTCATAATAGGCCTAGATTTCCCATGTCACAGGCTTGCAAAAATCACCATCTTGTCCTGGTAACATTTTATCATGTTTGACATCATTTCTTGCCACTGTGCTTCATTCCTGTGAACAGAAAACAGCCTCCTATTTCTGGGGAAAAGAAGAAAGAAAGAAAGAAAGAAAGAAAGAAAGAAAGAAAGAAAGAAAGAAAGAAAGAAAGA